>NW_026732372.1:0-570000 GCF_028476545.2 Physella acuta | reverse complement strand
TTGAAACTTACATCAAACTTTCTTTTTTTAAATTATATGTATTTTTTTAGAAATTATGGAAATTGATGTTTCAATTTGTGTTGAAACATCAAACTTTCTTTTTAAAATTGTGTAATTTTTTTAAAAATTACAAAAATTGATGTTTCGATTTCTGTTGAAACATCGAAATTCCTTTTAAAATTTTGTACAATTTTTTTAAAAATTACGTTAAATTGATGTCTTAATTTTTTTTTCTTTCTAACTCTCCAGGCTCCCAGATGGCTCTCTACAGCAGCCTGACCGTGGTTGTCTTGGTGGCTCTCGTCTCCGTACCGCACTCCACCGCATCCGCCCGCGACCGCTGGTTCGGACAGTCGGACAGCTACGGCAACGAACCCTTGATGCTGACCCCGCTACTGCGACAAGGGTTCGTCAAAAAAGCCCAAGCGGACAGCAGGGTTTACTCCGAAAACTTGAAACTCCTCCCTAAGAGCCACGCGGGGTTTATCACCGTGGACAATGTCAAGAAAAATCACTTGTTTTTTTGGTACTTCCCTTCGCCAAATGAAAGTGCGCCGCTTCTGATATGGCTGAACGGCGGACCCGCGGTGTCTTCGATGCTGGGGTTGCTATGGGAACACGGGCCCATCGAGGCGAACAGAAGCAAGTACGGCTCGGAAGGATTCGGGTTGAGAGAACACACCTGGGTCGGGCCGTACTCCGTTGTTTACATTGACAACCCCGTCGGCACCGGGTTCAGCTTCTCCGAATCCGGCGACGCCGGGTTCAAACTAACAAAAAAAGGCTACACCGACGACTTGTTCAACTTTGTCCTGCAATTCATGGACCTGTTTCCGGAATACAAAGACAACGGTATATACCTCGGTGGTCAGTCCTACGCCGGGAAATACATCCCTGCTTTAGGGTATCGACTTCAGCACGACGCCCCACAGATTCCGCTCTCCGGAATTATATTAGGCGGTCCCTACTTCGATCCCCCGACGGAAAGCGTGGCGTTCTTCGATTACCTCTACGCCGTCGGCGCCATCAGCCACTACGACAAAACGACCAACCAAGAAAAAGTGAAAGACATGTATAAAAATTTCACGAAGGGCATGCATGAGAACTCTACTTTTCTTGAGCTCTTTGAAGATCTTGTACTGACTCGAGACTTGCCGTTGCCTTCTTTGGATAATTACGTCAAGGGGGAGGATGCGGACTACAGCTTAGTGTTGTCGGTGTTGAATCACCCTTACGTCCGAGAAGCCATTCACGTTGGAGGGCAGGACTTTTACGTCTCCAACGATAATTTGTCTCTGAAGTACGGCCCCGACGTCATGGTGAGTACCAAGATGGAGATGGCGTACCTGATGGACAGGGTCAAGGTCTTGATTTACAACGGAGATTACGACGTGGTGGTCAGCTCGGTGATGATTGAGGAGGCTCTGTTGACCACGCCGTGGAGGTATCAGTTCCAGTATAACCAAGCTAAAAGGTGAGTGCTGGCTGGTAGGGTGGTAGGGCGCGTGGGGTGGTCGTGTGATATGGTGGGTTGGTTGGGTGCTAGGGAGCGTGGGGTGGTAGGGTGCTAGGGTGGGATGGTCGGGTGCTAAGGAGCGGGGGATGGTCGGGTGATTGGTGGGTTGGTTGGGTGCTAGGGCGCTTGAGTTGGTCGGGTGCTATGGTGGGTTGCTTGGGTGCTAGGGAGTGTGGGGTTGTCGGGAGCTAGGGAGTGTGAGGTGGTCGGGTGCTATGGTTGGGTGGTCGTTTGCTATGGTGGGGTGGTCGGGTGCTATGGTTTGGTGGTCGGGTGATATGGTGGGATAGTCGGGTGCCAGGGTGGGGTGGTCGGGTGCTAGGTTGCGTGGGGGGCTAGGGTGGGATTGCCGGGTTCTAGGGCGCTTGGGGTGGTCAGCGTGATGCCCAGTCCTCTTTACTTTCTCTTTGTCGACTGATGCTCTACACATATCCGGGATCCGAACTCGAGACCACATCATCCCATTTTAAATAACAATGTCTAAAATTTAGTTTCATATTGAACACAAAAATGTTTAAATGTACACCTACAAAGTTTCAACAAACACAAATATGAAACATTATTGCAATTTGTTTTCAAATAACGTATACAGAATTTTTTTTCAAATAACATATTCAGCAAATAGCGTTTTGTAAAATGCATACAATGTAAGAAAAACCAAACGATAAGTTTTTTTCGACCTTCAGAGATATAAAGATACTGGCTAATCAAATAAGTGTTTCGCAACTGCTAAAAATAAAGCGAAAATGTATTTATACGCGGCATTATCTCACCCAACTTCACACGTGTGTGGTGTAATAGGATTTTGTCAAATTGAAAAGTAAGACGGGGTGTGAACGAAACGAAACGAAACTTGTTTAGACTGATGGGAAGAGTTCGCTTTAAAAGTGTTAGAGCTGGATGAATTGATTGAATTTATGCGAATAGATCGCACGTGTGAATAGATTGTACTTTTTGTAAACAAACGAAACGGCAGCACATTTTCTGACAAACAGAAATGTTGTGATAATACAACAGTAATTACATAGAGTTTGTGTCTACGAAACTGCTCGGTTATATTATGTAGATATTAGAAAAAATAAAACTCGTAGAATTATATTTTTAACAAGCTTTTATTTAACTCACTTCCTCGTCAGTCTGTCTGTCTAAATCAAAACGCCCGAGCGAAATTGCAGGCACTTCTACCTGACAGATACGGCTCGTAGTTGGTACGTGGGTCAAGACATGAAGACTATGCATCATGACATTAAAGTTGACTTAATTGGATGCCTAATTAATTTTTTATTAACTAATTAAAATTTTGACCAAATTATTAGGCAGTGTTATCCAACTACTCCGTACTATTAGACACGCATTTTTAAACCCATATTTTAAAGCTGATAGAGGACATCATGGATTGTTTGAATTGGGATGTCAAGGTAGTTTGAAGTGGACGCAATAGGACGTTTAAAGTGGAACTCACGCGACTATTGAAGGGGACGTCTTAGGAAGTTTAGAAAGGACGTCATGTGAATTTTGAAGGAGACGTCTTGGGGCGCTTGAATGAGATATCATTCGACTTTGAAAGAACGTCATGGGACGTTTGAAGTGGACGTCATAGGACGTCGTATGACGCAACCTTGACTCTACACCCTTAATACTGGGTGGGGGAAAACCTGTGGAAGCTAAGAGACACGAGAAATGTGGGTACCACTAAAACAGAGAGAAGCTAGCCTAGTGTGATGTTTCGTGAAAGGGTTTTGACGAAGGCTTAAGTTATAAAAGTGGACAAGTCAATCATCACAACAACAGCACCCTGAGTTAGATGAGATTAATAAGAGGAGATAATGCTAAAACTTTTGACCAACTGACGATTGGGCTTATACTTCCTGTCCACTAAAACTTTTGACCACCTGATGTTTGTGCCTATACTTCCTGTCCACTAAAACATGAAACCACCTGATTTTGGAGCTATACTTTATGTCCAGATTATACTTCTCACCTCAACCCCAGCTTAACAAAAATCGCCACCCACTGTCCAAATTGTTTTTTTTTATATAAAAACAAGGCCAACGCCGTTAGGGGAAAAATAGAAAAAGTTCAGGGCGGGGATGAGGTGGAGAATTTTCAAAATTGATATCGACCAGGCTAGGTAAGTGGGCAAACAATTGCCGAAATTCAAAAATAATACAGCTGGAGGCGGTCCCGTTCATTTTTCAACGTTTAGCAGCTGAGGTGGGGATATGGAGGGGAGGGTGGAGGTGGAATAAATGGGCGAATAAACGAGAGAGAAATCGTGAACAGAAAATGGGTTAAACAAAGGACTAACATTTTGGTAACCGAATTTTATGTTTATTTTTATTTTTATTTTTTACAATTTTTATAAAGCTATATATTGCGTATTTTTCAATACGTAGGCTACATTATTAGATGGAAGAAAGTATGTCGAATTTAATTTTCTTTTAGTTTAAATATAGTTATTGTAAAAATTAAGCAGCTATTGAAACTAAGTGGGACATTAACTAAGAACACAGGGAGATTGATGGTATTAATGATACCACGGAGATGAGCCAACTTAACTTATTTATATATATATATATATATATATATATATATATATATATATATATATATATATATATATATATATATATATATATATATATATATATATATATATACAACTATAGTTAAGTTCTAGACACAATTGTATAGGGCTTGCTAACAGTATGGCACTTCCGTTTTTGCCTATACAGCGTGCTATTTCTTTCAAATATAACTACTCATTGTGAACCACCTTACTTGCCTATATAGATTGTACTAATCTCTCTACCTAACTACCCAATGTGAACTGTCTTTACTTGCCTATATAGCTTGTACTTGTCTCTCAACAGAACTATTTAATGTGAACCACCCTTACTTGCTTATAACAATTGTAGTTGTCTCTATACAAAACCTTTCAATGTGAACCACCCTTACTTACCTACATACCTTGTACTTGTCTCTCAACAGAAAGATACGGAATATGAATTAGGGCACAAAGCTCAAGGGCTTCTATTTGCCTATATAGCTTTTACGTGTGTCTCTCTACAGAACTATTCAATGGGAACCACCTTTTCATGCCTATAAAAATTATACTTATCTCTACAAAACCTATTAATGTGAACCATCCTTACTTGCCTGTATTGCTTTTACTTGTCTCATGACAGAACTATTCAATGTGAACCACCCTTACTTGCCTACATTACTTGTTCGTGTCTACCTACAGAGCTATTCAATGTGAACCACCCTTACTTGCCTATATTACTTGTACATGTCTACCTACAGAGCTATTCAATGTGAACCACCCTTACTTGCCTATAAAGATTGTACTTGTCTCTATACAGAACTACCGAATGTGAACCTCCCTTACTTGCCTATGTGAACTACCCTTACTTACCTACATATCTTGTACTTGTCTCTCAACAGAAAGATATGGAATATGAATGCGGGCAAAAAGCTCAAGGGCTTCTACACGCAGATCAACAACTTCTGCCGTGTGGTGGTCCACGGCGCCGGCCACCAGACGCCGCACGACATGCCGGAAACTTCGCTGGAGATGGTGACGAACTTTTTGAACCACGGATGCATCAATCCGGAAAACTATCAGGGTGTGGCTTGATGTGCACACCTGGCCCCCATCACGTGACTTTTTTAGTATTCGTCCTGTTGATACAGTTGCTTTGTGGTAGCCTATGCTGATGACGTCATGTTTTAGGGGTTTTTGTTTTTGTTTCTATGTTTAATTTTTTTTTCTAGCTCAAGAAGTTTTTTTTTTTTTTTTTAAATGCCAACAAGAAATTTAAATAAATAAGTTTAAAACTGCATACTTTAATTGAAACAAAAGTTAACAATAAACAGACAATATCAATAGGATTTTTTCTAAGACTAGCCGATCCCAGGTGTAGTGTTGTAGCCAGGGGTGGAGTGGCTGTGTCCAAGAGGCCCAAGAAATTTTAAAAGAGACCCCCCGATCCCTAATTAAAATTTTCATGGTGCGTTTTTTTTTTTCCCCCATTAAATTCTGATGATCATCCTCAGCTTGATAGAACTTCACCAAACTTTTTTTTTATTTTTAAAGTCAGAGTAGTAGTAGAATACAGATCTTGGGGGGGGGGGGGGGTAACTGGGGGGGGGGGGGGCACTAGGATTTTTAACTGGGTTCCATTAGGGATTTTTAGCTGGGGGCCCACCGAGATTTTTAGCTGGGGGCCCACCGGGATTTTTAGCTGGGGGCCCACCGAGATTTTTAACTGGGAGCCCACCGGGATTTTTACCTTGGGGGCCCACTGGGATTTTTACTTGGGGGGCCACTGGGATTTTTATCCGGGGTCCACGGGGTTTTTACCCGGTAAACTGGCAGGCCAGTGCACCCTTGAATACAATGTTCGTCGCCACTAGTAACTGTGTTGTATGCTACTTTTTATACCATTCAGTTTTTTTAATACAAGTAGCTTTATCTTTTTTTTCAATCTAAAAACTATTAAAATTAGAGTTACAAGTTGTTTTTTAAACAAACCAACACAATTCTTTTTCGATTTTTTTTTAAGCCTTACACTTAAAATAACTTTCAATAATAGGTAACTGAATGTTAAAAGCTCATAGTGATGATATATATTTCCTAATTATTATAGAAAATATTTAAAAAGTAAAGCACAATTTTTCTGTAGTTTGTTTCGTTGTATTATATGTTCACGTTTTATGTTTTTGAAAGTTACTTTGTCGAGTTTTCGTTCACACACCCGGTGTTTACTAATTGTTTACAAATATATATTTTTTTTGTTTTCGTTTAAAAGGTCATGTTGCTTTAAAGTATGAGGGCCATTTCGTGCATATTAAGTCACACCTAATTTTTTGCCACATTTTTTTTTTACATTTTATGATGTTGTTTTTGAAATATGAGTAAGATCTTGTACTTTAACATTTAAGTGCAGTAAAATATACTACTTGGCAATATGGTGGATATTATATGTATCCAAACATACACATATATGATATATGTTTATATACCTACGTAGGTCTTTTTATATATATTTATATGTGTATGTATTGAAGATCAAATTTATATATATATATATATATATATATATATATATATATATATATATATATATATATATATATATATATATATATATATATATATATATCATCAAGGACAAGAGAATTTGGGAAACTAGTATTTCCCTTTTAAAATCCGCAAAATTAAATCTGCATTGATGATATTATATTATTTTTTGAGTAAAAAAATTGTAAATTCACCTGCATTTTATTTGCATGCCAATACATATTCGCAGGTACTAATCTCTTAATTAAATCATTTACAATTATTAATGTACCAGTTTGTTGTCAATGCTTGCCATCGGCAACGAACTCGTACACAATAATATCGTGTTATTGTAATCATTAACTATTTATTGTTTTGTATGTAAGCAGAGTTTCTTTCAGACATTTCTTCAGGGGCGCACTCCCCCCCCCCCCCCCCCCGAAGAAAGTCCTCGCATACCCTTCCCTCCCCCTAGAAAAAAAATGTATATAGAAAATATATACTTTGACCACTGTCCATTCCCCTTCCCCTAAATTTTAAGTGACCCCCACCCCGAAAGTTTAAGACCCCGTCCCCCCGCCACCCCCTCCCCTGGAGAAAAATGTCTGAAAGAAACACTGTATATAAGGCGGTGCACTTTTATTGCTAAGCATAATAAATGTTATAATTATACAATTCAAAATACCTTATTTTTGTAGAGCTTAGTAATTAGGAAAGCCTCTGTATTTGTGAGTTTTGAAGAAAAGTGTTTTATTTAAAATCCTGGAAAAAAACTACTACATATTATTTATATTTTCTACACTTTTAATTTTTATTGATATATTTGTTTATCTTTATTTTTATTTTTTTATTTCATGCTCTAGAGCTGTTTTTTAATGCCAACTGAAAATCTTTGTTTAAATGTCTTATGCACACTAGATCGTTTGATTAATTTAAATTAAATTTTAAAAAGTTTTGCATTTTAACTATTAGTTACAAGTAGACAAGAAAAAACACCTTTTTTGTTTCGTTTTTTAGTTGTTTTTTTTTATTCTTTTGTTATTGATTGACGGCCAACCCCTGCCTGTTAACCCATAAGTTTTTTCAATCCCGTACAACAGGCCTACAGTAATTTTTAATTATTTTAAAATTGATAACCGGATTTTCGTATATTTATCGTTTGCATTTTAAAAATGAAATAAATCTTTAAAAAAAAATATTTGTTATAAAAATAAGCGTTTCTCGCTACATGTTTATTTGTTAAATATAAATATAAAGGAAACATTTAAATCATCTTAATTTTTAAACTAAGTTGGCTTCTTTATTTTTTAAATCAAAACAAAATCGTTGTGCCGGTTTATAAAGAATAATAGACAGTTCTTGTAAGTTTAAGACACTGATGGGGCCATTTCTACAAGCTTAGAGTTATCGTTCCTTTCTAATAAAGCTCCATTATTTGTAAAAAAAATAAAATAGTTTTGTTGTTTTCTATCGCTGGAGAGTGTGAATGGTGAATTTCTACAGGAGCGTTTTTTTTTTCCAAGGGCGGTCATTCTGTTATTTACAACGAGCCTTTTTAAGTAATTTGTAATTTTTTTAAAGCAAGGACCTAAACCAGAGGTTTAATATTTCATTAGCCTTATGGCTAATCCATAGGTATCGCGTCGGTTCCTGTACAAAAAAAATACTTAATAGACCTCAGTGGCGTCGCTAGGTCGGGTGTCACACGGTGCGACACTTCGTGGTGTCACCCCCCCCCCCAAACAAGATACAGAGTATTATATATATATATATATAAATATATATATATATATATATATATATATATATATATATATATATATATATATATATATATATATATATATGTATATATATATATATATATATGTATATATATATATATATATATATATATTTACAGTTATACAGTAACGATGTTTATATTTATTTTGTTAATAATACAGTTATATATAGCATTGTTTCCTCTATCGTTAGCACGTCATGGTATCACTCCCACCCCTTGTAATAATTGTCGATTTGTACTTAAAAGTCTATTTAACTTTAATTAATCATTAATGGTACTGGCAAAAGAGCATTTTCTCCAACACATTTTGCAATTTTTTGCATTGGTGTCACCCCCCCCCCCTAAATGGTGTCACCCGGTGCGGTCCTCACTCCTCCGCCCCGCCCTCGCTACGCTTCTGATAGACCCAGCTGTGGGGTTGTGATTAGATAAAAGTTGCCGTGCATAGAGATGTCCACACTATGGCCTTCATTGGTTTCAACAACAACAACAAAAACAGTTCAACTCTGCTTCCTCTGCCAGCTTGACCGTCAAGTCCGAACGAGGTCGACTACTTATTAATGGCGCCCCATCAATGACGTCACACTCATATGAGGTGGGGGGTGGACTTGTGTTGATATATGGCAAGATGGAGTGGCGTTTTTTGTTGTTTTTTTTTTTATTTTTTGGGTGACAAATTCCTGACTTTGGTGTTACCAAGAGCGTTTTCAACAAGAGACAGGAACCTAATTGAGCTGTGTGCTCAGAGACATCCTCGAGTCATCTAAACCCAAGACTGCGGGGCTAGTACTCGACCACTCGACCACTCAATATCCACACGCCAAAATAAATATTTATATTTTTTTTTTTTTAAACAAACAAAATAAATATTTATATTGGTTTTTTTTTCTTAAAAAAAACAACAAACATCCGGTTGGATCAAACTCAGCTGTCAATCTCTATTTACGTCACTGCCAACGCACCAGGATACATGGGCTTATCACAGTGGTTCTCAATCTTTTCGGTGTACAGAACCCCAGCAGGTTCATACGCGCATTCACCTCATCCTTCTTAATGATTTTATAATCCGCACTGACAAAGTCCAATCATAAGAGTCGGGGGGGGGGGGGGTGTTTTGACCTCCACCTAAGCAGAGTTTCTTCCAGGCATCTCTTCGGGGGACTCCGCCCCTCCGAGGAAAGTCTACTGCCCCCCCCCCCCCCAGAACTAAATGGAATTTATATAGAAAACATATACTTTTACAAGACCCCCCGGAGAAAAAAGTCTGGAAGAAACACTGCACCTAACCCTTAACGACCCTTCCCGGCGCCCGGGGACAAACTTTCGATTTGCACCCCCCCCCCCCTCAAACTTTCGATTTGCACCCGCCCCCTCAAACTTTCAATTTGTTTTTCAAAACCATTTTGGCGCCCCTAAGGTCGGCGCCCGAGGGCATATGCCCCCCCCCTCGCTACGCCTCTGAGACTGACTCGCAGAACCCTTGAGATTCGATCGAACCCAGGTTAAGAACCCCTGTCTAATCTTGTGTTGTGTGTGTTTTCTAGTTGTGTTTTGAACTTGCAGTTTATAGCCACCTCGTCACTTCAATTATTCCCTTCAATATGAGGTCCCGGGGCTAGGCGAGGCAGGCTCCCGTTCAAATTAAAACTAATAAAGGGCCGCACTGTTGACTTAAAGTGTCGCCCAGTGTTTTCCAATAATATTCTTTGAGAAGGATTTTATCAAAGTGCGACATTTTCATCAAGGTGTTAATGATTTAATGGAAGCAGTGGCGACGCTAGGTCGGGTGATACACGGTGCAGTAACTCAGAGTGTCACCCCTCTGCTAACGACACTATGAATGATAGACTAAAACTATTTGTTATATGGTGTCACCTCCGCTCCGGACAGTGGCACTCAATAAACTAATGAACTAACTGGGAAAAGCAGACTTTTTCATTACAATCAGCTATATTTCGTTTTTGTGTTACCCCTTTGTATGGTGTCACCCTCCCGACACTACTAAATGAAAGTAAAGGAAGTCGTCATTTTGAGTACAAGTAAAATGTAGTAAAGAATATAGAGTACTGCGGTCAATGTTCTGCGACGCTACTAGTAGTTAAAGATATTTTTTTTAAATATTGAACAAAAAAAAAGCTTAGATCTCGCGAAAGTTTTGAAATACATATAATGGCTGTAGTGTTACAGGATTGTGATAGGTAATGTATTCTTCATCAATGCTGCAGAGCTGTGAGTTGGGGCATCATTTAAGCTGAGTGTAGTAGGGCATCTTTTGATGTAGGTGGATTGGGGCATGTTTTGGTTCTGGTGGATTGGGGCATGTTTTGGTTCTGGTGGATTGGGGCATGTTTTGGTTTTGTTGGATTGGGGCATGTTTTGGTTTTGTTGGATTGGGGCATGTTTTGGTTTTGTTGGATTGGGGCATGTTTTGGTGTAGGTGGATTGGGGCATCTTTTTATGTAGGTCGATTGAGGCATGTTTTGATGTAGGTGGATTGGGGCATCTTTTGATGTAGGTGGATTGGACACGTTTTGATGTCGGTGGATTGGGGTATCACTTTTTTTAAAACATTGAAGACAATTTTAGTTGCCTGTTTTTGTCAAATTAGAGTGAGTTTAAACATAGTTCAAGTTTGTTTACGTTACTGACTACTAAAAAAAGAGAACGTTGGTAATTTTTTCTTAAATGTATTTAATTATGGAAAATATTGATAACAACATCTACGTTCAACATGTGGAATATCAAAACAAGAAAAAAGATTAAGTTTTATAAGCGCACGTTTTATAATCACAACAGAAACATTTTTTTTAAATATATAGTCTACCTTTAAGAGTGATCTAGCCGATTCCATATAAAACTGAAGTTTTTCAAAAGTCCATGATCGAAAAATTACAGGAAAAACAGCCATAAAGAAAATAAATATTTAAGCATCAATGGAAGGATAACAATACTGATACACTACAAGAAGTATATAGTGAGATACTTATATATATAGGGCCTATATATATATATATATATATATATATATATATATATATATATATATATAATGAGGTTATGAGTATGGCTTCGTGTATTTTCGCCCTCTCAGTCTTGCCTCCAATGTACTCTGTCACTCCAGTTCGAGAGAATTCTTTATATCGCCCCCGGGCCCGTACGCTCGAGTTTAATAAAAGGGTGTAGGACGCACCGGCAGAGTTACTCATGAGTTACGATTTTTCCCAGTGGCTCTTATTCATTAAGAAAATCTCCTTACGCCGGCTGCCCTCCTGAAAATAATATGAAGTGAACTTAGCGCCTTTCTTTTTCTTTTTTTTTTTTTGTGTCAGATTTTTAAGACAACGCGGTAGGCTACAAAGAATTTTAATATTGAATAGTATAGTGAAAGAAAACTTCCTTTGGTTTCTATTTCTAGAATTATTTTATGTAGATGTTTGGAATTATTATATCTATATCTATATCTATATCTATATCTATATCTATATCTATATCTATATCTATATCTATATCTATATCTATATCTATATCTATATCTATATCTATATCTATATCTATATCTATATCTATATCTATATCTATATCTATATCTATATCTATATCTATATCTATATCTATATCTATATCTATATCTATATCTATATCTATATCTATATCTATATCTATATCTATATCTATATCTATATCTATATCTATATCTATATCTATATCTATATCTATATCTATATCTATATCTATATCTATATCTATATCTATATCTATATCTATATCTATATCTATATCTATATCTATATCTATATCTATATCTATATCTATATCTATATCTATATCTATATCTATATCTATATCTATATCTATATCTATATCTATATCTATATCTATATCTATATCTATATCTATATCTATATCTATATCTATATCTATATCTATATCTATATCTATATCTATATCTATATCTATATCTATATCTATATCTATATCTATATCTATATCTATATCTATATCTATATCTATATCTATATCTATATCTATATCTATATCTATATCTATATCTGTATCTGTATCTGTATCTGTATCTGTATCTGTATCTGTATCTGTATCTGTATCGATATCCATATCCATATCCATATCCATATCCATATCCATATCCATATCCATATCCATATCCATATCCATATCCATATCCATATCCATATCCATATCCATATCCATATCTACATCTACCTCTACCTCTACCTCTACCTCTACCTCTTCCTCTACCTCTACCTCTACCTCTTCCTCTACCTCTACCTCTACCTCTACCTCTACCTCTACCTCTACATCTACATCTACATCTACATCTACATCTACATCTACATCTACATCTACATCTTCATCTACATCTACATCTACATCTGTATATCTATATATCTATAGCAATATATATATATATATATATATATATATATATATATATATATATATATATATATATATATATATATATATATATATATATATATTAGTGAACAACGAGAAGGTAGTTTTAAAATTCTATTAGACATCGGGTGTATGGAAAGAGAGTCAGAAGATAAGGATTAATCAATACTGTATTAATCGCCAGGAAATTAGACGGGTTGTTAAATCTGAATGATGGAATTAATATTGTAAATTACCGTAATTGACATTAGAAAATGAGAACTCGAGCCCCAGGCACAAGTGTTTTTAAAAAAAGCTATAATAATGTATACTTTGTTCTGTTTATCATTGTATACAGCACACATAAATATTCCCTACTGGTACTGGTGTCATACACTTACACTAACACACACATGCACACGCGTACAAATACACAAATTTACATTCTCTTAGACTGTTGTATAACCAGTCTATCAATACCTTTCCAAACAGCAAACATGGGATTCGAAAGTTTTCCGATAAAGAATATATATTTCATAACGATTCTATTTGTCTTTTTCACACACCGTCACAAAAATTACGGACTCCCCCCACCCCCCCCCCCCCTCCCTCATACGAGTGTGACGTCATTTATGGACGACCCCAGACTTTACAAAAGTCTACTAGATCTTTATTTTTTACTAAATAAATTGACTTTCTTCAATAAATAGCATTGGTCATTCATGAATTTTTTTAAATTTTAGCAACCAATTCTTTTATTAAAGAAACCAAGTTTGCTTAATTTATTTTTTAATTTTCTGTGCATTTAAAAGCCTTATTAAAAAAATGTCTTTTTTATATTTGTTTTATTTACCGCATGCCCTAATCCGCACTGAGTGATGGAAAGTTGAAAAACGTCTATAGGAAGAAGTGCTTCAAATCAGTGGCGTAGGCAGGGGGGTTAGGGGGGGGGGGTCATAACCCCCCCCCATAGACCCCTCGGTATATATATAAAAAGTATGAGGGGGGGTGCACATCGAAAGTTTGAGGGGGGTGCAAATCGAAAGTTTGTCCCCGGGTAAAAATTGGAGCCCCCCCCCCCCCCCCTTGAGACAATCCTGGCTACGCCACTGCTTCAAATAATTTGAAAATAGCCTGACATTTTACCTGTTTTACATTAATTTGTCATACTGTCTAAATACATGCCTGTAGAGAACCATCTTTTAATATTGGACCAAAGCACTTTGACAATATTTAGGTAGGACTATAAGGCAAAGTATAAGGATAATTGTGAAGCGACTAGTTTAGTGAAGTGTGTTAGGCCTGTTTTTTGTTGTTTTTTTTTCTGTATGTTACGGAAGCCTACATTTGTTTAAATAAATGTGTTGAAACGTGCCGTGTTATAGAGTTTATGTTGAAATTATTTCTGAAAATTCTATCTAGATATAGATTAGATATTATTATTAATTATCAAATTAAAGAATGGTGAATAATATCTAGATCTAGACTAGATCTCTTTTAGCAGTCTATCATAACCTCTGGTGTCTGAAAAAATCTGCTGGCACTTCCAAAATTCTTTTAAAAATCTGGCAATCATTGATTGGTGTAAACTCCGTTGCTTACAAAATGACGACAGTAGAGAACCTTTACAAAGCTTTTGGCGTTTTAGCTGATGCAAAAGATAAGGCTGGCGAGGTAAGTAAAAATGAGGACTGCTTTAAAACAATAATTTACAGAATTTGAATATAATTTACATTGGGAAATATTATATAAATCTGTACTATAATATCTAACAACCACACTGCAAGACGCAAGCTAAGGAAGTAGCCATCTTTTCGGGTTTATCAAAAAGTATGATCATTTTTTAGTAAGGCTTCCAAGTTTAGACAAGGCATAGACTAGACAGAGATCTAAATCTTGATTATAGATCAAGAACAGTAGAGAGATCTAGATCTAATCATCTGACAAGTTTACACTGACTTAGATTCTTCTTAGGTCTAGGCTACATAATTGTTCTTGTGTTAGGGCCTATTACTAGGCCGTTTCTTTGCTTAGATGGCTGGATTGACCTCTGACCCTGAAACGTCACGCGTCGTTTTCTGACGGTTTTTACGTTTATTTTAGGGGTCCTATCCACGACAAATGAAAAATCTGTTAATCTCGCAATTTTTCATCATTATTTTAATGCAAAATGCTAATAAAATGGATAATATGCCTTAGAATGCCAGAAAAAATCGAGATATTTGTTGTTGTAAATAATGAGAGGATTTCTAGTGGAGCGCTCTCCGTAAAAACTGAACCGCCGCTAAAAACGACCGACCTCCGGGGAAAACGGCCCGACAGACTCTAAGTTATTATATAATTGAGATATTTACCTTGTATATTTACATTATTATTGATTCTGGTTTCCAAAATCTTATCCCAAAATGAGGTACCCATGCTGACAGTTCTATCCCCTATTTTTAGTATCATGACGTCATTGCTACGCTAGTTGCCAGACTGAAACAACTAGTTTTTGTTTTTTACGGAATGAACTGTTAAGTCTAGTATTTTAATTATAATTCAATTGTAGCATGTGCGGAAAAAGTAAAATTATAGACATTATTATTGTATTAGTAATTTTATTAGTATATTGATTTTTTCTTCACTGTGGGCCGACAGTTGCTGCATTCGTGACCGGTGGTTAACCTCGTCAACGCTGCGTGGCCTATTCGTTTATATAAATCAGTGATGCTCGTTCAGTGGCCTTTTTTTTAGAGCTAGGCCTAATTACGGGCGATTTTTAGACTTAATTGGGCCTTTTTCATTGCTGCGTATTTTAAAAAATGCTCGTTCAGCGGCCTTTTTTTTTTGGCGCTAAATAATCAGTTTACGGGCATTTTAAGCGTGTATTTATTTATTTTTTTAAGCTAGACGTAGATCTAGTTAAAAAAAAATAATTTTATACAGCTGGCTGTCTAGCATGTCTGATATGTGAACTTAAAAAAAAATGACCGAACTTTAAAAAAAAAAAATGACCAGAAGTAGGGAAGTAGGTCTGTTTTTTAATTTGCTTGAAGAAGGGGGGAGGGGGGAGAGAAGTGAAGACACCGACCATCTCGTGTACGCGTGTTCATTCTATGACGTGTACTGAACTCACGGTGAACCCGCGACCGTAGTGGGATTTTTCATCCACAGGATAGTAAACATAAGCAAGCAATCACGCGAGTGACGATGTTTGGAGATTTTTAAAAGAAAAAAAAAATAACATACGTCTTCAAAATGAAAAAAAAAATGTAATGTAAGAAAAAAAAAAGACACTAATACCATGTATGAACCTCAGCTGCCACACTGTTGACTCAATATAATCATCCCCATAATGTGAATTGAGTGTAAAATGTATTTGTATTTATAAACTATCTTAACTATTACTATCATATTATTTTAAGCATATTTATTATTTAAAATTAGAATTTGAAATAAAAATATTTATTATGGCCATTTGATTTTTGCAGGTGTTCATTACTTCATAAAATGGTATGAATAACATGTAGAATAGAATTTAATAAATAATAAAATAACTAGATCTAGTTTTAATTATCAACCAGTTGCTTTTTGTTATTTTCCGGTGAGTAAATAACCTAAGCTGACGCAATTACCATGGCGGGAATTAAAAGCTCGTGGACACAAGTCCACGACGTCATGTTATGCCGGTCGAGGAGTAAGAACGCTGATTTGTCGTTCATTTTCCATTCTCGGATAATTTTCAAATTCTCTCTTTTCTCGTCAACCGAGTAAGCTAGATATTTAAATGTGGTGTCAAATGTTCTCTTAAGGGGTAAGGAACTTAATGGTGTATTTGAAATAACATAATGTTTTATTTTAAAAAATCCATAATTCAACCTACCTATTACTATTGAGTCATTGACTATTGTTAACGAAACAATTTTAAATTTTTAAAGATAGGGCCTAAAGTTCTAAACCTAAGATTTGAATGATTTAATTTAATTTTTTAGGCCTACAATTCAAATTCTTACCCTAATCAATTAATTTGACAATTAGATCTAGTAGTATTATATGTAGACTGTAGTTCCAGTGTAATGGTCAAACTTTACTCAAACTTTAGGCCTACTAGGTAGTAGGTTGAATTATGGATTTTTTAAAATAAAATATTCTGTTATTTCAAATACACCATTAAGTTCCTTACCCCTTAAGAGAACATTTGACACCACATTTGAATATCTAGCTTACTCGGTTGACGAGAAAAGAGAGAATTTGAAATTTTTCCGATATTGGAAAATGAAAGACAAAACCGCGTTTTAGCCCCTCGACCTGCATAACATTACGTCGTGGACGTGTGTACACGAGCTATTAATTCCCGCCATGGTAATTGCGTCAGCTTAGGTTATTTACTCACCGGAAAATAACAAAAAGCAACTGAACAAAAAGCAACTGGTTGATAATAAAACTAGATCTAGTTATTTTATTATTTATTAAATTCTACTCTACATGTTATTCATACCATTTTATGAAATAATGAGCACCTGCATAAATCAAATGACCATAATAAATATTTTTATTTCAAATCCTAATTTTAAATAATATATGCATAAAATAATATGATAGTGTAATAGTTAAGATAGTTTATAAATAAAAATACATTTTACACTCAATATTGAGTCAACAGTGTGGCAGCTGAGGTTCATACATGGTATTAGTGTCTTTTTTTTTTTTTACATTACATTTTTTTTCATCTTGAAAACATGACGTATGTGATTTTTTTAAAAAAATAAAATCTCCAAACATCGTCACTCGCGTGATTGCTTGCTTACGTTTACTATCCTGTGGATGAAAAATCCCACCACGGTCGCGGGTCACCGTGAGTTCAGCAGGCCTATAGTACACGTCATAGAATGAACACGCGTACACGAGATGGTCGGTGTCTTCACTTCTCTCTCTCTTCCCTCCCCCCCCCCCCCCCCCCTTCTTCAAGCAAATTGAAAAACAGACCTACTTCCCTACTTCTGGACATTTTTTTAAAAGTTCGGTCATTTTTTAAAAAGTTCACATATCATTATCAGGCATGCTAGACAGCCAGCTGTATAAAAATTTTTTTTTTAAAAACTAGATCTACGTCTAGCTTAAAAAAAATAAATAAATAAACGTTTAAAATGCCCGTAAACAGATTATTTAGCGCAAAAAAAAAAGGCCGCTGAACGAGCATTTTTTTAAATACGCAGCAATGAAAAAGGCTAACGGCCGATCAATTAAGTCTAAAAATCGCCCGTAATTAGGCCTAGCTCTGAAAAAGGCCACAGAACGAGCATCACTGATTATATAAACGAATAGGCCACGCAGCGTTGACGAGGTTAACCACAGGTCACGAATGCAGCAACTGTCGGCCCACGGTGAAGAAAAAAAATCAATATACTAATAAAATTACTAATACAATAATAATGTCCATAATTTTACTTTTTCCGCACATGCTACAATTGAATTATAATTAAAATACTAGATTTAACAGTTCATTCCGCAAAAAACAAAAACTAGTTGTTTCTGTGAGGTAACTAGCGTAACAATGACGTCATGATACTAAAAATAGCGGATAGAAATGTCAGCGGGGGTACCTCATCCTCGAGTGAGATTTTGGAAAAAGTAATAAAAAATACTGTAAATATACATGATAAATATATCAATTATATATTAATGTACAGTTAGTCGAGCCGTTTTCCCCGTTAGTCGGTCGTTTTTGGCGGCGGTTCAGTTTTTACGGAGAGTGCTCCACTAGACATCCTCTCATTATTTACAACCACGAATCTTGCGATTTTTTCTGGCATTCTAAGGCATATTATCCATTTTATTAGCAATTTGCATTAAAATAATGATGAGAATTTGCGATATAAACAGTTTTTTCATTTGTCGTGGATGGGACCCCTAAAATAAACGTAAAACCCGTCAGAAAACGACGCGTGACGTTTCAGGGTCAGAGGTCAATCCTACCATCTAAGCAATGCGCCAGACTACTAGGTAGGTTTTTTGATGAGAATTACAGAATGATTTTTTTATTAAAAATGTATCAATAATAGCTTGCACACTAGTAAACTAAGCCAATTTAGCATATTTTAACTTTCTGTGCAAAGTCATTATTACTGAAAAAAATTCCAAAGTCAGGTCAGCCTGTGGCACCCTCCACTGAACATGACAGAAGGAAAAAAAAACTTGACCCGTGACCTTCATTAAAACAGAATTTGCTTTTGTTTTTTTTTTCATTTTTAGTAAATATGTGCTTAATCTTACCCAATAAGTGATAAAAATTTGAAAATTAATTTTAATTACTGTTGTAAAGTGAGATAAACAGCTTAATAAACACATGTTTTCTTGAGGGGGTGTGGCACATCCCGACATCGCATTGTTTGTAACTTTATATTTGTGTTTTATGACTATATTTGTTCACAATCAGCATGCTATGCTTTTAATTTTGATAAAGGGTAAGTATACCAAGTTACAAAACCTGAAATCTAACTAATAATTCATACTTTCAGTTTAAAAAAATAATGAAAACGATCATCAATGAAGAAAGCGTAAACATTCTATTTTTAGGTGTGACATAAAAAACAGTCATAAATCTAGCCGAATGATTGGATTCTTGCGCGTCACACATTTTCGTGTTCACCAAAAAAGATTATAATAAAATGGCATTATTATTCTTACAGAGCATATCTCATGCCTACCATAAATTATTACCAGTTTATTGTAACGTGTGTAAAATTAATGCTTTCAAGTAAAAAATAGCAATAGTCTGGTTAAAAATACCTGCGGTATTTTATAGTTATTTGATTCAAAAGATAAGAATTATATAGAGCTACTTTCACTAAGGCGCCGCTTGCGAGACAAACATAGAAATTAGGCCAAAAGTAGATCCGACAATTCTTAAATAACAGACTTAAATAGAAACGGATAGTTCCGATTTCTTAAATTAACGATGGCTTCGTAATCATTAGTTTTATTGCTCTACCCATTAGTGAAAGCGAAACTGGTCGCCATTTTTGGTAAGCGCATGAGCCGTGAGATGGCTTCAAAACAACAAACCCGGAAGCTGTGAATTCGAACGGCCTACTACTAGGTCAGACACTCTCGCTAATCTTTTTGTTTTTTTACCTTTTGCTTACTTTTTATGGTCGAATCGCCTATAGCCAGTCTGAAAATGAACTATTATAAATAAATTTAATAGGTTTATAAAAAAAAAATAACAAAAAGGGTAGGCCTATAGCTCGGCATTGTTATTTTCAAGTAGAACACTTTGCGACAGTCACCCCGGGGTCAGGTCTAGGCTACTCGCCTTCATCTATATATATAATTCTCTTCTTGGAGACGATAGAAAACACCAAGCTTTAAGCGCGCTCCCTACCACCCCCACCCCTACATGGTACGGTGAACTGTGGTTCACGCTAAATGTTTACAATCATAGAGCCGGGTTTAGTGACGGCTATTAGGGGCAGATAATGTAGTTTGGAACGATTTTAAACTTAGGGGAGGTCACTAAGAGGAGTTTGCTTTCAAGGGTGGGGGAAAGGATGAGGGGTATCGTCCTTAACAACCATCTGATAGTGTTTTAAAGCAAATATTTTTAGTGGCAGCATTGGTACTGTCGAATTCACAAATTATTAATTACTGAAAAGTAGAAAATAAAACAACAAAATAGCGCTGTATGATACGCCGCGGGTTCTGCTCGTTTCATTATATTTTTGCTATTTTTCAAAGACAGCTGTGACTTTACTCTTTTGTTTTCACCAAATCAAATTGTATAGGCTTAATTGTAATTTCTTCCTGCTTTTGACGTGATTGTGAACATACTAGATTATTAGCAGAGAGAAAAAGTTCACAACTTTTCACTGCTATTCGTAAAAGGGTTGGGCTACTGAACTTTCCTTATAATTTTTTTTCGTGTGTGTTGTGATTGCGGGCATGTTTGCAGCCAAAAAAAAAAAGACACATCCCTTAGATTTTTTGTTTAGAGAAAAATTTTCAGAAATTGGAATCATGAATATAATTTGATTAAAACGAACATGCTATTTTACCTGATATTTATTGTATGTAAAATTTAAACTGGTAATTGATGGTTGAATAGCATTGTGAACTACTAAAAGGATGTATAATTATTTGTTTATAAAAATACTCTTAAGCCCTGATTTATTACTTAAGATTTAGAGGGCGTAACTGATCATCTACTTAAACATAAACTAACTGCAACAGATTATCTTTAACAATGTTTTTTTTTTTGTTAAAAAAGCTAAAACATTCACCTTTGGAGAAGTTATGTGTTTGATATAGCAATTGGGTTTTATAAGCAAGTTTTTTGTTTAAAGTTTTTAAAATTAAAGGATTACTAATTATTATTATTATTGCTTTTATTTCAGCATGAGGCAGAATTCCGTTTATTTTTGGCTGCAGCTAAGGGTAATGTTGGCGAGAAGAGACTAGCATCTCAGTTCATTTGTAGATTTTTCAAATATTTTCCTAATGCTCAGAAGCTTTGTGAGGATTCAGATGCAAGTGTAAGTACTTTTTTTACTTTCTCGTATATACGAAGTATAGAGAAAGTCTTGTAATCGTGCAAAAAAAAAAATCGAGATTTTTGCAAATCTCGACGTTTTGCATCTCACTGATACGGAAAAACATAATTTTGCAATCTTGTCTGTGTGTGTGTGTCCGTGTGTAAACACGATAACTTGAGTACCGTTACAGCTAGGTTGATGAAATTTCATATATAAGTATTTAATCAAAATCGTAGATCCGTATCAACTTTTGAGCGATTTCCGATAACCGGAAGTGGTACTTTTCCTACTTTGAATTTTTCAAAAGCCTATAACTTGAGTACTATTTCAGATAGATAAATGAAATTTCATACGTAAGTAAAAGATCTAATTCTCTACCTTCTATTAAATTTTGATTCATTTCCGTTGACTGGAAGTAGTACTTTACGCTACTTCCGATTTCTCAAAAAACTAATGTAAATTTTAAAAGTAATAATAATATTGCGCACTATTATGCGCTTTTTTATTTCGCGTTCACTTGGTGTGCAATTAATTTGTCTACGAGATTTTATTCTATTTTTAAAACTTTAAGTATTTAAAATGGATTAAAAATCATGTCTATAGCCCGAGTTCCCATCCCCTGTTATTTTATATAAGAATATTCGAGAAAGTTTAGGGGAGATCACTCCCGGTTTATTTTTAAAGCAACCTTCATTTTAGCATATCATGTAATTATCTTACAGAAATGGTTGTTATATTTTCACCTTTAAAAATCATTAGTCATTGACTGAGTGTTTCTATTATTTCTACAGATTAGAAAACAGACTGTGAAAGACATTCCTGCCCTTTGCAGAACATGCCCAGATAAAGTTTCAAAATTTGCAGATGCTCTGGCAATGTTACTTGGTAGTGAAGATGCACATGAAATTTCTGGAATTCAAGGATCTTTGTACAGTTTATTTTCCATTAATATTAAAGGTACTTTAAAGTTTTTCTCATATCACTTTAGTTATATTTGTGTGGCATTAAGGGTGAAAAATAAATGTTATTTTAAAGTGCTTCAATTACTTTCTAGATAAATTTTTATTGTTTTTTTTTTGTTTTTTTTTTTGAGTTCCTTTATTCCTTTAGCCCCATTTTAAAATGTGGTCAGCAACAAGATATTCTGTTATTGATTACCATTACTTGTTGTTTAAATTTAGGTGCTCTGGAAGGAATTTTCACAAGACTTTTACAAAGCCCTGAAGAGGAAGATGAGGTTTTAGGTCTCATAAGAGAGAGATTGCTTCGTTTTCTTGTTCTTAAAATTAAGCAACTTGGGGATCTTGAGAAAGATATTGAGGATTTTATAATGGAACAATCAAAAAAGGTTAGTTTAATATTTTAACGTTATTTGTTTGCAGTGTAATGCTTGTCTTGTTATATTATGATAAGGGCCCAAGTCAGCTGGTTATAAGCTTGTTTGTTGGAGTGTATTCTGTATGTGCTCATAACCAGTATTACTTTCTCCAAGGAGGGGTGCACCTGGGCATTCCACTGCCGCCACCCCTCTTTCTAGAGCAACATATAGAGAAAAAAATATTTCCATAAAAAATAGTTCTTAGAATCTTTTCTATTTTAATATATCTGTCTATTTTTTATCCTTAATAGCTTTTGGAAGATGTTACCAAGGATGAGTTTATTGCTGTAATGGAATTACTTCGAAGTTTAAAGACAATGGCAACAGTTCAGTCTAGGCAACAGCTTGTAGAGATGGTAGTTGATCAAGCTGCTCTTGATGAACCTTTTGAGGTTAGTTACTCATGTGCTATTGACATTCATAGCAACAATGAGTTATTGTGAATTGTTACTTAAACATCATAGAATTGTTATTTCATTTTAATTAATTTATTCAATATCTCTTTTATAGGCTGCAGATCCTGATTGTGTTGATAGACTTTTACATTGTGTCAAATCAGCATCACCCATGTTTTCAGTAAGTTACCAAGGATACAAATATTTTAATTGGAAATATTTTACCATCAACATTTAGTTTGATTTCAAGTATATTTCATTTGTGTTAAACAATTTCGCTTTTAAATCTTTTTATACCAGAATTTTATATTTGATGCATTTTTTATATTTCCTTCCTCAGAAAAATGTTCACTCCAAGCCATTTGTTTTGTATTTGTGTGATCATGTCCTACCAGTGTTAAAGGACTTGGCAAGCCCTGACGAAGAGACAAACATCCAACTTGAAGTTCTGAAAACATTTGCTGAAATATCAGAGTTTGCTGGAGACTTGGACAACTTGGAAAAAAGAGTCAACACTGTTTTCTTGGCAATGCTGGTTAGTATTTATTATTTTTATATTTCTGTGTGTTCATATTATTTTACTTAAAATTAAATGATGCTTGTAAAATTGGTGATGTTTGTTTATCATATGTTGTGACACAATATTAATAGTACATGTTTTGTTTTATAAACCTTAATGTAATTGGTAGGCTACTTGCTTTGAGTTAGGGAAAGTAAAATTGAGTGAGCTACCGTATGTGAACTCACTGTGAGCCTGTGAATGTGCTGTGGCAGCTTAACATTTTATCAATTATTGACCAATGCTGTTTTATGACAGCGTATTTCTTTACAGGATATCTCTGTAAAATAAGCACTATGTTTAAGTAGGCGCTGCTCTTTTTGTGTGGATCTAATCTCAATGTGTCTGTATTGTTTTTTTTTTTTTTTAAGCATAACAGACACTAAAAAAATCGTGTTGGTAATGTGTTCAAATTAACTCAAACAGTGGTAAACGTTGTATAGGAAAATCTTGTTTTTAGTGCTGAGTTGTTTTTGGTTAGGCGGCCCTGGAGTAGTTATTGACTCAAAAAAGATTAATACAAGCAGCTTTGTTTCCTATTAATAAATGTCATTATACTTAAATTAATTTGAGAAAATGGCTTTCGGCTACCCATTTTGTAAAGTTCTTTTTTATTGGGTTAAAAAGCTCAGGGTTGGTGTCACAGCTTTCATCTGCCCCATGTGTCCTTCACACTGAAGGGAACGTGCTGAAAATGAGAATGCACATTTTCTATTGTTTTATACTTTTGTTGTATTAATATTTAAATTTTGTTTTTTAGGAGTACATGCCACTGCCACCCTCCGATGAGAAAGAAGAATCTTCAACTGAGGAACCAAAGTTGAGTTTTTCTCAAGTTGAGTGCCTGTTATTTGCTTTCCATCAGCTGGCCAGGAAGTGTCCTGGTTTTTTGTCTGATGAGGCAAATGTTGACAGATTGAAGGATTTTAGAGTACGGTGAGTTAAATTTTAATACATACTTCAATCTATTGTAGTAGACCAAAGGAAAACATGTATTGGTCACACCTTTTTTTTTTTTAATTTTATTATAAAATTATCTGAATTTCTTAATTAAACCATTATTTGTTATATTAACTTGTATTTTTGTTGAAATTAGATTACAGTACTTTGCTCGCGGAAGTCAAATTTGTATTAAACGTCTGAAAGAAGCATTACAAGGCAAAACTGGTGATGCTTTAAGAACTGAAGAGGTAAGAATGAACTGAATAGGTAATTTAGCTTTAAGTTAGTTTACATTTACTTTTTGACACTTTTTTTATTTTTGTTTGTTTACTTCTGACACACTGCATAAAATATTTGTACAGAATAAGAAGAGAATTGTTGCTCTAAAGCTGTTCACAAACATCACAATGCTGGTCAAGGATCTAATGCACAATCCACCAGCCTACAAAGTAAATGTTACACTCTCCTGGAGGCCAACTAGGGTGAGTTCAGAAATATTCTTTTTATAAGAAAGGTTATTATTTTTAACAAGGGGTTTTGTTTTTTTTTTCCTTGCTCCATCTGTAGGTAGCAAAACAATTGTATTGATTTACGGTTTTATATTTTATTAGACTTGATACTTTTTTTGTGTGTATTAACATTAAGGCCTGTTATCATTTCAGGAAATCAAACCCAATGAAAGTGGAGACATTGCAAAAACCACTTCACCTGGGTAAGTATTTAAATTTATGCTCATTTCAATTTCACAAGATCAGTGTATATTAAAGGGGCTTTCATAAATAAAAATACACCCCTAGAGTAGATTGGAAAATGTCAATTGGTATAACAGCATTTGATTTATTTATATTTTTTTAACTCATCAATTATTTTAGGGAAAAGTTTTAAAAATCTGCTAAAATTGTGTTTTGTCAGTTTTATTATCATGTGCTATGAAATGAGTTTTGATATTTAACTAATATTATCTAAAACCGTGATCATAACCCTCTGCAGTTAGACATACATCAAGTTGTGTTAGATTTTATTATAGGCTAATTTTGATTGATGAGGTATTTCTTTTTTTCACAGACAAAAGCGTAACATTACCCCAATTACATATGATGAAGCTAATGGCAAGAAAAACAACCCTAAACAAGCTCGGACCTTGTATCAGCCACCCAGTGGGAAGTTCAGTGACAAAGCTGGTTAGTAATGAATTATTTTTTTTACCTCATGCCCTTTTTTTACTCTGCCGTCATCTTCTCATCTCATCTGTAGATACTTCTGAGATATCTTCTAGGATGTTTTAATGTCTATTTTTAACAGGCTCATACACAAATTATAACATCAGAGGAAACCGAGGTGGACGTGGTCGTGGAGGCTTTAGAGCCAGAGGACGTAGAGGATTCAGGGGAGGTGCTAGCACTGGATTTTATCAAAACAAGTTGTAGATCCAGAATCAACAGAAATGTCTTTGTCAGATGCACTGTACATTTTATGTTAATTTTACATGCTTTAAAAGGCTAGAATTGGTTAATGTCCATTTTAAATAATAAACCTAGACATCCTATGTAAATATACATTTTATAATTTTTAACATGAATATGTTTTTATTGTAATTATTGAGCATCAAAATGTGCATCAAATGATTTTTTTAAAAACAAAGGGCGATTATTAATAAGCAGCTGAAAAATATCAAGAAACTTGACGGAGTGAATCACTACTGAATGTTTGAAAGAACTTTTCCTGAACCTAACAGATAACTGTTGCGGTGTAACGAAATAAATAAATGCTTCTACGTGGTGCTTGTATCATGTTTAGAACAAAGCTAATGCGTGTTCACTAACTGCCTACAACTTAGTGGGAAATCATCCTACAGGATTGTATTCTTTGGTAAAATCTCTTAACAAGACTGCTGGACTCTTGGCACCACATTGACTTGTATCACCTTGGCGCCAAGGTAAGAGCTGATACATGATTGCTTTATTATTTCAGATCAAGGGAAGCCTCAAAATAATTTGGTTGTTGTTTTTTTTTCAGGTTCAAGGTTTATACTTTTTTCCCTTCGTAACAGTTTGCCAAGATCAGATTTCTCAAGATGACTCAAGTAGTTTACTATACGTTTCTGGTGACTTAAAGTTTTATGATCAAATTATTGCATTTCAGACACCCAAGACTGGAACAATACTGGAACTATTGCAGCACATTTTTTCTTACTGTATACTTTGATTTACAGTTATCTTGCAGATTTCAACTTCCCTCATTGCTTTCTCTGTTCTTATAAAAAAAAATGCTGGCTGGATAATTCAGTAATATATTTAGGGTATTTTCCTGCTGCTATTGTTAAAATTAAGGACATGGTTCCAACACTAGCCTTGAGATAATCCCGCCAACATTTTTTAAAGCCTTTTTTCTGTGAACATTTAATAAGCTTCCACATTGTTTTAACAAGCATGGTATTTATTATTGCCATAGGGTTGAGATCAGTAGTATTATTTTCTTTTTGTGCATGTTGCTTCTGTCATTCATTTCCTACAGATCCTACCAGTCAAGAGATGCTTGGTTCTGATGATAATTTTTAAGTTTTTTTTTTTTCAGAACTCCACTTCATTCATGTTATTAGATGACTAGTGAAACCTTTTAGTTTTTTAAAATATCTACTAAAATTATTTTTCTTTTGCAGTAACAGTCTGTGGCTCTTAGATTTTTTGTTTATAGAATTATTGCTTTGATTAGTATTGCTATGTAGTCTGTTTACTTGATTACCCCAGTGAAACCTATTACTGCCATAGTTTGTCAAAGTTCTGGGTACAAATATGTGTACATCAGGACATCAAATAAATGAGCTAGGAATAAAATAGGATGGGTGTTGTACATTGTTTATAAATCATTAAACATTGAAGTTTTAACACAAATTTGAGTTTTGTTATCTGTAGCTTATTTGATTTGTTTTGTGAATTTAGTGAGCTGGTCTGATGGGACAATGTGGTTCTAAATTTAGTTATTAGGATTTTCATTGAACTGATAGTAGTTATAAAATTGGTGTCCAGTATTTACGGAGGCAGTGTTTTTCACCTACACTATTGGGCATTCTTACACTTGGTTTAGAGTCTATCAAGTGCTGTAAGCACACATACAAAGAAAAATAGTAGAAGTTGTTTATATATCACAGATGTTTTAATTGAATGACATAAACTACTTGTATAAAAATACTTCTTCAATAACATAACTGCTTAGAGGTATACAAATGCTGCTTACAAATAAATTATAACTACATGAATTAAAATGAAGCTTTGAGGTCAAGTTTTTGTAGGTTGATTGCCTCACTTGGCAGGTTAACTCCCCACACTAATCTTTATCAAGAGTGAAAAAATATTTTTTTTACCTTGCTTTTAAGCAATTTGTAAACAGGCTATTCAAGGATACTTTACTAGCTACAATACTGATAAGTATAATACTATTCAACTATATACAACCTGTTTAGTTGTAATCATTAAAGAGGTTTAGTTGTGTAAGCATACAAAGTAACTTTTGGTGGAATGTGTAAGTTACTCACTTTTTATATAGCTAACATCTAAACAACTTATTTAATTACATGAAATTTTTTTCTAAAAACATCAAGTTAATGAACAATGTAAATAGCCCTGTGCTCTATAGCAGGTAAAGATTTGTAAGATCTGGTAGACTTCCTGGACTGAGCTGATGGAAGAGAATGGAGCCCAGTGTGGGGTGTAGATCTGTGGGTGGCTGTCTGAGACCTTGTCCTGGTGGATACAGCTGTGTGAGGTGCTGAGCGGAATGACTGCGATGTCGTGCTCACTGCTGATGCTGATTTGATGCGATGGGAGATGGCCCTGACAAGTTCTCTGGAGTTTTTCAGATCAAATGCTAAAATAAAAATTATACAAATTTTAATTTCTTTTTTAGAAAATAGTTCTTTCTAAGAGTACTAACTTATTTGTCAATGGCAATTTGTTGGAAGAATGTAACAAATAGTTACAGCTTAAGCAAAGGACAGGTCGACAGAGTGGCCTAGTGGTAGTGTGTTAGACTGCTAACCCGAAAGTTTCAAATTCGAATCCGGGTTAAAATCAGTAGAACATCCCTGAGTCCACAGAGCCCTAATGGGTACCTAACTTAAGTTTGGGAAACAAAGGTGGCTGGGCATAGTGCTGACCACAGCCCCCCTGTATGCTGAGGTCATTGAAACAGATTAACTCTACTTTCTCTGCTTCATGTATCTTGGGCACCAACAAGAAAAGATGATGATGAAACAAAGGACTGGTAATATATATTAACATTTCATTTTACCAGTTCCTTACATGATATAATTGCATGTTATTGAGAATTTTATAGTGAGAAAAATAAAAATCACCTTTTAGTTTGATTATGACCTCATCAGAAAAATACCCTGATTGTATCCATTCTTCATAATCTTCTATGTAGTCTAAAGCTGTTTGACCTGTAAAAAAAAAAAGAACTATGAGTAAGTCCAACTCCTTCACTTTTGCTGGCTTATATGTAGTTGATTTATTTTTTAATCTATGGTAAAAAGGCACTGATTAGGTTTGTCTTAGATTTTGGGAAATCCACATCAATCTAGTATGGTTTTTTATTTTACTTTAGGTTGCAATTAATTTTCTATTTTAGAAAAAAACAAAATTTGGACATCATTATTTATTTAAATTAAAATGTTATTCCAGTTTTGCACTTATTTTTTTATACAATTCTTGTCTAACATTGTCAAAAAACTTAACGATGCTGCTCCGAAGTTCACTACTATTTTTTATAGACTGAATAAAACCGTCTAAGCATTTTAGAGCAGTGATTCTTAATCTGGGTTTGATCAAACTGCAAGGGTTTGGTGAGTCAGTCTCAGCTGTTCAGCGGAGGTCAAGATACACACCCGACTAATGATACTAATGATCAGATTTTTGTCAGTGCAGTGTGCAATTATAGCACCAATTTAGAAAGTTACAGACATCCTTTATGTCGTGTAGTCACAGAAACATGGAAGCTGGTTTAATTTTTTTTTTAAATATTTTCTTTATACTAAATCATGTAGTATTTTTAAACAAATTATTGAATTAGCAGTTGTAAAGACAACATACCATGCATATTTTTTTGCCTGACATTAGCGCCATTGTTGATGAGAATGCAAGCAGCAACCTTGCTACATGTTTGACAAGCGAGCATCAGGGGGGTGTATCCCTCGTCGTTGACGCTGTCGACCTGGGCGCCATTTGACAGCATGACCTCCAGGACCTCTGGTGAACCACTTTGTTTGGCAGCAAAATGGATGGCTGTGTTCCCATCAGGATAGATGGGGTTGGGGTTGGCGCCATGATCAAATAGATACTGCACCACTTCAGGGAGGTTTGAACTGAAATAAAAATAGATGTGCAGGTTTTCTTTGGGTGAGAGGGGAACACTGACATTTTCAGGAGGGGGGGAGATATTGTTTAAAGTACTTATTTTCTATATAAATTATTTATTTTCTCCAGGATTGTGTGGTGGATTATCTTTTTTTTTTAAATATATAATTCAAGTGTGTATCTCTGGCAAATACTGTTAAAATACAGTTTAAAATTATTACTAATTTAATACAAAAATTTGTATAGAGGTGATGGATAAAAATACTAATAGGTTTTGGTCATCATTATCAGTGAAAATTTTGATGTTTCTTAAAATAAATAAATAGAACAGTTCGAGTCCCTACACTTTAACTTTCTCTGTTAGTATTCTCTGAAGTAAAATATCTTGCTCTTTTGCTTTAAATTGGAATCCTCTTTTGGATAGCCTGAAAATTACAGATAATTTATTTGATGAAAAATCATTAAATGTTAATTATGTTATGCTTTATAAATCATGCATTGAAACTGTCATGCATCAAATTACAAGTCGTCTAAGGGCCACTAAGAAGGATTTAAACTTGACTTTTTTTTTAAATATTACTACATACTACATAATGAAGAAATGGTTTTTTAATAAAAATTTCAGACTCAAATTCTTCTATACAAGAATGTTAATGAAATTCTACCATAATCTGGTTTATATTTTTACATGGTGTTTTTAATAACTACTGTTTAAAGTTTTAGAATATTGTTAGCTTATGTAAAATGCTATGTTACAACTACATAGGCCTGTTTGATATAACACTTTCTCAATTTGATAAAATTCCTTACCATTCAGCGCAGCTGAGGAAGTTATTAGCTATAGCAAGATGTAGCAAGCTTGGAGGGTTAAAATCTTTTTCACTATTTAATGTTTTCTTGACTGTGTTGTCTGGGTCATAGTCTAACAAAAGCTCAGTGGCATCAATTCTTCCCTGCATGACACAGCAGTGAATGGGTAGCAGGTTCTGTCAAAACAAAAGGCAGGTTAAACATTAACACAATTTTTAAAGATGGTGCTTTTAAAAGGGGAATCACATTTAAAGCTTTGAACAGTTCTTGTTCTTTAAAAAACCTTTCTACCTTTTATAACATTTCATGTATATACTTAAATTTAAGTAACCTTATTAAAATTAACTTCACTGTAATAATAATTTTTAGGGATTGATAAAGAGTAGCTTCCCTTAATGATTTAGTGTAAGAGTGATTTTAAAAAATCAGTTTGTAAATAATTTAAAATAAATAGATGATAGAATTGAATCTTTTATTGTAAGAATGTGTACCCTTTTGTTCCTTTTTAAAAGTTTGGCCTCTTCATCAAGCAGTGTTTTAATGGCAGCCATCTCTGTTGGCTGATCAATCTGTCCATAGCACTTGACATGCAAACATGTATTTCCCTCAGAATCTTCGGCATCAATGTCTGCTCCATTGTCTAGCAGCATCTAGAATTATTTATATTTTATTTTATTATAGAAACGAATCAATCACATTATAAAAACTAGGCCCTGCTTTGCATGTTAATATTATGTACATTAGACACAGTCATCACTTCTTCAACACAATCGATTCACAGATATCTTCTTCATTTTTAGCCATGTCACCTCAACATTATTTTTAATTTATATGTTTGTCTAATTATTTATTTATCTTTTCTCCTATAAAAAGAAAGTACTCATTGGGGCATAACAGTGTATACATGGAGATACAGTAAAGTAAACAATAATGACATGAACAATTATTAACTGAAAGCTTACTTTAATAGTTTCAGCATTTTTGGCCCTGTGTAATGGTGAAGCTCCTTTATAGTCCTTTAAATTAATATCAACGTTGAGCTGCAGTAAATCTTCAATTACATCTGTGTAACCATAGTAACTGGCTGTGTGGAGCAATGTGCTGCCGTTTATGCATCTATTAAATAAATGAGAAATGCATTTATGTTAAAACAGACTATTTTTTTCCATCAGTCGACACAACAGTAGCATGTAAAAATTTTAACTAATTTAAAGTTAAAGTTGAAAAATACCTGCTATGTAGGTTATGAAACTTTTTTTCACCATTTATGTGATTTGCTAAGCTTTTTATCATGATTTCTTTATCTCCTTTCATGATCTTTGGCACAATTGTAGAATAATAATTATACAAATCTGTTTGGGAAAATATGCAGTTCTTTTTAAAATATTAAAATATATATATTTAAATAATAAAAATGTCCAACTCTTTATTAAGGGAAGAAAATATTTCAAACCATTATAAAGGGTGAACCATAAATAACATCCAGTTCTTTTTGCCTATTTGTACCCGCTTCCCTCATTGACAGAAAAAGTAAATGCTCTTTCCTTTAAAAATTGTCACCCTTTGACTGAACACACCTCTATTTTTCGTTTATTTTCAGTAAGGGGAAGTCACCAAGCTTGGAAGATGTCTTACTAAAATATTAATTGAGTTGTTTCCCTTTGACCGTGTTTTTCACTGGGCTTGGAAGATTATTTTGATAAATACTATTTTAGTTGTTTCCCTTTGACCGTATAACAATCTTTTTTTTTCAGTAAGAGGACGTCACCAAGCTTGGAAAATGTTTTACTAAAATATATATTTGGTTGTTTCCCTTTGCACGGACACCTACAAAATTGAATTAGCAAATCCTGACAAACAACAGACTAATTGATTAGTTTTGAATACAAACGTATACAAGAATGTAAAGACTGCTAAAAATAACTTTTTAAAATGCACACTGTGCGATGTCAAATCTTCAAATTTCATTAAAAGGAATTATAATCTAAATTGTTATACTGCTTCATATTTCTAAATGCAATTTGTGATAGATTGGTGTACTTCTTTCATATAAAACTATTATATATCCTTTGCAAGTTTATTTTTAAGTTTAATATTAGCATACTAGTTCCTTTCTATGGCAAACAAATAACTACACAAAATTAAAAAATACTTAATTTTTTTGTCAATTTATATATTTACTAATTCATACTCACCAACAAGTAAAAGACGAAATTCTTCATTTTTGGCTACCTCAAATGGCGAACTTCTTTTAGAATTTCGACAGTGTACATCACATCCCCATTCTATTAATAACTTAAATTAAAACAATATCAATAAATTAGAAAATATTATTAATTTAAGAACATTTCCCATAAATTTAAGTCACTGTACATTCTCAGGTTATAGAATAGACAGATGTTTTAATCTACACTACACTGAGGTTAGAATACTAACATGTGCTGCTTCTTTCTGAAGCCCATCTATGGCATGAAACAAGGCAGTGTTTTGTGAGTTATCTTTGGCATCAATAGCAGCACCATTCTCTAGCAGTGTTTGCACCATGTCCTAAAAATTTATTAAATAATTCATTTTGATTAACCTTCAGAATTTCAAACCTAATCTATGATTTATTATACTTTTTAATAAACTTCTTAACCTACAGATAGATAAAAAAAATTATGATAAGTCATTTCAATCCTATTATCCATAGCTATACTAAAAAATGCATCCAGCTTAATTAAAGAATATTGCAAGTTTAAAACCTATACCATTTTTATCATAAGATTTATAACATGAACATATTTTTAAAATGATTTTATTAAAAACAAAAATTTAAACAAATATACATGTATTAATCTTATTTGTTAAAGTAAAATTGTACAATAAATAACTATTCATAAAACCAATGCTTACATTATACCCATGTCTGGAAGCTAAGTGTAAAGCTGTTTGTCCAGTTTTAGCATCCTTTGAGTTGATAAATGAAGGGTTGCTAGAGAAAAATGACACCATTTTATTCACACTGTCTGCATCATTATCTTTTGCTGCTCTGATCAGCGCTTTCTGCCAGTTTGTCGTTGTTCCAGGGAAAATTTGATACAGAAAGATGCTTCCAATTTTCAGGTATTTGTTGCGACTCAAAGCTTCAAAGTAGAACTGAATGAATCAATTTTTAAAAACTAAATACTGATGTGTAAGTAATTTATGAAAAGGTCATTTTTGTAACTTTTAATAGAGTAAATAAATTTTTTTTCACTGTCCTACGCTCCCTAGGATGGCAAAAAAAGAAGAAATTAATTTCGTAAAGTTTTGTTCTACTTTAAAAAATTTAAACGTTAAAATACTCCAGTAAAACAGTTTTTACTTGCAAGCTATGCTTTTTAAAAAATTGCTTTAATTTTTATTGATGCAAAATCTAAAACAAAACATTCATCTCATACTTTAAAAAAAAATGTAAAAGTTAAAAAATTCCAGTAAAACAGTTATTACTTGGAAACTATTTTTTTAGAAAATTGCTTTGTGTTTTATTGATTCACAATTTAAAACAAAACATTCACCTCATACTGCGGATAGTTTGCAGGATTAACTTCAACTGGAAATGATTTTGTTATTCCTAGAATCTGCTTGACAGAACCTGGTTTTAAGTGAGATAAATATATATGTGGTGAAGGAAAATTTCTCAATTAGGTGTGCTTGGTTATGTTGTTTATGTAACCTAAAAATTAAGATTTTTTAATATCACTTTTCTAAATTAGTTCAAACAATATCATAATTTACTTTTTAGTTTCAATTAAGAAAATAAATGTTAAGACTTGTTTTACACTTCTTTGGTTTAAAATAGATTCATAAAACTTACCAATTGCATGGCTAAAATCAAAGCAGGTCTTACCTTTGTTTTTTAAGCTAAAATCATCAATAAATTCTCCAGTTTTCTTGAGTTTTAAAATTAGTTGTCTCCCTTCAGTCAGAACCTCTGAAGATGAGGAGAGATAAAAGCCTGATCCTTTTGAAAGACTCTGGATTAAAAAAACAAAGTCATCTATGCCTCAAGGAATAAACCTTTTTTTTAACCTTCTGACATGAAAGTGTATGTAATCTCAGCATAATAAAATAAAAATTTTGCAAGTGAATTTTGAAGTGAGTTTTTTTATGTATATTTCCATGCAAATATATTTTTAGAAATCTAAGTCTAATAAAAGTTTCCACACAAAAAAACAACTAAAAGCTGATATAAATAGTAATTGAAACAGTGAGGCCAAATATTATGATTTAGATTTTCAAAATTCTCAATTAAGAGAAAAATGTGACACATGTAACATAGTTAAAAATTAAAAAATTATAAAATTAAAATTTTAGTTAATTAAAAAAAAATCTTACCAAGTTTATGGCACAAGACAAGCACAAATTATTTATGGTTATATTCCTTGGAATAACAACAGTTTCAAATCTTTTTTTCATGCAATCGTCAATATACTTTCTTACCTAAAAGTAACATTGTATACATTATATTTTATGGTAATAATATTAAAAAAAATATTTTTAATTAAATAAGATCTAATTTTATTTTAATTGTTTTCTTTAAAAGATAGACCAAAACCTTATTATCTATTATTTCACCTCAGTAGATACAACCTTTTATTTTATTTTTCAAAATTCAAAACATCAAGGAAATAGATCTGATATTAGACATTGGAGTGTGGATAACATATTTCTGACTACAGATAACATGTCTAACCACAGATAACATATATCTGACTACAGATAACATGTCTACCCGTAAGGTTGAACATTGTTTTAGTACAAAACTCTTGATAGTTCATACTTTAATAAAAGAAGAAGTTATCTTACTTCTGTCTTTATATTTAACACATGCTCCACCCATTGCTTGCAGTAGTCAGTATCATACTGCAGGGACAGTTTCTTAATTTCTAGAGAGAGAAAAATGAAACTTTTAGTCTAAAAATCACTGAAAACACAATTACTTTTTTGTTAATTTTTAAGTAATTTTTACACTGAAGTGACAGTCTGAGATTAATGTACATTTCAACAACAAGGCTTAAGTATTCTTTTATTACTTTTTCTTTTTTTTTTGCAATGAACAGTCAAGAAATAGGCATGAACTTTACTTCATTTTTAGAAATAGTTTAGAACAAAATTACAAACACTTATAATGGCAGGTTAACTATCTTGTCAGGATCAATAACTTCATTTCTGCAATTTGCTTTTAAAATATAAAATGTGAATTACCTTCTTTAAGATGATCAATTTGTGATCTGAAATCTTTTCTCTTCTGCATCTCTTCCAAGTTGGAGACAACTGTAGGACATCTGTCTAAACTTTCTGTCAATTTTTTCAGTTTTTGTTTTAAAGCAGTCTAAAAAAAATACAAATTGTTGTTTCATTTTTTTTTCTCAGCTAACATTAAAAAACAGTGTTCATTTTTGTAAAAGTAATTAAATATTTAATAATAATTCTCAATACAAATGAAGTGAATTTAACATGTTTTATTTGTAATAAATTGTATGTCCAATGAATGTCTAGCTAGATTGTGCTTTTCCAAAATAATATTATGTACTAACATATCCATCAAGATTTTTTTTAAATTGTAAATACAATAGACTTTTGGACCATGAAGTTAATAGAAAAATCTGCTAAAAAATCTCTCTATCAATAGATCACTATGTTGCTCTAACCTTATAACTAACTTAAATATTGACACTTACAATGATGATCACTCGTTACAGAAAAACCAAAACCCTAATTATCATTTTATAATGATTTTATAAACTTGTCTTATGTTGGTAGTTTAAAAAAAAAACTCAAAAAAATAAAATTCTTACTGCTTTAGCTGCCACATGTTCACACTGTCTGTACTTAAATGCCACCATAAAGAAGAAAGTAAAGTATGCTGACACAGCCATACCATCAGCCTATAAAAGTGTTAGAATTCATAAAATTGTAAATACTACAACATAGGGCAGAAAAAGTAAATTTCATTACTTTAAAAAAGTGTGTTTAAATTTGTTACCTCCCCTAAATCTTCAGAGTCAAAAGGTGTTTCTGAGTAGAACATTTTTTCTGCTGTTCTCAGTACAAGATTTATGGTCCATCTAGAATTAGAAATAAAATATGTATGCAAATTTGGTTGTAAAGGGGAGACAACATTTATCCAGTAGTCTGGTCAATCTAAAATCATTATTGGAGCACACTCTGCAATTTTTTAACAGACAGTTTGTGAATCAGAAAAAAGTAACTACCTTAAAATTGTAATTAGCTTAAAAACTTTCTTGAATGTAAAACATCAGTGATACCAGTAATAAAATCCTACCTGTCATTAAGTAATAAATCTGTAGGGAAAGTACTTGGAACAAAACCATTGACTAAAGCACACAAAATCCTGCTGTCAACAAGGTCATCAAACCCCTGAAAACAAACGGATCTAACAACTATCTTGTATTTTAAATGTAATAGTTTAAAAATTAATTGATAACAGTCCCAACTGTAAATTTAGTTTGACAAGTGTTGTTTAAATCTAGATACTAAGATTGAATAAAGTGAGACATTAATCCAGGTAGCAAAAAGGTATGCAGTTTAATTTTTTTTAATTATTATTTTGTTTTTTATATCAAATTTGAAACCAAAGTAAAAAAAAAAACAACTCACATAGCAATGAAGTTTCCTTCCCTCATTTGTTTTCTAAAAATAAAAAATTATGTAAATTTAAAATGTATCTATTTTTTACACACAAAAAAGGAGTAATCTTATACAGCTTTTCTGAATGTAAGATTAGATCACACAATCATCCATGGTTCTTTTTTTAAATCAAACAACACAATAAATAAAAAATTTAAAACAGTATTATTATTAAAAGTAAATAATCTGGTTCCTATGTGAACTATCTATTAAATTTTGTTTTTCACTGTAAATAATTTAGTAGTAAATTAAGGAAGAACAGCATGTCTGGAATTATAACCTTTAATTCAGCATTAACAATTTCCAGAATACAAGAATCTGGGGCTGGATATTTGCCAGGAACTGGTTTCTTCTTTTTAAAATTCATCATGAGCTCAGAGTTTGGAAATTTGATCCAGTCTTGTTGATCCTATAAAACAACAGATAAACACATTGTGGAAATATGGTTTAAATTATACAAAGATCTTATGAAGAAGGAATTGCCTTGTGTCCTTTTAGCCATACTTCAAAGAATAAGTAAATGATAACCTTTAACTTAATTTATATATTATTATAAAAGATCTTTAAAATGTTAAAACATACAAACTTACAACTTCATTAGGCTCCTCCTTAAAAGCAGAAGCTCCAAATCCAGAGAGTAAAGATTTTTTAATCTTTTTTTTCTTTTTCATTGGTGGTGGGTCAGGTGTCCACTAAAAGAATTGTTTACAACACTCATCAATATAATTTTGTTGAGTTATGTATTCATTTTGTTCTTTTATAAGTTATACTATGTAAGTTCTTTTGAAATACTCAGAAAGACAATTTTTACTAAGTATTTTTTTCAATTTCAATGTCTGTTTTTAACTTAAACCTAAATTACCTTAAAAGGTACTTGAGTGATAATATCAGGATCATCGAGTTGGAAAAACTCATATCTCTCCCATACAAACCAAATGTCATGGGAAATGAGACGCCACAGTACCTCAAACACCTGATTATTAAAAGAACACTTAAGTAGCTTTCCTATTTATTTGTGATTTTAAAACTATAACATTTCACTAATTTTCATTTGTGTATTTATTTTATGACCCTCCATGATACTCAGTGATAATACTTAAAGACTGACTGAAAAAAAATTAAAATCAGCCATAAGTGCTCAGCTTTTCAAATTGTCATGGAGAATCCAATATTGTGTTTTCCAATATACATATTCATATAGTTAAAATGTGACATAATTAGCGGTGCATAATTACATGGTCAGCACTTCTCATGGCAAACATGCGAGGATCTACATATACATCATTGGGCAGAACACCACATTGTTTCAGTTCATCAACCATCCATTGAACTCTGGTAAGAACTTGCTGCTGAGATAAGCTATAGAACAAGATTCAACCTTTTTATTTTGCACTTATTACCTAAAATTAATCCTCTAAGTTTTAATATTTCATTTTTTTATATGTATGTCTAGTATTACCAAACTGAATGTGAATATTTTCTTTATTGAAGCATTAATTAACTAATAACAATCTAGTATAAAAAACATTATCTTTTTTTCATTACTTACCCATCCATGTTATCTAACTTTTTAAAAATCCTTCCTGTGATGCTTTCAGTTAAATGTTTCATACTTGTTCCAGACAAGAGATCCATGAGCACATTTGACATTAGCTGATTGTAAGGCGTTAGTCGAAGGTTAACCCACGCAGTGAAACCACGAATGCGAGTGCGCATGGACATTTTCAAGTAGATGGTTTAAAATAAATTGTAGTTAAGTCTTAACTTCAGCTCTTCTTCTATCAAAATGATAATTAGTATTTAGAAAGATGATCACTGAAATGTCTCCAGCTATAAAAAAATTAATTTATAATAACACATTATTATTTTTCTAAAATAATTTGCACAGAGTAGGTCTGTTTCAAATATTTATTGGTAAGCCTACATATAGATCTATATGTAAAAACAATCTAAAAAAAATTGTGTTTATCTACCCTAATCATAAAATTATATTAACTCTACTAAACTACTAATATAATAATGTAGTACAGTCGTACAAAGATACTACTATCAAATGATTCTAATCTAGTATCTAGCATTGCCATTGAATTGCCATTTGACTATTTACCCTGATCCAGAATTTATCACTGACCATAGTCATATAGTATAGCCTCCTATATGAGATGAGAATATGTCCTGTAATAATTTTTCAATTAGGCCTAGATCTATTATTATACGTTGTGAGATTTGGTATATCGATTCATTTAGTACTTGTGTTAACTTTGATCCATTTCCGAAGAACAAAACAAGGCACACGGGCATTAAAATGTCGATGTAATAAACACAAGTTGACACAGTCCGGCCATTTGTAAACAAATCTGGTAGTACCCACAATTCCAAGATATATTGGGGGGGGGAGCAGAAGTGGTTCTGGATAGAATAATCGTCCATTGACATAAGCAAATTAAAAAATTTAAATTTAAATGTAGGCCTAGTTAAATTTTGCTACCCTAATTAAAAATATATAAAGTTTAATTATACCCTGAAATCACACTATTTGTACAATATATTTGACTTTACTTTAATTGAGAGGAATTAAAAATCAAATAAAGAATCTTCAAAACGTTACATTATTATTTACGTAAAAATAGAATTTATTCCAGAGATTTACACGCATTACTGTCTATTAGATTCAGGGTAAGATAATTCTTATCGGACTATATTACGCGGAAATATTGGTACAAAAATCTCATCATACACATAACAATGGATGTCTGTTCAAAATAAGAGGACTGCCAATATTAAATACAGATGGGTTTAGAAAATGATAACAGTAGTGCTCAAGACGTACCACGAAATGATATTTTTAAAGGCGTAACGTACTATGTTGTTGGAAATATAAGTGAAAAGGTAGGCCGTAAAAATATAAAAAATAATTCAAGTGCCGGTCTTATCATTTCTTTCTTCACTCATCGGCTGTCACTCGGTCTATTATTTCGCCAACCAACAATCTTTTCTACTCTCACTCTGTCTTAGACTTAGATCTACTTTGCTAAATTATTAGGCCTATTAATATAATAAAGGCTATTAGATCTATAAATTATTTACTTCTTAGGTTAGATCTAGAGATTCTAGACTAGATCTAGACTAGAATCTAAATCTAGATCACTAGATCTATCTCTAGGTCTCTACTCTGTACTAGAACACTAGATCTAGATCTAGAATCGGTAAAACCTTAGTTTAGCGTCGGAAATTATCGGGTAATGTTTGTTGAGTTTCGGTAACTAGAGTTACGGTAAACCATGGTTTATTTGACCATTGAAATATAAATAAATTGAAAGTCGATTGTAGTAAATTGTTTTAATTTTTTTAAGTTTAATCAACAAAAGGAAACAAGAATAAATATAATAGTAGATTTAAATTAGTAGATCTAAAAAAAAACAAAAAAATCAACATATATTAATATAAATAATGAAGTCAAATGTTATAATTTAATGCTTTTGGCTTGCAGCGGATTTGCGACCATTAATTATTTAGATCTAGATCTAGATCTAGCTAGATATCTAGCTGCTAGGCCAAGTAAAAAAATCTAGATTACGAAAATAGTAAAAATGATTACCAAATGTAAAAATGATTACAAAAATAAATCTATCCAAATTTTAAACATTCTGTATAAAAATAAAAGATGAAGTCAAATAAAGTATGGTTTACAGTACTTCCGGTGAATTCCGGAAGTGTGTGACAGACTTTGGCATTGTTTTACTGTTTTTTACTGCTATACGATTCCGGAATAATAACCGACGCTAAACTAAGGTTTTACCCTAGAATCTAGATCTATATTCAAAATGCTGCGCAGAGAGCTTTTTTAGTTTTTAGTATCCTGTGGTGTGTTTGTGTTAGTTTTTAAGAGTTTAAGACTGCTAATCCGAGATTCTCGAGTTCGGATTCCGGGCTGGAGTCAGTAAGAGTAAGAAGTCCTGAGTCTAACAGCTCTGATGGGCACTTGACATTTTAGGGCACGGCAAGTAAAAGCGGCTAGCCTTATTGCTCACCACACTATCCCTTCATATGCTGAGGTCACTAAAACAACTAAAACAGGTGAACTCTATTAAATAGAGTACTCTATTACTATTTGGTTTCCATCAGGTTTGAAAAAAGCTACTTTACTTAAATGGTTAATTGCATTAATGTCTTTTATTACATAAACATTCGGCATGCGAAATACCATTATAAGTTTTACTATTAAATTATTGTTAGGTTATGTACTAAGTATAGGTTTGATGTTTATTGACAGTAATATAAGCTTTATAACTTTATAAGAAATTAAATAAATATTAAATAGGCATGGCAAACTTTGGTCCTTCTTCTTTTTATTCTGTTATTCCCTAATTTTTGTTTAACATCTATTCCTGTTTATTTATTACTCTTGTAACAATCAAAGGTGACAACATTGTTGGAGCAGAATGGAGCTAAAAGAGACTCGTACCTCTGTGAAATGGTCAGTATTGTCATTGCAGACAGTACAGGCTCGGACGATTATTCTGAAGCAAAAGAGCTTTTTGAACTGCCTATTGTTACGGTAAATAACTTTTTTATGAATTTTTTGTTATATCACCTTTGTTACTTTTTGTTTAATTTCCTTGTTTAAAACTAATACCTCTACCTCCCTTAATGTAAATTTTAGATTTTTTTTTTTTTTTAAACTTTTTACAATCTACTTTTCAGAGTGATTGGGTGATACTCTCTGTAAAATGCCAAAAGCAATTACCGTATCCTTTTTGGAATTTTTTTAAAAAGTACATACTTTTAAGGAAAGGAAACTGAAATGTCTATTTTTTAAAATTATCATCATCTTTTCCCATTCGTGCATAAGTCACATAAGGCAGATGAAGTAGTGTTCGTCCATTTAAATTACCTTGGCGTACAAAGGTCAGCATTATGCCTAACTGCCTTTGTTACACTTAATGCGAGTCAGGTACCCATCAGAGTTGGCTGGACTCAGGATTGTTCTATGTACTTGAGTTAGGGATTGGAACTCAATAATTTGGTGCTCTAACCCATGTTTATTAATAAATTAATATATTTCCTTAACCCGTAACTAGTAAAGAAATATTCTTTCTTGAAGATAAATTATTCTCAGGTGTAATCGCATGTCCTGGAGAAGTAAGTATTTTAACTCATTTGTTCATCTTTGATTATTAAACAAACATACATTAACAGTTGTACATTTTAAGTAACTTTTGCACTGTAAGTTTCAATAATCATAAATAACAAGTTTTATTTGTTTAAAGCTGCAATTAAGTTGAAACCAGATCTATGAACTCCTCAAAATGCATGTATTATTTATATCTTTTTTTTTCTGAACTGTTATTTTCTAGTACTTTTTTTTTAAAATTATGTTAAGATATATTTAAATTACTATCATTTAAAAATGTGTTTAATGTTATCAGATTGATAACGAGGATGCTCTTCCATTGTGGGGGATGCTGGTCTACCATGGTGGTAGGTGTCAGCCAAATTTAGATGACACAGTTACCCATCTTATCACTACAAGTACTGAAGGGGTTAGTCTTAATTTATGATTTTTGTTTGCTAATAACAGTAGCAAAAATTAAATCATTGTACTAAGATAACATGCAATTTATTTTTACTTGTTTTTATTTACTCGAGAATGACTATAGAGTTAACTTATTTTTTTCTTTATAGTTAATTACATTAAAAATAGTTGTTAATGCATTGGCTATAATTTGTAGGTTTTTACTTCAATTCATTACTTTAATCTATTAAACTTGAAACAGCATTATCGTTTTATTTCAAGTTTAAGTATAATGTTAATACATTATCTCCAACCTAATAGCAATATTAATACTTTATTTCTAGCCTAAGTATACTGCTGCTCTTCAGTACGGGGAAAAAAAGAAAATTGTCACCCCTGACTGGGTCTCAGACTGTATATCTAAAAAGGAAATTCAAGACGAAGAGATCTACCACCCTAGATGGCTGCAGTACCCCAAACCTCAACCACCCACCCCTCCACCAGAACTACCATCAGATATGGAGTTGGACACCCCATTTACCTCATCCTTTGATGGCATGCCACCCTTGGAGGTCATGAATATCTCTCCTAGTCACCAGATGTTTTCAGTCCGACTAAATCACAGTAAACCATTTCCTCCAGAAGACAGGTGCAGTAGAGTTTTGTCTTCTTTCAAAGCACAAATTATTTCGCTTCTTTTAACCATATAAATTATATACATTTATCTTTTCTTTGAATTCACTTTAATATCTATGAGATAAATGATAAAGCACACAATGGCTAGCCTGCATATCTGAATTTTGTGTCCTGTGATCAAGTCACTAGGCCATCCCTGAATCCTCACTGCTCTAATAGTGGTACCTAATGGGAAAGTAAAGGCAGCTGTGGCTTATGCTGATCATACATTTTTTTTCATAAGCTAAGTTTTTAGAAACATCCACCCTGTGAATCAGGCTTGAAAAGCTACTGAATGAACTTAAATATAAATACTCCACAGATTGGAAACGCCTCGACCTGACACCCCCAGCGCCAAAGAGGCCCTCGCCAGAAAAATAAGCAGCAGAATCTATAGCAAGTCTTCCTCTGAGCCTACAACACCAGAAAGGCCAAGTGTACCTATGCAACCGGTTGGTTCCCCTGGGTTATCCAGTGCTATCAGATTAAACCCATCAATGCCAAACATTGGTTTCCAGCCCAGACTTGAGCAGGCTAACATCCGAAACACACTAAGAAATATCACAAACAGAGCTGCGATTCCAGCTAATATACCAGTTAGACAGCCCGTCCCACCAGTTCCTCCAAAGGTATACCTTATTTATTTGATTGTTTTTTCTTTCACAAACCACTGTCTTGAAAAGAAAAACCCTTCGCTAGTTGTTTATTTTTATCTTTAAATTCAGGACTTTCTACACAAAAACCATGTTTTAGTTTGAAGCCAGTATTTATTAAAATGCTGGAATGATGTAATAAGGCTTCAATGTGCTAGTATTGCTCCCAATAACTCTTAATGCAATACAGAATATTAAATACTGTGATACAACATTTGTTTTTATATGCTGTTGTTTTTATAACTGATAACAAATACACTATAATACAGAATGACATAAAACTTACTTAGGGGTCATCCATTTATGACGTACACACGCAGGGGGGGGGGGGGGGGGTCCGAAAAAACTGACTTTTGTGGACGCATATGGACTTGTATAAGGAAAAATGGATTTTTGTGGACAGGGGGGGTCCGAAATCCAAAAAATTTGTGGATGTCATAAATGGATGACCACTTATCAGGATGTTTCGTTCAATTTTCCTTGCAGATGAATCCTATGGTTGGGATGGGTATGCAACCACAGCATCGACCGCCCCCACCAGATTATCCCTTCCCACCAAAAGCTCCTGTAATGTCAGCTCCCCCACCCGCGCTTCCAGTGCCCTCTCCCCACCCTGTGACCCCTGTCCCACCTGTACCTCAGACCCAATCAGGAAGTGTTTATTACGGCCATGACCCTAAAGAAAATGGTAAATACTGTTTGATATTGTTACAAATCACATGCCTAATAGGTGATTGCATTTTCAAAATGTACATTCTCATTTAATATTAACATATTGTTTTGTTGACTCTAAAAATTACCTCTTTAATCCATAATAAATGTTAAACATTAATTTAGATCAATACCATGCTTGATACATTCTGTTGTTGAGTAGATACATAAAGCGTGTTGGTTTGTTATATACAATTGTTGAGATGATGTACTAATACTAAGGATTTTTATTTAGTGCCCCCAGATCTCTGCCTTCTGGGCTGTGTGTTTTGTATCACAGATTATCAACATATCCTTGGTGCAGAAGAAGTTGCTGTATGGAGAAAGGTAATTAAAACTAGTTTAGCTTGGCAATGATTTTTTTACAATGACTAACTTTGGGTTCCAACATTTCTGAACAGTTTACAATCATATTTTTTTATTTTACTGTGTTTTTTTTATTTTTAACATATTTCTTATGATAAAATAAACATAACAGTAATTTTCTTTGAGAAGCTGTAATTAAAACTGTTGTAATTGTCACTAAAACAATTATACTGGAGTCTTGTTTTGTTTTTGTTGACAGGTAATGGAGCAATATGGTGGTCAGGTTGAATCATCCTATTGTAATAGAGTCACTCATGTTTTATGTTCCAATCAGAAATCAGATGTGTTCAAAATGGTGAGACATTTTTTTGTTTGTTTTGTAATTAAATAATTTGCAAGTTGTAAATACTATTTTAAAAACCGTAGGCCCTATTTACTTTTGCAATAATAAAATGTACATAATTAATGTAATTTACAACAGATTAACATGTTCGGTTATTTTTTCTAGGCACTTAAAGAAGGCAAAAGAGTCGTCACTGCCTTTTGGTTAAATGACTGCCTGTTACAGAAGAAGATGGTACCTCCATGGCAAGCTCTTCATTTACCATTGTCATTCCATTCAGAGAAGCCTGGGTTCAACCAGGTATGTCAAAAGACTGTTACATACTGCTTGCTTTCAACTTCACGTGATTAGGTTTACACTTTATAACCATTTCAAAGTATGGCTAGAATTGTATGATTGAAATGTTTTACTTTTTTTCAAAGTACTACCTAGTGGTTGTTTACGTTGTATATTGTATTGTTTGGTAAAATAACATTTGATTTCTATACAATTTTGGTGAACATTTTTACAATTTAAAATATGTTAATATTAAAAAAAACAGCAAAAATAATTGTCATTAATTAACCCATTGTATTGAGATTGTGGGAGAGATAATTATAGTTTCTATGTGACTTTACCAGTTGTTAAACAATGAATTTTTGTCTTGTCATTATTTCTTCACCACACAATTAGCTAATTAGGTCTACTGTCATGTTCTTGTCAAATTTTCAGATGATTAGTGTGACCAACTTTGATGGAGAAGAGAGAGTGAGGTTAAAACAAATGATCAATGCTATAGGAGCCAAGTATACTGGTTATATGACACACCATAACTCAGCTCTTATTTGTAAAAAGTAATTCTTTTTTATTAAATGTGAATCTGCTCAATTTCATTCTTTAATTTGTTACAAAATATCTTGATCTATATCTGTAGTAATAAGATGATCACTGAAAGTAAATGAATGTTTATAATGAATGAATTTCAATACTCTATTAGACCTGGTGGGTTGAAATTTGAAAAAGCTAAAGAGTGGAGAATAGCAGTTGTGAATGTTCAGTGGCTGTCAGATCTGGTCTTGGGGAATATGGATGCTCTGAGACTTCCTGTGCATGTGAGATATCTTCAAGTTGGACAAGGGAGAGAATTTCACATGGATTTGTCACGAGTAACCCACCTCATGGGTATGTCAACTATGAATATTTAATGTATGAGTTGTTTTTACCTGAAAACTTATTTAATGCCCTGTGTCAACACTTCCATTTAACTATAACAAAGCTAGTTACAATTAGTTCAGTCTTTTATTTTGTTTTTAATGTCAGGTGGCTGGAAATCTCCACTTAGAATTAACAAAGAAACATGGAAGGTTAGTTTTTTGTTGTTTTGACAGAGCTTTGAAAATAAAATTTATCATTTTTTAAATTTATTATTATCTTAATTTTTAACATAATAGATCTTTACCGATACATTAACATTTTTTCAAAAATAACATTTAATTGTTCATTACTTTTCCATTATTCCTACCATCATTACTGTGGTTAACTTATCTTTTTTCTGACTTGCCAATTTTAAAATATATGTGTTTCTTTTGGTTTTTTCCTTCTAGAGGTTTAGACCTATCACAAATTCTGCTATTGGTCAAGAAAACTCAAATTCGAATGGCCCATCACCACCCAAAAGACAAAAGTATATACCTAACTTATAAACCTTATCCTGATAATTTACATTTTAGCTATTAAGTTTAAAAAGTTTTAACCTATTATACCTTTGTCTGAATAGATTACATGGTCTATACTAATGCCTTTCAAAATATAAACACTAGCTAATCTGAAAGATCTAGTATAAATACCTGTTATGTTTATTTTAAGTTAAAAGTGAAAATTATAGTTGACTCTGAAACAGTAAGATCAACTTAACAAAATCTGCAGTTAACTGAATAAGTGAAAAAAACTGAAGAATAAAGTAGTATTAGGTGATGCCAGGTATATTTGTTGATTATTTTTCAACTTCAAAAAATTTGTTGAGCTCATTTTTAAAAATATATTATTGTACAGAGTTGATACAAGTACACCTGCACCCGAGGTGGGGTCGAATGTACCTAAGATTTTGTTCACGCTATACCCCAAGTCACAGGTGGCGAGACTTGAAGCTGTGAGTATTTAACTTGAAAATGGCTAAAAGAGCTAACCATTTTTTTATTCATTGTTAAAAAAAAATAATTTTAAAACATTAGGTTAGATACTAAATCTATTGGTCTACGTTTTTAAAATTAATGAAAAATTTTCTGATTTAACATAAGGCAAGTAATAACATAATTTTGCTACTTCAATTACTTTATTGGCCAACTTAAAATAAATTCACCATGCCTACTGAGGTACAGTTGTAACCAGTTTTAAATTTAAAAAATTCATTTCAGTTTGTAAAAAAACTTGGTGGTATAATAGTCACAAACCCATGTCACTGCACCCATCTGGTATGTCCGAGTCTTGTCAGAACCATCAAATTTTTTGTGGCCATCAACACCTGCAGGCATATCATCACAAAAGAATGGATCGAAGATAGCATCGCACAGGAACGATTTTTAGGTACTGTTGTTGATAGCTGCAATTATTTTCTGATAAATAATGCTTTTAATGTTTCATATTTAAAGTATAGAATAATTATAAGTTAAAAATTTATTTCAGATGAAACAAATTATTCTTTGAAGGATGAAAAAGGAGAAATAGCATTGAATTGCAACCTGTCAGAGTCAATGAGACGAGCTCAGTCTAGACCATTGTTCCAGGTCCATTTTATTTTTTTTAAATAAACCATATCAGGTTTTTATTTTAATTGATATTTATTCATAAATACAGATGACTGATATGTTTTAATTTTAATATTTAGCATATTTATCATTAGAAACATTTTTTTCACAGGGTTTAACATTTTACATAACACCAAGTGTTGTACCCCCAATATGCGAGATGATGACCATCATTGAAAGTGCAGGAGGTGTTTTGGTTAAGATTAGGCCATCGGTTAAACAAATTGCAGCGTCTATGGATGAAAAGGTTAGTTCTTATAACATCATAGGTTTTCTTAACTTTTGTTGCGTTTTTGTCATATATTTTTTTACTACATAACCCATTTTATTTTTTACTTTATTCTTACAGGGGCATCCTAAAATAATAGTTATTACCTGCCTTAATGATTTGCATCTTTCAGTTGACCTTCGCAATAGAAAATTACGTAAGTATATACTTGAATATAATTTTTTCTAAGCCTAGCTAATTATTAAATTTTCTATTTATATATTAAGAAGTACCATCTTGTATGGATTAGTGCTTTTAAAATCATGAAATAAGTGTGTGAGTTCAGTTAAGGTCTTTAAATAAACTTTATTTTTCATAGTTTTGTTATATTAGCGTTAAGTTGTTTATGAACAGCTTGAGTTGTGACAAATCTTAAGAATTGTCTACTCATTGAAATAATCTATTGCATCAAGGAGCTTAGAGCCTGGTAGAGGACAATGGCTTATATCTGAAGGACTATTTTGGATTTAAATTTTACCCTGTGAAGAGGTTTAAAAAAATAAAATCATTGACTGTTGCAATACTAATTGATTGTTTGAGCATAAGAAGGGCTAAATTTTTAACTGTCACCTTTTAGATATGAAGTGTTTTCCCTGTTTGTTTTTTTTAATTTATATGCTTAGGTAATAGAACATTAATCTTAACTGGAGCTAAGTAGTAACAAGTGGTTTTACTGGCTTCATATGTTGTTTCTTTGTTGCAAATGTAAGGGTAATTGTAAATTAATTATTTTACCTTTATTCATCCACAGCCATTTTTAATGCAGAATTTATTCTTACTGGAGTTATGCGCCAAGAACTGGATTATAACAGTTTTAGAATAATTGTTTCTCAGTAGAGTTGCTCCCTGCTGTTAAAAGCATTTATTGTCAATATTGTAAATATTATTGTACGTTCACATTTTACTTTCACTATTATTTCATCAAACCATTCTAATTAGGTACTGACATCATGCATAATATGATTTGACTTTTTGACATCTAAAATATGCTTGATTTTGAAAAAGTGAGGTGCTGTGTTTGAATGGCTCTACTAGCAACAGGGACATTTAATGACTAAATCAGATTTAAGCGAAATAAAAGGTTTTAGGTTTTTTTTTTTACACATAAAAGATGTTTGATGAAAGTTAACATTTTAAGTGCCTTTAACAATACATGTTTGTTGCATTATTTGAATGACAAATTTAACTGACCACTGATGATAATGGTATCGCATTTTTAAATTATTGGTTTCTTTTAGAATTGTAAATAAAAACTTGTTTTTCCCCCGGTATGTTTGTTCACAAAATCAACGCAATTCATATTGTATATACATTTTCATCTCGCATTACACATTTTAAAACCACATTGTATACATTAATAATAAAAATTATAATTTTATCTATAAACTGGGTACCTCAAGTAAAAAAACTCTTTCAGAAAAGAGTTTGTTTTTGAGGATCACTTTACCATTTACATGAATTTATAACTTTTTTATCTTAATAAAAATAGTACATGAGTTAGCTATCTGGTTTGAGTTCACTCTAACCCCACAAAAAGCAAACTATCAAACAGTTTCCCTATGGAGTTTCTGTAATTGCTGTTATTTTTTGTCCAAACAACACCAACACTGAAAAGGATGATATTGGTTTTTAATGTCCTAAATCCAATTTATAGCATTATAATGAGCTTACAAGACTAGTTTGCAGCTATACTTTTAATATTCAATTTATTTTTAAATAATAAAAATTACCTGAAAAAAATTGAATACTTATTTTTAAAAAAACGTTTTGTTTTAGTTTTTGTATACTTCAAAGGATTATATATTTACATAGTGCAGAATAGTGGTCTGTTTGAAATAAATAGAAAATTTTACACATTTGATATGTCAAGTCAATTGTTTGGCATGTACATTTTGATTAAACATTGACTAAAAATTGTTATGGCTCTTTTGTTTTTATTTTAAATATTTGCACGTGGTTTTACATCAAAACTATTGTCAGTAAATTAAACAACTTCTTGGAAATGGCTCAGAAATTAAATATTGTCAGTTTAATAGTCATAAAAATGTGTCCGGTAACTAACTGAAAAAAAATTATCATCTAAGTAAATCAACATAGAAAGAAAATTCACATCTTATAGAAAGTAGAAGCTAGGCCATTCCATGGTTATTTTCTTGTGTGCTACACTGTTGTATGAAGATTCATTATTGTTATTGAATACTGTCTGCATTCCATGCATTAATTTACTTCCTAAACAAAGCTGATAGACTTGTAGACTAAAAAACACTTAGTACATACAAATCATCTTCCTGTAGCATTCCTACATTTTACACCACTTTATAATAAAAAGCAAATTAAATTGCAAGTCAATCAGTCCTCTATTAAAATAACATTGATGGTGAAAAATGCATTAAAAATCGTTTTTGCTAATGCATTGCTGGGTGGTAGGGTACACACATCAAATAAGCACCCCCACCTCCTATGATTGATTCATTGCTAAAATCCTAGCGCCAATTTTTTTACAGAGTTTCTTACAGACATCTCTTCAGGGAAACCTAGATACAAATATCTATCTATATATATATAATTCTCTTCTTGGAGACGATAGAAAACATCAAGCTGTAAGCGCGCTCCCTACAACCCCCACCCCTACATGGTCTGGTGAGCTGTGGTTCACGCTAAATGTTTACAATCGTAGATCCGGGTTTAGTGACGACTATTAGGGGCAGATAATTTAGTTTGAAACTATTTTAAACTTAGGGGAGGTAACTAAGAGGAGTTTACTTTCACGGGGGGGGGGGGGGGGAGGGGGGGGGTTGGGGAAAGGAGGGGGGGCATCGTCCTTAACGAGCAACTGATAGTGTTTTAAAGCAAATATTTTCAGTGGAAGCGTTGGTACTTTCGAATTCACAAATTATGAATTACTGAAAAGTAGAAAATAAAACAACTAAATACCGGCGTATGATACGCCGCGGGTCGGCTCGTAATATATAAATTAACCATTGGCCTGCTAGTTCTTAGATCTAGTAGTTAGTAGTTAGTAATTTGTTTTTAAAAAATCTTATTAAAAATATTAAGTTCCTCACTCTTAGCCTTTAGTCTAAAATAATATAAAACCGGTAAATTAATAGGCAACATACATGCCATAATAAAAATGATAGATCTGTAAAACATAATATTAATTAATATATTATAGCATAATCGCTTGCACTTGTAATGTAACCCTAACAGAAATTTCTCTGCGGTGAGTGTACATTTATCATTCTCCATACTTCGGTGACCTCCCAGCTATCGGGAGCCCCAGGTTACACTACAGCACGGGCGCCCTGTAAGTCCCTGGCTCGGTTTAATCATCGTATGTCGTGTGCCACGGTGTCAATATTGTATGGTGCTCTTTAAAACCAATTTAGGCTGCATTGTACTCATTTGAAAGCTCATGGAGCCAAATAACAATATGCGGGGCGCCTTAGGGCGCGCCTGATTTGATTTAGTAAGCGACTATAGCAACCCATTGTATCCATAGCATATCGCACTCTTTAAATGGATCGTTGACGCCATAGTACTCATTGGTGAGATCGGGGTCGCGGGGCGCCAAATCGCTCCATGCCAGGGCGCTAGGGGACGCGCCTAATTCAATATAGTCAATGATTATCGTTGCCCATTGTGTCTTAGTGTATAGCCTTTCTCAAAACGAATGTAGGCACCATATTGCTCACAGGGGAGCCAGGTGCACTTTGGATCGCATCAATCGTTGGCAGTTTCTTCCAGGCATCCCGAAGAAAGTCTACCGCCCCCCCCCCCCACCCGAACGAGATGGAATTTATATGGTAAACATATACTTTTACTAGTGTTCACCCCCCCCCCCCCCCCCCCGGAAAATGTCAACCGCCCCCCCCCCCCCGGAAAATATCAAGTGCCCCCCCCCCCCCCGGAGAAAAAAAGTCTGGAAGAAACACTGATCGCCGGGGCGCCGGCGGCTGCGTATGTTGCGGTTTTACCACTGAATATAGTAGTACCCCTTACCTGTTATGCAGGACACCCGACTTTTATTTTTTTTGTATATAGTATATACCGTATATAGAGAAAAATCGTACCGTCCCAGGCGCCGCCCTTGCGAAATTAAAAAAAAAATGTCCTAAAGTTTCATGGCGATCTGATGAAAGGTGTAGTAATGCATAATACACACACACACACACACACACACACACACACACACACACACACACACACACACATACTTTCATATAGACAGAAAAGAATCAAATTGCGCTCTGCTGGTGCGCTGCCCTTGCAACAAAAAAAAAATTTTACTCAGTAACCTTTTCAGGGGTGTTCTCAATAACTTCCCAAAGTTTCATGGATGAAAGATGTAGTAATGCATAAAGGACAAACCCACAAACAAACCAATATTCTTTCATTTTTATATTACCCTTTAGTGCAATTTATAGAAACCTATTCTCTGTATTTTAGAAAACATGAAAAAATAATAAAATCTATACGCGGAAAAGGCGAAAGCAAACCATGATCTTTGTTGATCTGTGATGTCAGTTCCTGAACGGAACATCATAGTCTAGTATTTCATTCTGCACTGCATAAGGATTTTAATGTACATCTATTTTAGATATTATTCGTTTAAATTATTCTTATTTTGCAGGTTGTCGTCACGATTTAAATAACCATATGCTTAAATATAGATCTATATTAATGAATTAGATATTTTAGTATTTACAACTGTCACTTTGATTCCCCAGGCCTCAACCAAAAAAAAAATTAATAAAAATATCTTAAAAATAAAACTGGAGAGTGGAGACATTCAATTTAAATTTAAAAGTCATTATAAAAACTCCAAGATCTAGATTTATTTCTAGATCTCTAGATCTAGTAGGAATATAGATTTTGAGGCTTTCCCATCAGTATCAATGTGTATCTTAGCTATGTGGGAGGTCAGTACGAGTTCATGGGGAAAAAAATCGGATCTGCCATACGGGGTGGGTTTAGTGCACAAATGCTCCTAACCGATTGCTAAAAGGTACAGAAATTCTAAAGATACATTTTAAAAGGTAAATGGACAGCTGAACTGCAGGTATCAAAATATCTGTGTAAGTTTAAGTATAGGTAAATAATAATATTTTACACAAATATAGCTGTCTTTTGATAAATCTAGCTCAACTTCCATGTAAATTGCATCCGGTCGCAAAAATTTTTATATCAGCTTGTCGGCCATTCAATGATCTATCACGTGTAGCAGGCGCCAAACAGAGTTACCCGTATGGTATTGCGTGAATGCTATTTTTAGCAACAGTTCAGAAACGCGGTTGAAAAAAAAACAACTAAAAAGTGGTCATAAAAAAGCGGGTCAAGGGAGGTAATTCAACTCGCGTTATGAGACTAGCTACAACTTGTGGAAGTTGTTACATTACATTAAACATTGAGTTAAATATCAAACCAAAAATAATTTAAAACTTTTATTTAGCTGAGGTGTGATCCTCCACCAGCATGTCAGATAGTGAAGATAGCAACTTCTCAGGAAATGAGAGCGATGGTGGTGATGATAAGCATGGTTCTGATGATGGAGAAACTAGCAACAAAAATGATAATAGTGACCATGAAAGTGACAAAGAAGGCAGTGATAAGGCAGCTGACAGTGATGACGAGGAACCAGGCAATTCAAGAAGGAAGAATGTGGATGATGAAGCAGAGGAAAGTGATGGAGATGGAGAGAAGGATGGTGATGAAGAGGAACCTGAGGGTGAAGATCTAATTGATGATGAAGATGTGAGTTAAACCTCTAAAATAGGTTTTCCTTTTTTTTGAATTCATATATTAATGAAATATTTTAGAACTCTTAAGAATATTTTGTGTTGTGGTAGAGTGAAGCAATAGAGGGAGTCAATGAGCTACTGAATTTGCTAATATTTTGAATAACTCCTCCCAGTTTATTCTTTTTAAAATGTTCACTGTTAATCAACAAGGAATATGATGAAGAAGAAGATGAAGAAGAAGAAACTCGAGTCAGGAAAAAGAAGAGAAAGGGTGCTCTTGGATTCATTATCGATGAGGCCGGTGAGTTTGAAATAGTTTAAGCTTATTTATGTTTTAGGCAAGGAGAACAAAAATAATTATAAATTCATGGTATGTTTTATATTTAAAGTTTTTATTTTATTTTAACACATAAAGTATGTCATACATCAAAAGTACTTTTGTTATTTGAAATTATAAATATGTCGCTTTTAAAATATTTTCTGCTTTAAAATGTATGAAATTAGTGCATTCTTAATATTTTCACGAATTGTTTTACAGATGTTGACGATGAGGATGATGAAGATGATGGAGAATGGGAAGACGGTGCAGAGGAAATTATTGATAGAAAGTCTACTTATGATGCCTCAGAGCGGGAGATTGAGAGCCACCAAAGGCTTAGGCACATATGGGAGTAAGTAGTTCCTTTGAGAGAAAAAAAGTTAAAAGTTTTATTTTATTTTGTTTATTTTATCGACTAATTAGTATTTTAAATTTAATTAATTTATTAATTTGAGTGTGTGAAATTGGAAGCATCTACCATTTGTAACTTGTTTGTAGGAGTCAAAGAGAAGATGAAATTGAACAGTACTACAGACAAAAGTTCGGCAATGTTACCACTGCTGAACGATATGGTGAAGGAGAGGAAATGTCTGATGAAATTACACAGCAAGGTAGATTGCCTGGTGTCAAGTAAGTTTGCTTGTCAGTGCTGATTAGTATAGAACTTAAGTTTTATTTCTTTTTAATGCATCTAATATATTGCTATTGGATCAATACATAAATAGTATTTAAATTTACTGTGAACATGTAAATTTTAAAAAAAAATAATCTAATATGAAATAATAAACCACCCATAATTTGAAAAATTTGTCTTGATCAGGGACCCTAACTTGTGGGTTGTCAAGTGCAGGATGGGGGAAGAGAAGTCTACAGTTGTTCACCTGCTGAGAAAAATGATTGCATTTCAGTTTACTGAAGAAGTTAGTGTTAAGATTTTTTATTTTATTTTTTAAATCTGAAGCAGCTGCATTAAAAGAACTATTATCACTTTTATTATGAAAATAATGACCAATGGATATCATCATAAGAGATTCTAATCTGTAAAAAATCATTTTAATAAAATAATCATCTGTGAAAATTCATCCATTTTAGCCTCTCCAAATTAAATCAGTAGTTGCAAAAGAAGGTCTGAAAGGTTATATCTACATAGAAGCCTATAAACAAACTCATGTCAAGCAAGCTATACAAGGAATAGGCAACCTTCGAATGGGTTTCTACAAACAGGAGGTGAGTAGAATGATAGTCTAAATTGTAACTAATGCATTTATCTGTTAATTTTGAATGTCTGTCAAAAAATATATGAGAAACTTGTAATCAACAATATTTTAAAATGTTTTGACAGATGGTGCCGATTCGTGAGATGACAGATGTCTTAAAAGTCGTTAAAGAGACAGCCAGTCTTAAACCTAAAGCCTGGGTGCGACTCAAGAGAGGTATTTACAAGGATGATTTGGCTCAGGTTTGGTTTCTTTTTAAATTTTTATTCTAGTGCTCATTCAATTTTGAGTCATGTAATTTTTTTATTTATTTCTTCCATTTTGTTTGTAAATTTTCTTAGTTATTGTTATAACTATAGTCATTAACTTCAGTTTTTGTAGTTTAATAATTTGGTGTAATTTTAATTGGGAACTTGTGCAATATCTTGCTGAATCATAGGTGGACTTTGTCAATTCATCTCAAAATGAAGTAGAATTGAAGCTTATTCCAAGAATTGATTACACCAAACCAAGAGGTATAATGAGAAATTCATCCAATCAAGATAACAAAAAGCGTAAAAGACGACCTGTACAGAAACTTTTTGATGTTGATGCTATAAGGTACTCAAATATAAGACAACTAATGGCTATTTACCTAGAATGTAATCATTAGCAGAAAGTAATAAATACAAATATGTCAATATATTACAACACTTTCTAAACAACAGGAGCATAGGAGGGGAAGTAACTTCTGATGGTGACTTCTTGATGTTTGAGGGTAATAGATACAACAGGAAAGGATTTCTGTTCAAAATTTTTGCCATGTCAGCAATTGTAAGTATCTTATATAATACCTACATATCAAATAGTTTTGTTTGGCTTTTAGCTTATAGTATTCTTCAAATGTTACAAATTAAACCAAATGTTGCTTTGATTCTAAAGGTTGCAGAGGGTATCAAACCTACTTTGGCTGAGCTAGAGAAGTTTGAAGATCAACCTGAAGGGATGCAAGTGGAATGTATCTTTTTACATGCTGGTTTATTTGATAAATATGACCAAATTTATGATGACTTTTAAATTAATTGAATAATTATATTTAAAATAACTTGTTCCTATCTGGAAATATAAGCTTATACACCTTTTTAAGTTAATTCTTAAACATCCAAAAATAATTATAAGCATTACTCATTTTAATGACTAAATTTTAAATATTTAGATGTATATTTAGAACTATTCAAACTACAATATCAGCATGATTTAAATAAAAAGTTTTGTAAGTAAAAACAATGTTTTAAAGTTATGGTTTTTAACACAAGCAAAGTGATCCCTGAGAAGCAGGAAAGTGAGATCGCCCACACTATGGCACCTGGAGACATTGTGGTTGTGGCAGAGGGGGAGTTGCAGCACCTTCAGGGTAAAGTTATCAAAGTTGATGGCAACAAGATAACCATTCTACCCAAGCATGAAGATCTTAAGGTAAATTGTTTTAAAAATTAGTTTCTTTGTAAAAACTCAACATTAGCCGTTTTTTTTATATATCAAATGTATATGATAGCTCAATTGTTTAAAACCTTAAAATCTTCAGAATATGTTAAGTGATAATTTTTTAAGCATACTGTAGTTTTCTTCAAACAAATTTGTTTCAAAATTAATTCAATCATTGAAGTAAAATAATATAAGTCATTAGTCATTTCTTATGTCGAAATTATATCAAGAACATTTATTTTATGACTCAAGGATTTTTTTTTTCATTTTAATAGGACCCTCTGGAGTTTCCCTACAATGAGCTGAAAAAGTTTTTCAAAATGGGCGACCATGTAAAAGTTATATCTGGACGCTATGAAGGTGACACGGGCCTCATAGTGCGAGTTGAAGAAAATATGATAGTTTTGTTCTCAGATCTTACAATGCATGAGGTAAGTTAATTGGTCAGCACTGTCAGTCTGTTGTCATATTGATTGCAATGGCATTTAGTTAATGAATTTGTTAAAAAGCTTTTATAAAACAATATGAATTCAAAAGTGATGAATTGTATTATCTATATATATAATTCTCTTCTGGGATCCGTTAGAAAACAAGCTGCAAGCGCCTCCTTGCAGTCCCCTCTCTTTCTCTTTCTCTCTATCACTATCACTACCACCCCCACCCCACCCCCACCCCACCCCCACATTGTCTGGTTAGCTGTGGTCATGCTATTTACATTTTACAATCATAGAGACGGGTTTGGTGACGGCTATTAAGGGCAGATAATTTAGTTTGAAACGATTTTAAACTTAGAGGAGGTAACTAAGAGGAGGCTGCTTTCACGTGGGGAGGGGGGGGGGGGGGGAGAGGGGGTTTAGTGTTTTTAAGCAAATATTTTCAGTGGCAGCATTGGTACTGTCGAATTCACAAATTATAAATTACTGAAAAGTAGAAAAAAAACAACTAAATAGCGGCGTATGATACGCAGCGGGTCGGCTCGTTAACTATATTCAGCTTTAATAGCTATTTTGTCTCTACTTATTTATCCCAACTTTTACACTGCTCCCTTGATATTCTATGAAGGCAAACAGTATTTTGATTATTTGTTTTTTACTAAATTTTTATAATGTTCACAATAAATAAAATGCTGTTATTTACCTTTGCAGTTGAAAGTGTTACCAAAGGATATTCAGCTGTGTGCAGATATGGCAACAGGGGTTGATTCCCTTGGCCAGTATCAATTTGGTGACCTAGTAATGTTGGAGTAAGTTTTAGCAGTTTTAATTTTTTTTTAATTTAATCTTTGATGAAGCTTTTAGTTCTTTAATTGCTTGCTTAATTTTAAAATATTTTTGTGCTTATTGTTTAAAATTTTGTTTAAAAAAAATGGATTGTTTTTCTCAGAGCAGCTGTTTTTCAGATCTAGTACATTAAAAATGATCCTAAAGCTTTTTAAAGAAAGTAAAAGGCAGTTAATTAGGTTACTGCAGTTTTTAAAAAAAAATAGTATTTAATACATGGTTAATGTTGTTGACAGCGCACAAACTGTTGGTGCCATTGTTCGTTTGGAGAAAGAAAACTTCCAAGTCCTGAGCATGCACAACAAGGTAGGAAAATATATGATTATTAAGATTTTGAAAATCGCCACTTTTTTGTTTTGTTTTTATTTGCAACTTTTAAATTACTTTTCTCAGGTTGTGAATGTGAAACCGCAGTCTATTACAAGAAAGAAAGACACCAGAAATGCTGTATCATTGGATTCTGAAAATAACAATGTTCAAGTTCGAGACATAGTCAATGTCATTGAGGGACCACACTCGGTAAAAATATATTACATCATTTTACATTTTCAAGTTAAATCATCATTTTGTTGTTTTTAAGAAAAGTAAACTGATTTAAGATTTTGTAAACTTCAAGTTTGTAATTTAAGTTTTTCTATTTTAGTACAATAAATAATTAGTTGTTTCAGTTTTAATTGATTTGTCTATTTAGGGTAGAAGTGGAGAAATCAAGCATTTGTATAGAAATTTTGCATTCCTAAATTCTCGACTTATGACAGAAAATGGAGGCTATTTTGTATGTAGAACTAGGCACTTGACTCTAGCAGGTGGAGGAAAGGTGAGTTTATGTGTTATACATCATAATAATTTTTTTTAATTATAGTTTCTTTTTATTTTTGAATAATTAACAAAAGAAAGGTTCATACTTCATACATATTAATTTTTAGTGAAAATATTTTACATTTTTTGTACAAAGATTACTTGATTTCTGTTTAATATGCACATTTAATGTGTACTGTTTCTTATATCATTAAAGCAAAACACAACCCAGGCCTTTAACAGTTTTGCGCCTATGTCTCCAAGAATTTCAAGCCCTGCCCATCCAAGTGGGGGTGGGGGTGAAAGAGGCAGAGGAAGAGGTGGTGGAGCTGGAGTGGGTAGGGGAGGTTTGTCAAAGAGAGACAGAGAAATCATTGGTCAAACAGTGCGCATTATTCAAGGTCCATTTAAAGGTAAGATCGCCTTTTTTATTTTGTTTAAAAGGGTCACACCCTGTAGAATGGTTTGCTATGCTTAAAGAAAACAGTTTTTCACTGTGTGTTGCAGGAAATTCTATATATGTATCTATTTTCAGGTTATATTGGTATTGTAAAGGATGCAACAGAGACCACCGCACGTATTGAGCTACATTCAAGCTGTAAAACTATTTCTGTCGACCGAAGTCGTCTTTCAAACCTTACGTATATAATTTTTGTCATTACTATAATATTTTTTTTTAAAAATAATCATGAAGTTTTTTTAGATTGAATTTAATTTAAAGCTGTAAAACTATTTCTATCCAGTTGAAGTCATAATTCAATCTGGCTTATTTTATTTTCTATCATATCTATTATATTTTTAAATAATCTGTATTGTTTTGTTTGTTAGCTATTATTTGGTTTCACATTTACATTACCCTTTGTCCTTAAATAGCGGGGCCAAACCAACAGGCGGCCAGACATCAACATATGGTGGCCGTACTCCCAGCTATGGTGGCCAGACACCAATGTATGGCTCACGTACTCCTATGTATGGGTCACAAACACCACTGCATGATGGATCTCGTACACCACATTATGGAGGGGCCACACCATCCCATGAATCTGGCGGGAGAACACCTAGTGGAGGAGGTGGAAGTGCTTGGGATCCCTCGAACGCCAACACGCCTTCCAGGTTAGCCAGATTTTTTAACCACAATTTTTTTAAACTATTAAATTAAATACAAATTTGCTTCTTTTCTTAAAAAAAAATTTGCTCATGTCTCTGAACAAATTAATTTCAGAAACAATGACTTTGACTACAATTACGATGACTCTCCCTCACCTGCTGACTTTGGGGCCACCCCTAACCCTGTCACACCTGGTTACCATCCTGACTCACCCATGGGTCCATACACACCACAGACCCCTGGTAGTGCTTATTCTCCCTACCCTGTTCCATCTCCTGGTGGATTTGAAGGTAAATCATGAATAAGTAATTAATTGCATTAGTATTAAGCTGAACTAGATACTGATACAGTATACAAATTTAATACTTATTAATATCTATTGTGAAACATCAGGTAGATATGCTAGGAAATCATAATCTTTTCCTGTTCATGCCCAAGATACATGTAGCAGATGAAGTAGAGTTCATCTGTTTTAATGACTTCTGGATATGAAGGGATAGTGTGGTCAGCACTATGCACAGCCTTGATTTCCCTATCATAAGTAAGGTACCCATCAGAGTTGGATGAACATCCTACAGGTTTGAACTCAGGATTCAAACTCTAGACTTCTGGATTAGCAGTCATAAGCTCGACCATCCAACCACGATTTTAGGAAATAATTTAGTATGGATATTTATAAAATGCTTAGTGCATTAAATTTTTTTTTCAAGCACAAAGCCCAGGCTTTGTGGGAACTCCAAGTCCTGCCACTCAGTCTAGCCCTAGCCCAGCAAGCTTTGCTGGTAGCCCTGGATACAGTCCCATGACTCCCGGAGCCCCATTCACACCACAGACGCCTGGGGGTGGTAAGTCATTTTCTCAATTTACTAATTGAAGTTTAATCCCATTCGTTGTTTTTGTTTTGTAAAACAGATATATATGTTTTGTAATTCGAATTGTTGTCTTAGGATAGGCTAGGTTAGGCTCTTCCAGATTTTTAAAAAATGATGTCGTCACTTATAATCATACCTTGAAAAATATTTTTAAAATTGTTCTGTCACTAACTATACTTGTAATCTCTACATTAGAATTCTTTTTTTAAGATTCCTGAATATTTCTATTGAATGTGAAAACAATCTACTATTTACCTGATTTTAAGTATGATTTTTGTTTTGTTTCAGTCATGGAAACAAGCTTGACTGATTGGTACACAACTGATATTTTGGTGAAAATAAAACCCACTCACGAAAACAATAAACTTATTTATCAAACAGGAGTTATCAAGAGCATTTCTGTAAGTTAATAGTTAGTTGTTCCTATAGATTTGTGGTAAAAATTGTAATGCCTGCATATTAGTATGAAAATTTTTTGCAATAAGTACTATTTATATACTATGAAATCTACAGTAAATTTTAAAATTCTAATTAACAGGGTGGAATGTGTGCTCTGTATCTTATTGATGAAGAGAAAACTGTAAATATAACATGTGAACATTTGGAACCAGTTCCTCCAGAAAAAGGTGACAAGGTTAGTGGTGCTTCAATTGTTTTTATATAAATTTTCTTGCAAATCTAGACAATTGCACACAAGTTTAAATTTGTAGGGATATAAAAATAACATGTGTTTTGTGATCAGTAAAGCTTTATATACTTCATTCTATCATGTTAACTTGAAAAGTAGTGAAGCCTTTAAATTTATGTATGAATTTAGAATGAATAAAATGTATTTTTGTTCTTGCTGTTCACCATATTAAAAAAATCAATCAGGCATATTTGTTTTACTCGTTAGGCCAAGATTATTGCTGGAGATGATAGGGAAGCTACTGGATCACTAATGAGTGTAGATGGCGATGACGGAGTCTTTAAGTTTGACAGCAAAGAAGGCGACTCAAAGATTCTTATGTTACCCATACATTACTTGTGTAAAATGGATAGTTAAATTTATAACAATGTTTTTTTATGCTTTATTTTAAATTACTGTTATTAATTAGCCCAAGAATTTTTGGACTCTTGAATGTTTGTTTTGCCACATCGTCACCATAAAATAATCATTATCATAAACAGTGTACAAAGCATGTAAGATGATGAGAAAAAAAATGATTTTTTTGCATTGTTTGGAGATTTTACTAAAGCTTCCTGAACTCTAGTGTTGAGCACACTGTACAAAGGTCAGCTCGTTACTCTATTTGTCATTTAAAACTTTCTTCAAAGTTTTGACTTTTTGGTCTCTAGTAATGTCTTTATTTGTTGGTCTATAAATATAATTTTATGCTGACTAAAATAACTTACTGCAGTTTTTTGAGCATACCAAATCAACTAAATGGTTAACTATTTTCTAACCTAAACATTACACCACAATAATAATGAATAAACATTTCTGGGATTTAAAGGTCTCTCACAGCAACACAGGTTTATTGTGCATCCCATTATTTTCTCAGTATGTCTCAAAGTAACTTACATTTCCATTGTTGTGCCATTAGCTTACTTACTGTAACACCTACTGTTTGTGAAATGCTATTTTTCATGTGATTTGATAATTGTGTTTCCTAATAGTTCAGTGATCAAATTGTCCTTATTTCTTTTTTAAAAGTTGAGATAGTAGGATTTGCTTAGTGGTCTGAAATTGTAAATGTCCAGGGTAGTAGTAGTGAAGGCATCAGAACTAAGGAAATCATTAACTGTTGTTTGAAACTAAATGAAGACTAGTAAAATACTAAATATTTTAAAATTGCATTTTAAATGTGCAAGTACAATAAACATTTAAATATTTGATCTGTATTTTGAATTTTTTTGGTCATATTTGTTACATTCACTGCACCACTTTACTTCCATATTTATCTTAAGTCTATTAATCTTTTAAAGTTTATCCTTAACTGTTAATTTTATAGATATTTTCTTTAGCACGGTTGAAAATTCAAAGAACTTTAAACATATCATACCAAAAAAAACATAACAAACAAAACCATGGTATGCAAGATTTGTGTTTATTCCCAACTAACCCAACTACAAAAAAATTAACATTTTAGGAAAATAAATTTCACCACCTAAAACAAAATTTAAAAAATTCATATATGGACTTATTCAGTATGTACAAAGTATTCGGTAATGATTTTATTAGTTCGAATATTGCCTCACTAAAGCCATTTTTTTGTTCAGCTGCCCATCATAATAATAAAAATCTTTAGTGATTTAATTTTAAATAGGATAATTGCCTAAACTGTAATTGTAAAACTACATTTTTTAAAACCTGATCAGCACAGATATCAGATAAGTTTTCATCAGGCTGATATGAGAAGAAAAATATAATGCATTATATAGTGCATTATTAAAACGTTTTTTATGATTATTTTTTTATTTAATCGATTGTTAGGTACGCGCACTTAAAGAAAAAGTGTCTTATTATTGGTATCAAACTAATAGACTCTTCCTATAAGAGGTGTGTTCTAATGAAAGAATCTTCTTATTATCACCTGCAGTAATTTGGGCAAGGATTAGGGTTTGGGCTTTGTTATAACTTGGATTTGGGTTTGATTAATAATATGTAATGGTTGGTTTTCAATTACCGAAGGATATTTTAATAAACAAACTTATAGTATAGGCCTACTACTTTCCGTAGCCTAACACTCCTTTTTCAGAAGATTCCATATTTATTGAACAGCTGTGCCAACAACAACAAAATCACCCCCCCCCCCCCCATTTTCCTCTCTCTCTGTCCAGTTCGTGAAGGCTGTTCACTTTTCAGAGTTGTGAATGACGTAATAAGTACACAGGTTACGTAATATCAGTTACGTCATTCAGAAGTATTATATAACGGGGTAGTTGATCTCGATTATGTGAGTTCTCTCTAAAACACTCAAAATAAATCCTGTCATCCCTACTTAAACAATGGTTTGATCTGTTCTGTCACCTCTACCTCTTTTAATAATAGTTTGTCCTGTACACCCGCCACTAGAATACGTAAAAGAGTGTGTTAAGATATACGTTCCACCTTTAGAAGTATGACATTTTTACTTGTTCATCATTATCTTTTTACAAACACCTTCAAAAGTAACTAACTGGTTATAATAAATTTGCCCCCCCCCCCCTTCCATCACGTTCGTGAAAAGTGTTCACACTTTTTCCAGCCTGACAGCTAAAATCGGATTTGTGAATGATGTAACATTGTCACAGGTTACTTAATATCAGTTTCGTCATTACAAAGTGTTATGTAATGGGGTAGTTGGTCTCAAATTTGTGAGAACTATGTCATGTCATCCCTTTTTACTTTCTCGTATATACGAAGTATAGAGAAAGTCTTGTAATCGTGCAAAAAAAAAAATAATAAAAAATAGAGATTTTTACAAATCTCGATGTTTTACAGTATTTACACCTCACTGATACGGAAAAACATAATTTTGCAATCTTGTCCGTATGTCTGTGTGTGTGTCTGTCTGTGTGTAAACACGATAACTTGAGTACCGTTACAGCTAGGTTGATGAAATTTCATATATAAGTATATAAGTATTTTATCAAAATCGTAGATCCGTATCAACTTTTGAGCGATTTCCGATAACCGGAAGTGGTACTTTTTCTACTTTGAATTTTTCAAAAGCCTATAATTTGAGTACTACGATTTTGATAAAATACTTATATATGAAATTTCATCAACCTAGCTGTAACAGTACTCAAGTTCAGGGGCGTAGCGAGGGGGGCGGGGGTTGCGGACCACACCGGGTGACACCATTTAGGGGGTGACACCAAGGCAAAAAATAGCAAAATATATAGAGAAAAACTTGAGGGGGAGGGGTGCAAATCAAAAACTTGAGGGGGGGGGTGCAAATCGAAAGTTTGAGGGGGGGGGTGCAAATCGAAAACATGAAAGTTTGTCCCCGGAAATGGTCGCAACGCCTCTGGGGGGGGGGGGGGGTGACACCATTAAGTGCCGCACCGGGTGACACCCGACCTCGCTACGCCACTGCTCAAGTTATCGTGTTTACACACAGACAGACAGGCACACAGACACACAAACATACGGACAAGATTGCAAAATTATGTTTTTCCGTATCAGTGAGGTGTAAAACGTAGATTTGTAAAAATCTCGATTTTTTTTTTGCAAGATTACAAGACTTTCTCTATAGTTCGTATATACGACAAAAGTAAAAATGTCAGAATCCCGCTTTTGTACCGCGTGATTTAATAGAAACGCAAAGGCAGCAATATAAAATCCATTACGAAATGTTTGTTTTTATTTTGACGTGCTAAAAATAAAAGTAAGTAGGGGGACTAGTAAAAGTAGTAAAACATTTTCTAGATTTAGAATTTTAGATCTGTAATCTAGATCTAGATCTAGATCTAGTCTAGAAAATCTAATTATTTGGCCCTAGATCTAATCTAGATTTTAAAACATTAGACTTAAGACTAGATTTAGATCTAGATCTAGATCTTGATTCGGTAATGATCGTTTTAGAAGTTTTAGTTTTAGGAAGTAAAATCGGCCGAGACTCAGACTAGCTAGATCTAGTAAAATCTAGTTTAGTTATGTAAACAAAGGCTGAAAGGTGACTCATTAAAATTAAAAATAAATTTTGGTAATTATTTCACATTTTAAGAAGGATTTAAATCTATAATGTTATGTTTTGAAAGTTATAAAAAGTTTAAAATGTTTCAAACTTTCATCAGTTATAATCTAGTGTTAGGGGGCCTAATGTACCTGTTTTTAAACAATTGTATTAAAACTTTCCAGTGAATAATATTAATAAAGACTAGCAATGTTTTCATCAGATGCAACCTTGCTCAAGTTGCTCATTTGCTTTAGCAACCATCTTGTTTAAGTTTTTTTTTTTGGTAAAATTATTTAGAGATTCAGGGGAAACTTACAATACAGCTGTTTTTGGTAAAACTCCATTGTAGCATATTTTATTGGTAAACGGAAAAAAAGTCACAGGAAAAAAAAACACAGAAAAAAAGTCACAGTTTTTGCTAGGAAAAAAAGTCACAGAAATAAAGTAAAAATACTCTAATATAATTTACACAACAATCTCAACTTTTGTAACGTATTTAGTTAAAAAAGCGGTAGAAAATTTAACTATAAAAAAAATTTAGGCACATTTTGCCGTAGGCTATTCTCTGGTCGGCCTCTCCTCAGTAGGCATTGTCCGAACATATTTTGTGTTGTTGACGTCATGCGTCAATGACAGCATTTGAACCTTGTCGGCTTTCTTTTTTGATCCTAAGTGTTGTTATGTAATGAGCGTGATAAATGTGGGCAGTAAAGGTGGTTGAACTAAACATCTAAACATAACTATTGTGGCCATGAGTTGAGGGCAGCAAGTCAGATGAACTTACCATTTCACTGTAATTTAATGTTGGTATTTAAAAAAAAAACAGATTTAAAACCGTGGACTTTGGAGCATTCTATTAAACGCTACTAATCTTAAGTTTAAAATAATTACAATCTACATACTTCATACTAAATATTTTTAGATGAATTATAAAAATTCCTATGCGTATACAGCCTACACACATTACATTACATTTAATTAATCCTAAGTTAATTTGCTCTCTCTGAATATTTAATACATAAAAGTATTAACAAGTATCATGCAAATATATATTTGTGACTTTTTTTCCTGTGACTTTTTTTCCTGTGACTTTTTTTCCTGTGACTTTTTTTCTGTGTTTTTTTTTCCTGTGTTTTTTTTTCCTGTGACTTTTTTTCTTACAATCATTTTATTAGCCGCTTCACGTTAACCTCCGGTTGAGCGTATTTTATTATAAACACAACCGAAACACACAAAAACATTAGGAAAACACTAGGATTAGAGCTAGATTTTTTTTTATATATGAATGTGAGTTTTAATTAGAAAAGGTAAAAAAAAAAAAAACAACATAAAAAAGCATTCGGACAGTTCCAATTAAATAGCATGTGATCGTCAGCGGGAGAAAATTCCTACATGGTCGAGGGTTCACCGTGAGTTCACATTGACTTTAATTATTAGCATACATCATAACTTCGGCAATAGCTATTCGAAATGGTGTTGGCCTCAGTTTTGGGGTCATCGTGAGTTCATAAAAGTTTATTTATAGTATAGTATAACATTCAATATTCCAAATTTGGATTTTTCTCAAGTTTTGACAATAGTAAATTATCAAAACTTCACAAAGAAATAAGCCCAATGTTTTCCTAAAGTTTTTGTGTGTTTCGGTTGTGTTTATAATAAAATACGCTCAACTGGAGGTGAACATAAAGCGGGGAATAAAATATGCTAAAATGGAGTTCTACCGCTGTTTTTATAGCAAACCTTGCTCGCAAAAACAGCTGTTCAAAGTTAATTTCTGGCCTATATAATATATTGATATATATAGCCATTGTTTTTGGTTTGTTATTTAGTTATCTATAATATTTGACAGATATATCACAATATACTTCTATTTAAGCCTTAATAATGAGGCAACTTTTTCGAACATTTCTAGGCTCGGACGATTTTACGCACCTAAAATGATAGATTACCCTCGATTCTAGTAGATCTAGTACTACTAGTCTAGAATTGTCTAGATTCTAGTACTTAAGAAGTACTTAATTAGTAATAAATTAGTTCTAATCTAAGTTAGGCAAAGGTAACGTAACGTAATCTAAGTGATTCTAAAGTTACTCAGTATATTGACTCTAGTACTATAGTCAAGTCTAGTCTATATTACTAGATCTACTAGTTACTAGTTAGTTAGTCACAGTAGTTAGATCAGACAATATTTCGAGTTGACGCTTTGTATCCCTGGCAGAAAGAACCCTCAGCCTTATAATAATGATTTCTTCCACAGACAATTGCTACGTTATCTTAGAACACTAGTAGATGTTTACTGGTGCAAATGACTCCTCCCACAAGCAGCAATAATAAAATTAAATCAGTTCATCATGATTTACCAGCATATATTTCTTTCTACAACAGGTATTTTTTCACTAATCACTTCCATTGTATAAGTGGTTTTAAACAAAGTTTTGCAGCATTTCATAATTAGACTTAGAGATCTACTAAGATTCAGCATTATTACAATACTTTAACTTCGAATTCAGTATTCTTGTCTTTTATAAAGCATCCTTTCAAACTTAACGGTCCATTGGGCAGGTGAAGTTGAAATTATTTAATGATACCTCAAATTTTGTATGTGCTGATGTCACAGAAACAGGTGAACTCTATTTTACTGACTATAAGTAAGGGGGTAGTTAGGTTTAAAAAGTGAACTTTATGACACTTTTTTTAACAATTAAAAAAAAATAATAACCAAGACAAAACATGAAACAAAAATTGCCACAAATTTCTCTCTGGTCTAGTTAGTCGAGTATTTATTGTGCATAGTTTTGCCCCCACTTAAAAGTAAGTTACTTGTTGGCTATACATCTAAATGAAACATTTGAACTTTCATATTCCACACTGTGTGGATAGGTCTATCTATCATTAATTATTAGGCATATATTATTAATTAGGGCCTATATCTCCTCAAATATTTTAGACTTCATCAAACATCAATACTCATACTAATAGTACTCTATGATTGACCAGCCAGGTCATCCAATGTGTGTAACATTCTAAATAGTAGGCTTTTTAATATTAATGAATTAGATGATATTTTAGTATTTAGAACTGTCACTTTGATTTCCTAGGCCTCAACCAACTTATGGGCTTTTTACATTGAATTAAATATAAACCCAAAAATAATTTAAAACTTTTATTCAGCTGAGGTGTGATCCTCCACCAGCATGTCAGATAGTGAAGATAGCAACTTCTCAGGAAATGAGAGCGATGGTGGTGATGATAAGCATGGTTCTGATGATGGAGAAACTAGCAACAAAAATGATAATAGTGACCATGAAAGTGACAAAGAAGGCAGTGATAAGGCAGCTGACAGTGATGACGAGGAACCAGGCTATTCAAGAAGGAAGAATGTGGATGATGAAGCAGAGGAAAGTGATGGAGATGGAGAGAAGGATGGTGATGAAGAGGAACCAGAGGGTGAAGATCTAATTGATGATGAAGATGTGAGTTAAACCTCCTTTTTTTTAAAATTCATATATTAATGAAATATTTTAGAACTCTTAAGAATATTTTGTGTTGTGGTAGAGTGAAGCAGTAGAGGGAGTCTATGAGCTACAAATTTGACAATATTTTGAATAACTCCTCCTAGTTTTTTTTTTTAAATGTTCACTGTTAATCAAAAAGGAATATGATGAAGAAGAAGATGAAGAAGAAGAAACTAGAGTCAGGAAAAAGAAGAGAAAGGGTGCTCATAGATTCATAATCACTGAGGCCGGTGAGTTTGAAATAGTTTAATCAAGTAGAACAAAAATTAATTAATAAAAAAGTATGTCTTAAGTCAAAAGTACTCTTGTTGTTTGAAATTATAAATATGTCGCTTTTAAAATATTTTCTGCTTTAAAATGTATGAAATTAGTGCATTCTTAATATTTTCACTAATTGTTTTACAGATGTTGACGATGAGGATGATGAAGATGATGGAGAATGGGAAGACGGTGCAGATGAAAATAGTTTTGATAAGAAGTCTACTTATGATGCCTCAGAGCGGGAGATTGAGAGCCACCAAAGGCTTAGGCACATATGGGAGTAAGTAGTTCCTTTGAGAGAACAAAAGTTAAAAGTAAATTTTATTTTGCTTATTTCATCGACTTATTAGTATTTTAAAGGGGTCGGCGTGGTTGAGTCGGTAAAGCTCATGGTTGCTAAACCGAAAAGTCTCGAACCCTCGGGCAGATGAGACTCGTTAGCTGGGGACAGCTACTCTTCTAGAAGAGACAACTCCAAAATTAAAACATCTGCTGCCTTGTAGTTTGTTCTTGGTTGGACTAAGGCTATGGAAGCATATCCAAAAAGAAAAGCAGGCTGAAATCGGAGTCAATGGCCTCAATGGCGTATAACCACTTGACACGTAATGCTTAATTGTGTTGGAGGCGTGGTCGAGTCGGCAAAAAGCTCATGGTTGATAAATTCGAACAAAGTCACTGGCAGATAAATCTCGATCCCCTTCAACACTAATAAGAACGAAGAAGAAGAGTATTTTAAGTGTAATTAATTTATTAATTTTAGTGTTTAAAATTGGAAGCATCTACATTTTGTATTTTGTTTATAGTAGTCAAAGAGAAGATGAAATTGAACAGTACTACAGACAAAAGTTTGGCAATGTCACCACTGCTGAACGATACGGTGAAGGAGAGGAAATGTCTGATGAAATTACACAGCAAGGTAGATTGCCTGGTGTCAAGTAAGTTTGCTTGTCTGCGCTGATTAGTATAGAACTTAAGTTTTATTTCTTTTTAATGCATCTAATATATTCCTATTGGATCAATACATTAATAGTATTAAAAATTTACTGTGAACATGTATATTTTTTTAAAAATAATCTAATATGAAATAATAAACAACCCATAATTTGAAAAATTTGCCTTGATCAGGGACCCTAATTTGTGGGTTGTCAAGTGCAGGATGGGGGAAGAGAAGTCTACAGTTGTTCACCTGCTGAGAAAAATGATTGCATTTCAGTTTACTGAAGAAGTTAGTATTATTATTTAGTATTAAGATTTTTATTTTATTTTGAAAAGCTGAAAAGACTGCATTAAAGAACTATTATCACTTTTATTATGAAAATAATGACCAATGGATATCATAATAAGAAATTGTAATCTTTAAAAATAATTTTAATGAAATAACCATCTGTGAAAATTCATCCATTTTAGCCTCTTCAAATTAAATCAGTAGTTGCCAAAGAAGGTCTAAAAGGCTATATCTACATAGAAGCTTATAAACAAACTCATGTCAAGCAAGCTATACAAGGAATAGGCAACCTTCGAATGGGTTTCTACAAACAGGAGGTGAGTAGAATGATAGTCTAAATTGTAACTAATGCATTTATCTGTTAATTTTGAATGTCAGTCAAAAAATATATGAGAGAATTGTAATCAACAATATTTTTTAATGTTTTGACAGATGGTGCCAATTCGCGAGATGACAGATGTCTTAAAAGTCGTCAAAGAGACAGCCAGTCTCAAACCTAAAGCTTGGGTGCGACTCAAGAGAGGTATTTACAAGGATGATTTGGCTCAGGTTTGGTTACTTTTTAAAAATTTTATTCTAGTGCTCATACATTTTTAGTCATTTAATTTTTTTATTTATTCCTTCCATTTTTTTTGTAAATTTTTTTAGTAATTGTTATAACTATAGTAATTAACTTCAGTTTTCTGTACTTTAATTTGGTACCTATTCAATATCTTACTGAAACATAGGTGGACTTTGTCAATTCATCTCAAAATGAAGTAGAATTGAAGCTTATTCCAAGAATTGATTACACCAAACCACGAGGTATACTGAGAAATTCATCCAATCAAGATAACAAAAAGCGTAAAAGACGACCTGTTCAGAAACTTTTTGATGTTGATGCCATAAGGTACATAACTCAAATATAAGACAACAAATGGCTCTTTACCTAGAATGTAATCATTAGCAGAAAGTAATAAATACAAATTTGTCAATATATTTACAACACTTTCTAAACAACAGGAGCATAGGAGGTGAAGTAACTTCTGATGGTGACTTCTTGATGTTTGAGGGTAATAGATACAACAGGAAAGGATTTCTGTTCAAAATATTTGCCATGTCAGCAATTGTAAGTATCCTATATAATACCTACATATTAAGTAATTTTGTTTAGCTTTTAGTTTATAGTATTCTTCAAATGTTACAAATTAAACCAAATGTTGCTTTGATTCTAAAGGTTGCAGAGGGTATCAAACCTACTTTGGCTGAGCTAGAGAAGTTTGAAGATCAACCTGAAGGGATGCAAGTGGAATGTATCTTTTTACATGCTGGTTTATTCGATATACATGACTAAATTTATGATAACTTTTTAATTAATGGGATAATTTTATTAAAAATAACTGGTTGTTCCTATCTGGAAATATAAGCTGATGCACCTTTTTAAGTTAATTCTTAAACATTCAAACATAATTATAAGCATAACTCATTTTAATGACTAAATTTTAAATATTTAGATGCATATTTAGAACTATTCAAACTACAATATCGGCATGTTTTAAATAAAAAGTTAAGTAAGTAAAAACACTGTTTAAAAGTTATGGTTTTTAACTCAAGCAAAGTGATCCCTGAGAAGCAGGAAAGTGAGATCGCCCACACTATGGCACCTGGAGACATTGTGGTTGTGGCAGAGGGGGAGTTGCAGCACCTTCAGGGTAAAGTTATCAAAGTTGATGGCAACAAGATAACCATTCTACCCAAGCATGAAGATCTTAAGGTAAATTGTTTTAAAAATTAGTTTCTTTGTAAAAACTCAACATTAGCCGTTTTTATTTGATATCAAATGTATATGATAGCTCAATTGTTTAAAACCTTAAAATCTTCAGAATATGTTAAGTGATAATTTTTTAAGTATACTGTAGTTTTCTTCAAACAAATTTGTTTAAAAATTAGTTCAAACTTTGAATTAAAACAATATAAGCCATTAGTCATTTCTTATGTTGAAATTATATCAAGAACATTTATTTTATGACTCAAGGATTTTTTTTTTCATTTTAATAGGACCCTCTGGAGTTTCCCCACAATGAGCTGAAAAAGTTTTTCAAAATGGGCGACCATGTAAAAGTTATATCTGGACGCTATGAAGGTGACACGGGCCTCATAGTGCGAGTTGAAGAAAATATGATAGTTTTGTTCTCAGATCTTACAATGCATGAGGTAAGTTAATTGGTCAGTACTGTTCGTATCTTGTTGTGTTGATTGCAATGGCATTTAGTTAATGAATTTGTTTAAAGGCTTTTATAAAATAAGATTAATTCAAAAGTAAGGAGTTGTATTGTTATTAACTATATTCAGTTTTAATAGCTATTTTGTTTCTACTTATTTATCCCAAATTTTGCACTTCTCCCTTGATATTCTGTGAAAGCAAACAGTATTTTGATTATTTGTTTTTCACTAAATTTTTATAATGTTCACAATAAATAAAATGCTGTTATTTACCTTTGCAGTTGAAAGTGTTACCAAAGGATATTCAGTTGTGTGCAGATATGGCAACAGGGGTTGATTCCCTTGGCCAGTATCAATTTGGTGACCTAGTAATGTTGGAGTAGGTTTTAGCAGTTTTAAATTTTCTAAATTTAATCTTTGAAGCATTTAGTTCTTTAATTACTTGCATAATTTTAAATATTTTTGTGCTTATTGTTTAGGGTTTTGTAAAAAAAAAAATATGGATTGTTTTTCTCAGAGCAGCTGTTTTTTAGAGTTAGTACATTAAAAATGAAATTCTATGAATTCAACAAGGCTTTTAAAGAAAATAATGTTTAATACATGGTAAATGTTGTTGACAGCCCACAAACTGTTGGTGTCATGGTTCGTTTGGAGAAAGAAAACTTCCAAGTTCTGAGCATGCACAACAAGGTAAGAAAATATATAAATATAACTCTGTTTCTTTTTCTGTGTGATTATTTGTAAATGTAAATTTATAAAGTACAAATAATTCTCCGCACTATTATGCAAATTTTATTTGGCGTTCACTTGGTGTTCAATTTTTTTTTTACGAGATTTTATTCTATTTTTAAAAGTTTAAGTATTTAAATTGGATTAAAAATCATGTCTATATCCCTAGTTCCCATCCCCTGTTGTTTTATTTAAAAATATTTGAGAAAGTTCAGGGGAGATCACTCCCTGTTTATTTGTTTTGTTTTTATTTGCAATTGTTTCTTTTTAAATTACTTTTCCAAGGTTGTGAATGTAAAACCGCAGTCTATTACAAGAAAGAAAGACACCAGAAATGCTGTGTCATTGGATTCTGAAAATAACAATGTTCAAGTTCGAGACATAGTCAATGTTATTGAGGGACCACACTCGGTAAAAATATATTACATCATTTTACATTTTCAAGTTAAATCATCTTTCTTATTGTTTTTTAGAAAAAATATACTGATTTTGTAAACTTCAAGTTGATCAATTTTTGTGTACTCTTTTGTAGATATCTTTAAGTAAGATTCATACCTAATTTATGTTTTTCTTTTTTGGTAGAATAAATAATTAGTTTTTTCAGTTTTAGTTGATTTGTCTATTTTAGGGTAGAAGTGGAGAAATCAAGCATATGTATAGAAATTTTGCATTCCTAAATTCTCGACAAATGACAGAAAATGGAGGCTATTTTGTATGTAGAACTAGGCACTTGACTCTAGCAGGTGGAGGAAAGGTGAGTTTATGTGTTATACATCATAATAATTTTTTTACTGCTAGTTTTTGTACTACATAATTTATTAATTATAGTTCTTTTTTACTTTTTGTATAATGAACAAAAGAAAGGCTCATACATTTTAGTTTTTAGTGAAAAAATATTACTTAATTTCTGTTTAATATGCACATTTAATGTGTACTGTTTCTTATATCATTAAAGCAAAACACAGCTCAGGCCTTTAACAGTTTTGCGCCAATGTCTCCAAGAATTTCAAGCCCTGCCCATCCAAGTGGGGGTGGGGGTGAAAGAGGCAGAGGAAGAGGTGGTGGAGCTGGAGTGGGTAGGGGAGGTTTGTCAAAGAGAGACAGAGAAATCATTGGTCAAACAGTGCGCATTATTCAAGGTCCATTTAAAGGTAAGATCGCCTTTTTTATTTTGTTTAAAAGGGTCACACCCTGTAGAATGGTTTGCTATGTTTAAAGAAAACAGTTTTTCACTGTGTTGCAGGAAATTCTATATATGTATCTATTTTCAGGTTATATTGGTATTGTAAAGGATGCAACAGAGACCACCGCACGTATTGAGCTACATTCAAGCTGTAAAACTATTTCTGTCGACCGAAGTCGTCTTTCAAACCTCACGTATATAATTTTTGTCATTAATGTAATAATTTTTTTTTATAATAATCATGAAGTTTTTTTAGATTGAATTTAATTTAAAGCTGTAAACTATTTCTACCCAGTTGAAGTCATAATTCAATCAGGCTTATTTTATTTTCTATCATATCTTTTATATTTTTAAATAATCTGTATTGTTTTGTTTGTTAGCTATTATTTGGTTTCACATTTACATTACCTTTTTTTATTAAATAGCGGGGCCAAACCAACAGGTGGCCAGACATCAACATATGGTGGCCGTACTCCCAGCTATGGTGGCCAGACACCAATGTATGGTTCACGTACTCCTATGTATGGTTCACAAACACCACTGCATGATGGATCTCGAACACCACATTATGGAGGGGCCACACCATCCCATGAATCTGGTGGGAGAACACCTAGTGGAGGAGGTGGAAGTGCTTGGGATCCCTCAAATGCCAACACGCCTTCCAGGTTAGCCAGATTTTTAAACCACAATTTTTTTTTAAACTATTAAATTGAATACAAATTTGCTTCTTTTCTTAAAAAAAAATTAGCTCATGTCTCTGAACAAATTAATTTCAGAAACAATGATTTTGACTACAATTACGATGACTCTCCCTCACCTGCTGACTTTGGGGCCACCCCTAACCCTGTCACACCTGGTTACCATCCTGACTCACCCATGGGTCCATACACACCACAGACCCCTGGTAGTGCTTATTCTCCCTACCCTGTTCCATCTCCTGGTGGATTTGAAGGTAAATCATGAATACGTAATTAATTGCATTAGTATTAAGCTGAAGTAGATACTGATATAGCATACAAATTTAATACTTATTAATATCTATTGTGAAACATCAGGTGGATATGCTAGGAAATCATAATCTTTTCCTGTTCATGCCCAAGATACATGTGGCAGATGAAGAAGAGTTCATCTGTTTTAATGACCTCTGGATATGAAGGGATAGTGTGGTCAGCACTATGCCCAGCCTTGATTTCCCTAACATAAGTAAGGAACCCTATCAGAGTTGGATGAACGTCCTACAGGTTTGAACTCAGGATTCAAACTCTAGACTTCTGGATTAGCAGTCATAAGCTCGACCATCCAACCACGATTTTAGGAAATGATTTAGTATGGATATTTATAAAATGCTTAGTGCATTAATTTCTTTTTCAAGCACAAAGCCCAGGCTTTGTGGGAACTCCAAGTCCTGCCACTCAGTCTAGCCCTAGCCCAGCAAGCTTTGCTGGTAGCCCTGGATACAGTCCCATGACTCCCGGACCCCCATTCACACCACAGACGCCTGGGGGTGGTAAGTCATTTTCTCAATTTACTAATTGAAGTTTAATCCCATTCGTTGTTTTTGTTTTGTAAAACAGATATATATGTTTTGTAATTCGAATTGTTGTCTTAGGATAGGCTAGGTTAGGCTCTTCCAGATTTTTAAAAAATGATGTCGTCACTTATAATCATACCTTGAAAAATATTTTTAAAATTGTTCTGTCACTAACTATACTTGTAATCTCTACAGTAGAATTATTTTTTTTTTAGATTCCTGAATATTTCTCTTTAATGTGAATACAATCTACTATTTACCTGATTTTTGTTTTGTTTCAGTCATGGAAACAAGCTTGTCTGATTGGTACACAACTGATATTTTGGTGAAAATAAAACCCACTCACGAAAACAATAAACTTATTTACCAAACAGGAGTTATCAAGAGCATTTCTGTAAGTTAATAGTCAAACAGTTATTTCTGTAGATTTGTAGTAAAAATTTTGATACCTACATATTAGAATGAAAAAATTAACCTTAAAATGTTACTATAAGATCTACAGTAAATTTTAAAATTCTAATATACAGGGTGGAATGTGTGCTCTGTATCTCATTGATGAAGAGAAAACTGTAAATATAACATGTGAACATTTGGAACCAGTTCGTCCAGAAAAAGGTGACAAGGTTAGTGGTGTTTCAATTGTTTTTATATAAATTTACTTGCAAATATAGACAATATCACACATAGTTTAAATTTGTAGGGATAGAAAAATAACACTTATGTTGTAATCAGTAAAGCTTTAAAGACTTCGTTTTTTAATGTTAATTTGAAAACTAGTGAAGCCTTTAAATTTATGTATGAATTTAGACTGATTAAAATGTATTTTTGTTATTGTTGGTCACCATGTTAAAAAAATCAATCAGTCATATATATTTTACCTGTTAGGCTAAGATTATTGCTGGAGATGATAGGGAAGCTACTGGATCACTTATGAGTGTAGATGGCGATGATGGTGTCTTTAAGTTTGACAGCAAAGAAGGCGACTCAAAGATTCTTATGTTACCCATACATTACTTGTGTAAAATGGATAGTTAAATTTATAACAATGTTTTTTTATGCTTTATTTTAAATTACTGTTATTAATTAGTCCAAGAAATTTTGGACTCTTGAATTTGTTTTGCCACATTGTCACCATAAAATAATAATTATCATAAACAGTGTACAAAGCATGAAAGATGATGGAAAAAAAAATGATTTTTGCATTGTTTGGAGATTTTACTAAAGCTTCCTGAACTCTAGTGTTGAGCACGATGTACAAAGGTCAGCTCATTATTCAAAGTTTTGACATTTTGGTCTCTAGTAGTATCTTTATTTGTTGGTCTATAAATATAACTTTACTAGCCATCCCGACCAGGCCCTGCACTGGCATCTCTGAAAAACTATCTGCAAAGGACCATGACTTGTGTGTTTAGTAATCAGCATATACCCGGCATTGCCCACCCTAACTACAACCAACCAAAACACAAAAAAGTGCAAACATAACATAAATACAAAGACAAACGAAAACACAAAATCAAATGCAAAGACAAACCCAACCATGAACATAAAGAAAACACAAACATTAACGCAAATAAAATAAAAAGCAAACGAAATCAAACACAAATCCAAACGCAAATACAAATCCAACCACAACCAAACAAAACCAAAACTAAAAAAAAAAAAACGCAAACATAACACAAACACAATTATAAATACAAATGAAAACACAAAAACAACCACAACCACTAAGAAACCACAAATGCTAACAAAAAAGCAAATGTAAACAAATCTAAATGAAGGGCTCAGTGGAAAAAGTACTTAAGTGTATTTTGAGAGTTTTGAGAAAAATGAGTGCAAAGTTTTTAAATTGTTATTGAAATACCAAAACAGCTGATGCAGAGTATTTAAATTAAGCTACTTCGGTACTTTTTCCATCGCCCAAATTTACAGGGATGGTTAAGTGGACGTAGTCAAATAATATACCGGTCTTAACTCATTTTTGACAAAATGTAACTTAAGTACTTTTTCCACTGAGCCCTTCAAATGCAAACTCAAACCCAACCACAAACTCAAACACAAAGAAAACACAAATGCAAACAAACAGAAAGTGCTCATATTCTAGCCGAGGGCGCCAAATCGCACCATGCTGAGGTGCCGGCGGAACCGCCTGATTCAACTTAGTAAATGACTATAGTACCCCAACTTATTCTTAGTCTTATGTGCTAACTTAAACGAACGTAAGCACCATAGCAAACACGGGAAGGCCTGCGACGCCAAAAAACACTGTCAGGGCACCGAAGGACGCCCGGATTCGGCTCAGACTATAGATAAAGGTAAACATAGAGAACATTTGCTTCTAAACTGTTATTGTTTTTAAAAAAATATTTGTGTTTATCTGATAGAAATTTTGAAGCTTCAAAACATAAACATAGCTCTTAAATGAAATTTTTTCTTCGATCTTGCCTTTACAATCGAGAACGTAGTAAAACTTTACACTGATAAATGTACTGTTAAAACGTCTGCTTAAAAAAAGGTACGCACTATTGTGATGTAAAAAAAATTCCCCTTCATGAGCAAAAAAAAAAATTCAGACAAAAACAAATTCCCAAAAAAAAATGACACAAAAATAACCTGCGGGAATTCCCGTTCCTGAATAAAGATGTCTTTTGTTACTTCACCTTGTCTTTGATTAAAAATAATAATAAGAAAACAGAATGTTCAGTGCATGGAATAAATAAAAGGCATTATTAAAAATACCAACAACATTGCACTTGATCAATCCCCGCTAATTATATTATAATTTTTTTCCAACACCATATATATCTTGTAGTTTGGTGCAGGTGTGTATAAAAGAGCTTTCTAGTGCGACTGACAAAAATGAATTCCCCTTTGTGCGCAAAAAAGGACAGACAAAACGAATGAACATAATAAACCGGGAGTGATCTCCCCTAAACTTTCTCGAATATTCTTATATAAAATAACAGGGGATGGAAACTCGGGCTATAGACATGATTTTTAATCCATTTTAAATACTTAAAGTTTTAAAAATAGAATAAAATCTCGTAGACAAATTAATTGCACACCAAGTGAACGCAAATAAAAAAAGCGCATAATAGTGCGCAATATTATTAGTACTTTTAAAATTTACATTAGTTTTTTGAGAAATCGGAAGTAGCGTAAATTACTACTTCCAGTCAACGGAAATTACTCAAAATTTAACAGAAGGTAGAGAATTAGATCTTTTACTTACATGTGAAATTTCATTTATCTATCTGAAATAGTACTCAAGTTATAGGCTTTTAAAAAATTCAAAGTAGAAAAAGTACCACTTCCGGTTATCGGAAATCGCTCAAAAGTTGATACGGATCTACGATTTTGATAAAATACTTATATATGAAATTTCATCAACCTAGCTGTAACGGTACTCAAGTTATCGTGTTTACACACGGACAGACACACACACAGACACACACACAGACATACGGACAAGATTGCAAAATTATGTTTTTCCGTATCAGTGAGGTGTAAAACGTCGAGATTTGTAAAAATCTCGATTTTTTTTTTTTGCACGATTACAATACTTTCTCTATACTACGTATATACGAGAAAGTAAAAAAGGACACAAATAATAACCTGCGAGAATTCTGTTCACGAATAAAGATGTCTTTTGTTACTTCACCTGTCTTTGATTAAAAATAAGAAGAACATGGAATAAATAAAAGGCATTGTTAAAAATGCCAATATCATTGCACTTGATCAATCCCCGCTAATTATATTATACTTTTTTCCAACACCATATATATCTTGTAGTTTGGTGCAGGTGTGTATAAAAGAGCTTTCTGGTGCGACCGACAAAAAGGAATTCCCCTTTGTGTGCAAAAAGGGACAGACAAAACGAATGTGCAAAAAAAGACAAATAATAACCTGCGGGAATTCTGTTAAAATTCTGCTAAAGGACTAAATGCAAATACTTTTCAGACACAATTAGAAATTTTATAAAGGTTGATAAATTTTTTTTTACAAATTTTATGTAATGTTCATATTGAAAATTATTATTTTAAGTATGCAAAATGAAAATTGTTTTAAAACACTTTCAATTTTAATTTTTTAACTCATAAATTTAGACCATGCACTCTTTAGAAATCCAACACTTGAATCCATGAAAGTATCGTTTTTTCTTATATTTCTTTGTAATCCTCAATTATAAACATTTTACAAACAAACATACAGAATTGAACTCTATATATTAGATACTGACTAAAATAATTTACTGCAGTTTTTTGAGCATACCAAATCAACAAAATGTTTAACAATTTTTTAGCCTAAACATTACACCACAATAATAATGAATAAACGTGTCAAGGATTTATAGGTCTCTCAACGCAAAACAAGGTTTATTGTGCATCCCATTATTTTCTCAGTATGTCACAAAGTAACTTACATTTCCATTGTTGTGCCATCAGCTTACTGTAACACCTACTGTTTGTGAAATGCTATTTTTCATGTGATTTGATAATTGTGTTTCCTAATAGTTCAGTGATCAAAATGTCCTTATTTCTTTTTTAAAAGTTGAAATAGTGGGATTTGTTTAGTGGTATGAAATTGTAAATGTCCAGGGCAGTAGTACTGAAGGTATCAGAACTAAAGAAATCAACTCACTGTTGTTTGAAACTAAATAAAGACTAGTAAAATACAATTTTTTTAAAAACTGCATTTTAAATGTGCAAGTACAATAAACATTTAAATATTTCATCTGTATTTTGAAATTTTGTGTCATATTTGTTACATTCACTGCACCACTTTGTTTCTATATTTATCTTAAGTCTATTAATCTTTTAAAGTGTATCCTTAACTGTTTATTTTATAGATATTTTCTTTAGGATGGTTGAAAATTCAAAGAACTTTAAACATAACATACAAAAAAAAACATAACAAACAAAACCATGGTATGCAAGATTTGTGTTTATTCCCAACTAACCCAACTACAAAAAAAATTAACATTTTAGGAAAATAAATTTCACCACCTAAAACAAAATTTAAAAAATTCATATAGTGGACTTATTCAGTATGTACAAAGTATTCGGTAATGATTTTATTAGTTCTATGAATATTGCCTCACTAAAGCCATTTTTTTGTTCAGCTGCCCATCATAATAATAAAAATCTGTAGTGATTTAATTTTAAAAATTGCCTTAACTGTAAAACTACATTTTTTAAAAACCTGATCAGCACAGATATCAGATAAGTGTTAATCAGGCTGATATGAGAAGAAAAATATAATGCATTAAGTATTGTAGGAAGATCGATAAATTGCTTCTATTTTACATTAAATCTCTATACAACAAGATACAGTTCATCACAAAACAATCTTTGACAGAATTTGTGGAGTCCTATAATTAGTACAATTTCATAATAAGTACTGATGTCTAAATATACCAATAACAAGTATAATAATCAAGTTATAGATACCATATCACATTAACTGTATATCAACAAACAACAGATGAGCAAATCATAATACAGGAACTAGGTTACAAAAAAAAATAGCTTCCACATTTTCATAATCAATAAAAATCTGTCACAATTAAAAATTAAAGACTACCTTGTGATGTAAGTAAATTAAAAAAGCTTTGAAAGTCTTCACTAGCACCTTGAGGGTGACTAGGCTGCTCACTAGCAAAAAGTTTACATATATACCACCATTATCTACTATATATTATATACCACTGCCACAATTACATGCTTATCTCATATTCTTTTTAACATATTTACACCAAAAGAATAAACAAGCTATAAGAATCAGCAATTGAAATAAATTTTATAAATAACTAAATGTCAAAAAGAGTAATTTTTTAAATAGTTAATTACAAAACAAGCCATAAATACAATTTTTTTTTTCTGGAGATGTAATTCAACCCCTAAAAAGAACACATTAGTTTTCATAGGTGGATGTGGGCTACCACAATTCCAACAATATTCATTCAGAATATATCTCAGATTTGTAGGTAAAAATTACAGAATATATCTCAGATTTGTAGATAAAAATTAAACATCTAAGGGAAAATTTATTAAAATTGTAACATTGGTTTATTACATACTAGAAATAATTTACTTAAACTCATTAAAATATTTAAATGAAAGAGTTGATACAACTGAGACAGCCTGAACATGACTCAGATTGTTCACAAATTGATAACGTATTTAAATTGCACATGAAACAAAGGAAAATATTAAAATTTCAGATTTAAGAATTGGTGAGCTATGATTTATTTTTATGATTTTCATGGTAACCTACATAAGTTACTCTGAATGAACATCCCTCAAGTAAATGTCCAGCAGATAATCAGTTACATAGTTAACAACCAAAGAACTCAAATAATTGGTTTTATATTTCAATTTTAATTGAACTTGTATTATGTCTTTCCTCCATTTCTAGTGGGTCAAGTGTCCACGTAATCCCAAGATATAACAAGGACACATACATGAAACCTATCTGCCTCCAACTAATTCCTAACAGTTATCTTGTACACTCAAACACAATTTGTCACCTGGACAAATCAACAAATATAATACATTTTATTTAACACTGTACAACAAATGTAGCTACTGTTTGACTAGAAATGTAATATTCATCCTGAAATCAATTTACCATTACTACTACTAGTAGTATTACTACTATAAAAATTCTAAAGCTTAATACACTAACCATAACTATGGTCGAAGTTCAGAGCTAAGAGTAAAAATTTCTAGATATATGGATGAAAATTAAATAAAAACATTTTACATAGAATTTCATATCTAGATGAAGTGGGCCTATCTACGTGCTATGACTAAAACCAATAAAAGATATAATTTCATTCTTTGAATTGGCAATAATGATAACAATGCTTAATCCAAACCTAACCCAAGACCTAGACCACTACCTCATTTTAAGCCTAATTCTAATCTAAACTTAGACCTATAACTAATCTTAATTCTAGAAGATAAACTGCTGTTTGTTTCAGGCCTAACACTAACAATCAAATATACAAAGGCCAGTCTCTCTTGCCCATGTTGCCCCTCATCTCCTCCTTCTGAGAACATCCTTTACAATGACATTTCTCCTCTTTTTAAGTCTTTCAATCAAGTAGAGTGGAATTTCTAGCTCCTCTATCTTGTCAGTATCGACAAGAAGGCGAACAGTTTGCAGACAAATGTCTAATAAAGATTGCACTGAAAATGAAAAAATATTAAACTCAGTGCTTTGGTAAAGTTGGGTTTGTGCATATCAGAACTACACCAACTTTAAGACAATATTTAAAGTTAATAAAAATTTTTTTTGATCATTCCGTACTACAATTAATTTTTTCTAGCAAATGGGTAAAGCTGAATTTTGCATTTGTTGCTAGAATAGTATATAATAACAATTGCTCAAAAATGTTAAATATCCTTTTTCATTGAACCAAACTAAGTAGGAAACAGATGTGAAATTGATTTTTGTATAGATTTATATGAAACTTACTGGGCCTATCAATATATACGATAGTTCTCTGATTTCCTCCATTGTAAGGCTCAGGATAAAAGACTTTACTGTTATTAATGCGAGCATTTTCCAACGTGTCAGAGTTCCAAGCTATCCATGGATGTGTAACATATGTGTCCAGGTTGTGATATTCCCCAGGTTGCAATCTTTGCCAGTACCTCGCATAATCTCCTCTATAATCAATCCATACAATATCTACTGGGAAATTAGCCCTAAAGTCATAATTTAAAAAAAGTTTTTTTTTAATTGCTAAAAAATGTGGCATAAAATTCAATTTTAAACCTAACTACCCCGTTACTTATAGTAAGTGAAATAGAGTTCACCTGTTTCTGTGGCATCAGCATATAAAAAAATTTGAGGTATCATTAAATAATTTCAACTTCACCTGTTGGCTGTTAGGTTTGAAAGGATGCTTTATAAAAGACAAGAATACTGAATTCGAAGTTAAAGTATTGTAATAATGCTGAATCTTAATAAGTCTAATTATGAAATGCTGTAAAACTTTGTTTAAAACCACTTATACAATGGAAGTGATTGGTGAAAAAATACCTGTTGTAGAAAGAAATATATGCTGGTAAATCATGATGAACTGATTTAATTTTATTATTGCTGCTTGTGGGAGGAGTCATTTGCACCAGTAAACATCTACTAGTGTTCTAAGATAACGTAGCACTTGTCTGTGGAAGAAATCATTATTATTAGGCTGAGGGTTATTTTTGCCAGGAATACACATTACACAAAGGGTCGACTCGACGAAATATCATCCGTGGTTTCCCCTGAATCTCTAACTATTTACCAAAAAAAAAAACTTAAGATGGTTGCTAAAGTTTTTAAAAGGAAATGAGCTAGAAATCTAGGTTGCATCTGATCCAAAAATTTAATCATTTATATTTAATGAGTCACCTTTTGTTCACATAACTAACCTTAATATTAAAATATAAAATATAAATATTAAATTAATATTAATAAACTAGTTTAGTAGTAGTTAGTCAGGACTCAGTAGTCTCGGCCGATTTTAGGGGCCTAACTATCTAAAACAATACCGAATCTAGATCTAGATCTAGTCTTAAGTCTAAGGTTCTAAAATCTAGATCTAGGGCAACTGACTAGATCTAGATCTAGATTACATATCTATAATTCTAAATCTAGAAAATGTTTTACTAGTCCCCCTACTTGTACTTACTTTTATTTTTAGTACGTCAAAATAAAAACAAATTTTTCGTAATGAATTTTATACTGCTGCATTTGCGTTCTATTAAATCACGCGGTACAAAAGCGGGATTCTGACATTTTTACAGCAATTCTAAATTCTAATCTAGGCCCTATCATATCTTCGCTTGTTACATTTAATTTAAATGGTTATAGAATATAGATCTAGATCTAGCTTAACAAATTATTATTACTGTTTTGTATCTTGGTGTTTTAAAAATATTTGTTTGCAGTATATTAAAATTAAAATAACTTCAATGTAAACTGTAAATATGTAGCATATTTGTAAGGCGAACTTGTAATTGATTCCTCCCCACAACAAAATCACACAGGTCTTGACCCCCACCCCCACCTTTTTTGGTATCTATACATCAGACTTAGACTTATACTTACACTAATTTTGAAATATTTATTTATTTGATACTGGGGACAGTTGGAGAAAGTAGCAAAGAAAAGAGTTTTAAGGAAAGCCAATGTCCTTGTCAGGGGCGGAACTACCATACCGCCAGACCCCGCAATGCGGGGGGGGGGGGGGGGGGGGGGGCATGACGTTTAGGGGCCCAGTTCCGACCAAAAAACAATGAATTTTTTTTTCGAAAATTATGTTTTTCATGCATCTTGAAAGTGGTTTTGTAAAAAAAAAAAAAAACAACCGGTCTTCTATAGCAGAGATTGTTGCGTAGAAAAATATTTTAAAATCTACAAGAGCTATAGTTTGAAAGGTAGGTAAACATTCACACTACTTGCAAGACTTACTGCCCTTCTTTAAAATAGGGATGCCCACGAAGCTCATTTAAATAGTTTTTGTACTATGTATATTAAAAAGCAATTGATTCTCTGAATTGTTACTTAAATAAGACGTACTATATAATAGTATAGCTATAAAAAATCAATGTTTTCAAAATTGATATTATAAAAGCCAAAAATGAAAAAATTAAACATAACGCGAGAAACCATTCACGAATCAAGCTAACGTCTTTATATATTTTTTACCAGTTAAAATTATTTCGACTCTTGGTTTAGAATAAATGTTTTCTGGTTCGTTCTCTCAGAATGGTTATATATTGCAATTAAGTAGACTACATAACTCATTTAGGTTATAGATTTTATATATATATATATATATATATATATATATATATATATATATATATATATATATATATATATATATATATATATATATAAATAGGGGAGCCCTAGTTTTTTCTTTGCGGGGGAGCCTTTGATTTCTAGTTCCGCCACTGGTCCTTGTGGGACATGCTAACTACTAGACTATAACTAATATGATCTTGATAATTTTGCAGGAAATTTATACGTAGATCTAGTGTTCTCTATTACTAGATCTATTATAAATTGCATCACATACCAGGGGAAAGATTTACATACTTGTGACATTTTATGTAGGGAAAAGTGGGGGGGGGGGGGGGGTCCATTTTAGGATTTAAAATATTGAAAAATATGCTTATTCTAGTAAGAATATTTTGTGTGTGTGTGTAGATAATGGTATTTATTTATGGATAATCTCTCAACACAATATAGATGACGGCCAGTGTTTCTTCCAGACTTTTTTCTCCGGGGGGGCACTTGAAATCTTCGGGGGGGGGGGGGCGGTAAACTTTCTTCGGGGGGGCGGACACTGTTAAAAGTATATATTTTCTATATAAATTATATAAATTTCATTTCGTTCGGGGGGGGGGGGCGGTAAAAATTTTTCGGGGGGGCAAAGCCCCCCCGAAGAGATGCCTGGAAGAAACTCTGATGACGGCTTTGCCTTGCAGTGGAGCGCTAGACTGCTAACCCGATAGGTTCGAGTTCAAATCCTGGTTCAAGTTAGTGGAACGTCCATGAGTCCACCCAACTCACGTTAGAGAAAGTAAAGGCGGCTGGGCATAGTGCTGACCGCATTATCCCTTTATATGCCAAGGTTAAGAAACATATGAACGCCCCTTCATCTGCCCAATGGATCGTTAGGTCGAAAGAGGAATCTTTTACAAAATAAAGCTGAATATAGTTTATTTTACTCGAAGTAGAAATAAGGGGTCAGAACAGATCAAACCATTGCGAAAAAAAGGAAAGACAGGACTTAATTTTGAATGTTTTAGTAACACAACCCACAAAGTCAAGACCAGCTTATGCCTGCACATAACATTTTCCAATCAGTGTTTCTTCCAGACTTTTTTCTCTGGGGGTGCACTTGAAATTTTCGGGGGGGGGGGGGGGTAAACTTTCTTCGGGGGGGGGGGGGGGGCGGAAACTGTTAAAAGTATATATTTTCTGTATAAATTATATAAATTTCATTTCGTTCGGGGGGGGGGGGGGGGCGGTAAAAAAATTCGGGGGGGGGGCTCCCCCCTCGAAGAAATGCCTGGAAGAAACTCTGTTTCCAATGAAGTAACTGATGTTACATAATCAATAATCTGTGACTTTGTTACGTCAATTACGACATCGCATTGTCACGCGAAAAAAAGTCAACAGTATTTTTTGATGCGACAATATAGGGGGTTGGGAAGGGGAGTTTAATTTTACCATAACTGTTCAATAATGCAATAATAATGGAATCTTCTGAAATAGGGTTTCAACTGCGGAACAGATCAAACCATAGTGAAACAAGGGATGACAGGACTTAGTTTTGGGTGTTTTAGAAACACAACTCACAAATTCGAGACCAACGACCCCGTTACCAGAGGCGTATCCAGGTTTTCGTTGTAGGGGGAGCGAAAAGTGCAAAAAAAGGCGCCGAATTTTTACCACGTTCTATATACGTGTATTTTATATATAGGCATATATATATATATATATATATATATATATATATATATATATATATATATATATATATATATATATATATATATATATATATATATATATATATATATATATATATATAAATATATATATATATATATATATATATATATATATATATATATATATATATATATAGGCCCTATATATATATAAAATTACTAGCTGTATGTCATTACTTCGCTATGATGTAAAATAAATTGAACGTAGCTCTCTGAAGAAATAAGAAAAAACACACAATGTAAAAAAAAAATATACACACACTACAAACAAAAACAATGAACGTAACACAATCTGTTTTGTAATTCTTGTAAACAAAATTTCTTGCATACAAATTCCTGGGAAATTATTTAAGACAAGTGAAATAGGGGCAATAATTACTCTCTTAATATAAATATGTATATATCTACATATTTAATTATAAATGTCAAACCAAATAAATAATTACTTCAGAATATAATAAAAATGTTTAACACTATTCGTGTTTACAAGATGTTTTTGTCTATAATAAGAATTTAATATATCGTCATCATAAATGCTAAAGTATTACAGCATAATGAAAGTTTTTAAAATCAGAGTTGGTATAAAACCACGCTTTTCGATAGGATAGATAAACTATGCTGGCATAGTCTATTTTGCCCCTTACAAAGGATTTGTAGAAAATTAACAGGCACTCAGTCCTGGCACCCCAGCTGTGACCTTTTAGGTATCTCATCATATTGAGCATACCCTTGCAGCTTTGTGCTATGCCTTCTATATGTGTGTTCCAGGTCAGCATGGGGTCAAGAGTGACTCCTAGGAACCTTGTGGCCTGGGCTATTTTTATGACTGTATTGTTAATTTTTAGTGAGACCTGTTTGGTGATGGTGCGTGATTTTTTGTGAGTGAAGACCATTCCTACAGTTTTGGATGCGTTTATCTTGAAACCCCATTGGTCCATCCACTCCATCATTTTATCCAACTGAGCCTGTAACTCCCTGTTAATTTTCGTAATGGACTTGCCTGACCGCCATGTGGAGGAGTCGTCAGCATATTGGGACAGGGAGTTCTTTACGTCCGTGAATTCACTATCTAGGTCGTTCACCATGATGGAGAACAGTGTGGGGGCAATGACCGATCCCTGGGGTATTCCATTTTCTAGCTTGTATGTGTTGGAATATTGGTCGTTTACCCTGACCTGCATCATTCTGTCTGATAGAAAGTCTGTTATATAACTAAGTATGGGGCCTCCTATTCCTAATTTTTTAATTTTGTGGGTTATCGCCCATGTCCAGCAGGTGTCGTAGGCTTTGGCCACGTCGAGAAAAATGGCTACTGTGTGTTCCCTTTTTTTGGTGGCAGCCTTGACGTCGCTTTCCAGTCGAAGTATCTGGTCCACTGTACTTCGATTTTTTCTGAAGCCTGACTGGTTAAGACTCAGTAAATTATTTTTTTCTAGGAAGAAGTTTAGTCTTGTGTTGACAACTGTTTCCAGAACTTTTCCTAGATGAGACGTCAGGGATATGGGCCGATACGACTCTGCTTCGTGTGGGGATTTATCTGGTTTAAGGATGGGAATTATTGTGGCTAGTTTCCATTTTACTGGGATTTTTCCTGAGCTCCAGATAAGGTTAAAAAGGTCGGCTATGATAAGAATTGTTTCTAATGGCAGCTTTTTAATTAATTCATAGCTAAGTATGTCTGTGCCTGAAGCAGTGTTCTTTTTTTTGTTTATAGCGTTTTTAATTTCTTGTACTGTAATTGGAGCGTTGAGGTAATCGGCGTGGCCTGTGTGAGCGCTCCGGTCCTCCAGGTTATTTTTCATTCTTTCTCTTCTGTCTGTCTCGGCTTTACCAAGGCTTTCGTCTGAGCTAACCTGGTGGAAGTGTTTAGCTAGAACTTCGGCCTTCTCTTTATCTGTTGTTGCAAGCTCGGGCCGCTTTATGGCTGGCATTATTTTTTTTGTTGAGGACCCTTGTATAGCCTTCATCTTCCTCCAGATGTCTGTGATGTGGCTGGATGGGCCTATAGATTGGCAAAATTTTCTCCAATGGGTTTCTTTTTCCGCCCTGATGGTAGCATTGGCTGCGTTTCTACAGGCTCTGTACGTTTCCTTATTTTCCCTAGTCTTGTGAGACTCGGCCTCAAACTACACAAAAAAAACCCTCGACAAAATACAGAACCAGGCCCTTAACATAATTGCCGGTTGCAATATTAGTACCTCCAAAGAAGCCCTAGAGGTCCTCCTGGGAGTAATCCCCCTCTCACTCCGCAGGAAGGAACTCAGGCTAAACTACTGGGCCAAAGTAAAACATCAAAACCACCCAACCTCAGCGGCCTTTCTACCAGTGCTACCCAGGGCATGGGGAATCCCCATTGGGAAATTCAGCCCCCCCGCCAGCTGGAAAACACCGGGGGAACTGGAATCCTGCAACCAAACCTCAATCGCGGATCAAAACTTAGTCATCCACAAACCTATAGTCCCCCCCTGGGAACTGACATCCCCAGCATTACATACAGACCTGCACAATCAGATAAATAAAAAAGAGGACCCAGTAATGGCCCGTATTGAGGCTTCAAATGAAATAGAAAGGATAACAGCCAATAGCCTAACCATCTACACAGACGGGTCAAAAATAAACGAGAAAGTGGGAGCAGGGTTCCACATCCCCCACCTCAACCACTCCAAAAGCTTTAGGCTGACAGACGGCGCCTCCATTTTCACTGCCGAACTAACGGCCATCCTTATGGCCCTCGAGTACACCCCAACAACCCCACATACCAGCATCAGCATCATATCTGACTCCCTGTCAGCATTACAGGCCATTAAAGGGGGAGAATGCTGCAGGGAAGACATTGTAGAAGAAATCCTTCACAAATGTTCCGAGTGGAAACAAAGGGGTCGCTCGGTGCAAATGATCTGGATTCCCTCCCATATCGGCATACAAGGTAACGAGAATGCCGACAAAGCTGCTAAAAAGGGAGTGGAATCCAGAGCTATTGTGAAAACGGGAATAGGCTATTCCGAAATGAAGGCTACTATAAAGAAACAAATAAAAGAAGAATGGATTCAAAAATGGAACGCAAGCGACAAGGGTAGGCACGCCCACAACATACTACGTCCACCCGACGGGAGACTGCAAGTTACAGAAGACCAACGGCCACCCATTAATAAAAAAATTACAAGGCTGCGTCTAGGTTCAGCCTCCTTCATTCACACAAAGAAATGGTGCCACACCTGCAATGAAATAAACACAATAGACCACTACCTAATACACTGTAAGGCATACAACAACCAAAGAAAAGAACTCATCAACTACTTCCAGATAAACAAAAACACATTACTAACAACAGAAACATTACTGGCTATGGACGCACCATTCACTCTGCTTAGCCTGGTAAAAAAATATGTGCACAAAACCGAAGAATCAGTCTAATAAGCTGTAAAGATAAAATAATATTCACCCAATAACAAAATACAGATCCCGCTTAATAAAAAAAACTACACCCAAAAATGAAAGGAAAACAAATGAAACCAAACTGTATATACACAAAAACCACGAACTAACCACCAAAAATAGTCTGCGATATAAACGTAAGTTTGAAAGCGGACTTTAAACCCCAAAACAACAACAACAGGATAGATAAACATTCCGAATAACAGCCTACATTTAACTTAATATCGGTTTTATAGTTCAGATCATATATTTTAATTATCTACTGCTTCTTTGTGTTCTTTAAAGATAATTTTTCAGCATAGTGATAAGTATGGGTTAGATCACTGTATTGATCACACACCTTTTTACTGGTAATTGCAAAAACAATATTCACTGAGTTTAACGTTTAAAAAGCTAATTTTCTGGCGGCATGGAACTTTGGTACATCACTACGCGTTTTTCTACATGTACTTAACAGATCAGTTCGGGGTGGGTTGGGGGGGGGGTTCAATTTCATTCACCACTGTCCGGTCACTTTAGGTCAATTATCCAACCCAGTGTATACCTAGGTGTGACATTGATGTCGCTCTACACAATTGTGGTGGTGAGGTGTGGGGGGGGGGGGGGGAGAGAGAGAGAGATAACAAACACAGAGTGAACATAGCGTCAGTTTTTAGATGACTGTTCTAAACATACATATATATTACACAAACAACTATTACACAAATATATGTTACAGAAATAGATTTAAATAAGTAGCAGTGGTATTATGACAAACATTTTTTTACAGAGGGGTCCATGTGGGAGGGGGGGTTAACACCCCTCTTGCCAAGTGGTACTAACCGTAGAGGTTTTTTAAACATTGCAATGCTTTGTTATTTTTAGAATGGCAAACTGATGCAGCTGTTAATACGTGTTGTAAACGTAGACACTACTAGACTAGTACAATAATGCTTAATTGCTGCATGAAAAGAAATCTTGTGATTTACATACATGTGCCGACCAAAATTTTTTTTTTTTTAACAAATATCATTGTTTAAAACTTTGAGTTTAAAAAGTTTCCAAAAAAGGCGCCACTTTGCTGAAAATGGCCAGAGGGGGAGCGGCCGCTCTCCCTGCTCCCCCCCCCCCCTGCGTACGCTACTGCCCGTTACATAACACTTAGTAATGACGTGACTGATATTAAGTAACCTGTGACCATGTTACGTCATTCACGACGCCAATTTTAGCTGTCGGCTGTAAAAAGTGTGAACACTTTTCATGAACGAGAAAGAAGTGGAGAGGAGGGGGGGGGGGGTGATTTTTTTTCCGTGATTGGCACAACTTTTTAAAAAATATGGAATCTTCTGAAAAGGGGTTTAAGTAAGCCTACGGAAAGTAGAAGAATTAAACTATTAGGTTGTTTATTAAACAATCATCGGTAATTGTAAGCCAACCATTATATATTATTAATCAAACCCAAATCCAAGTTATACTATAGCCCTAACCCTAATCATTGCCCTAATTACTGTAGGTAATAGTAATATGATTCCTTCATTATAACACACCTCTGATAGGAAGAGTCTATTAGTTTGATACCAATATTAAGACACTTTTTTTTTACATGCCCGTGCAGAAAATTAAGTAAAGAAGTAAAGGGTCAGAACAGATCAAACCATTGTGAAAAAAAAGGGATGACAGGACTTAATTTTGAGTGTTTTAGAAACACAACCCACAAAGTCGGGACCAGCTAATGCCTGGTTACATAACATTTTTGATTGAAGTAACTAATGTTACATAATCTGTGACCTTGTTACGTCAATTACGACATCGCGTTGTCACGCTAAAAAAAGTCAACGGTATATTTTAATGCGACAATAGGGGGTTGGGAAGGGGAGTTTAATTTTATCATCACTGTTCAATAATGCAATAATAATAGAATCTTCTGAAATATAGGGTTTCAACTGCGGAAAAGGAAACAATGTATGGTTTTTTACATTATTGAGAGAAATAGGGGTGTATGAACAGATCAAACCATTGTGAAAAAAGGGATGACAGGACTTAGTTTTGAGTGTTTTAGAAACACAACTCACAAATTCGAGACCAACTGCCCCGTTACATTATAACACACCTCTTATAGGAAGAGTCTATTAGTTTGATACCAGTATTAAGAGATTTAACAATCGATTAAATAAAAAGTAAAGGTGACAGAACCGATCAAACCATTGAAAAAAAAGGGATGCCAGGACTTAATTTTGAGTGTGTTTGAAACACAACCCACAAAGTCGGGACCAGCTAATGCCTAAAAAAGTCAACTTTATAAAAAATATGGAATCTTCTGAAAAGGGGTGTTAGTCTACGGAAAGTAGTAAACTAATGATGTTTATTAAAACATCCATCGGTAGTTGAAAGCCAACCATTATATATTATTACTCAAACCCAAGTCCAAGTAATAAAATAGCCCTAACCCTAATCATTGCCCAAATTACTGTAGGTAATAATACAATGATTTCTTCATTATAACACACCTCTTATAGGAAGAGTCTATTAGTTTGATACCAATATTAAGAGATTTAACAATCGATTAAATAAAAAGTAAGGGTGACAGAACAGATCAAGCCATTGGAAAAAAAGGGATGTCAGGACTTAATTTTGAGTGTGTTTGAAACACAACCCACAAAGTCGGGACCAACAATGCCTGGTTACATAACATTTTTGATTGAAGTAACTGATGTTACATAATCTGCGACCTTGTTACGTCATTTACGACATCGCGTTGTCACGCCTAAAAAAGTCAACAATATATTTTTATGCGACAATAGGGGGTTGGGAAGGGGAGTTTAATTTTATCATCACTGTTCAATAATGCAATAATAATGGAATCTTCGGAAATAGGGGTTTCAACTGCGGAAAAGGAAACAATGTATGGTTTATTACATTATTGAGAGAAATAGGGGAGTCAGAACAGATCAAACCATTGTGAAAAAAGGGATGACAGGACTTAGTTTTTAGTGTTTTAGAAACACAACTCACAAATTCGAGACCAACGACCCCGTCACATAACACTTAGTAATGGAGTAACTGATATTAAGTAACCTGTGACCAAGTTACGTCATTCACGACGCCAATTTTAGCTGTCAGGCTGTAAAAAGTGTGAACACTTTTCATGAACGAGAAAGAAGTGGGGAGGGGGGGGGGGTTTCCGTGATTGGCACAACTTTTTAAAAAATATGGAATCTTCTGAAAAGGGGTTTAAGCCTACAGAAAGTAGAAGAATTAAACTATTAGGTTGTTTATTAAACATCCATCGGTAATTGTAAGCCAACTATTCTATATTATTAATCAAACCCAAATCCAAGTTATACCATAGCTCTAACCCTAATCCTTGCTTAAATTACTGTAGGTAATAGTAATATTATTCCTTCATTATAACACACCTCTTATAGGAAGAGTATTAGTTTGATACCAATATTAAGACACTTTTTTTTTACATGCGCGTGCAGAAAATTAAGTAAAGAAGTAGGGGTGTCAGAACAGATCAAATCATTGTGAAAAAAAAAGGGATGACAGGACTTAATTTGGAGTGTTTTAGTAACACAACCCACAAAGTCGAGACCAGCTTATGCCTGGTTACATAACATTTTTGAATGAAGTAACTGATGTTACATAACCAGTGACCTTGTTACGTTATTTACGACATCGCGTTGTCACGCTAAAACAAGTCAACGGTATATTTTAATGCGACAATAGGGGGTTGGGAAGGGGAGTTTAATTTTATCATCACTGTTCAATAATGCAATAATAATGGAATCTTCTGAAATATAGGGTTTCAACTGCGGAAAAGGAAACAATGTATGGTTTATTACATTATTGAGAGAAGTAGGGGTGTCAGAACATATCAAACCATTGCGAAACAAGGGGTGACAAGACTTAGTTTTGAGTGTTTTAAAAACACAACTCACAAATTCGAGACCAACTACCCCGTTACATATTACTTAGTAATGACGTAACTGATATTAAGTAACCTGTGACCATGTTACGTCATTCACGACTCCGAATTTAGCTTTTAGGCTGAAAAAAAGTGTGAACACTTTTCATGAACGTGACGGACGGGTGGGGGGGGGGGGGGGGGGGAGTGGTATTGTTGTTGTTGTTGTTACGACTGTATAATTATGAAATAATTATATTGAATTTTCTAAAAAGGGGTGTAAGTCTACGGAAAGTAGTAAACTAATGTTGTTAATTAAAACATCCATCGGTAATTGAAAACCAACCATTATATATTATTAATCAAACCCAAATCCAAGCTATACCATAGCCTTAACCCTAAACATAGCATCCATTACTGTAATACAATGGTTCACACATCATAAGACTCCTCTTTTAGGTAGAGTCTATTAGTTTGATACCAATATTAAGAATTTCTTTTATGACAGGTATACAGGACAAACCATCTTTGAGATAAATAGGGGTGACAGAAAAGACCAACCCATTTCGATGAAGGGATGACAGGATTTACAGTGGCGTAGATAGGGGAGGGTGGGTGGGGCGGCCACCCAGTGCGCCGAACCCAAAGGGGCGCCAAACGGGGTAGAAAAATTAATTTAAAAGCTCGTTTTAAGCTGAAGTATTGAATTATACAAAGTCACATTTACGAAACTAAACGACTGCAAGGCTTTACACACTGATTTAACTGTTTTCTATTTCATTTTTGAGGCACCGAATTATAAAATTTTTACGGGATAGTAACTGGTAAAAAGCGCCACCAAGCTTTTAAACTAGAGGGTGGTGAATTCTGCTACTGGCAATAGTCAATTATTATCAAGTGGAGGACCGGCTTCAGTCTATATTATTTTGCAACTTTAATGATTGAAAGGCAAATTTATTATAACCAGTTAGTTACTTTTGAAGGTGTTTGTAAAAAGATAATGATGTACAAGTAAAAATGACATACTTCTATAGGTGGATATTATATCTTAAACATACTCTTTTACTACTCTAGTGGAGGGTGTACAGGACAAACCATTATTAAAAGAGGTAGGGGTGACAGAATAGATCCAACCATTGTTTAAGTAGGGATGACAGGATTTATTTTGAGTGTTTTAGAAACAACTCACATAATCGAGATCAACTACCCCGTTATATAATACTTCTGAATGACGTAACTGATGTTACGTAACCTGTGTACTTATTACGTCATTCACGACTCTGAACGGTGAACAGGCTTCACGAAAGGGACAGAGAGAGAGAGAGATGGGAAATGGAGGGGGGGGGGGGGTGATTTTGTTGTTGTTGGCACAGCTGTTCAATAAATATGGAATATTCTTTTTAAAAAAGCAGTGTTAGGCTACGGAAAGTAGTAGGCCTAACCTATTAGGTTGTTCATTAAAACATCCTTCGGTAATTGAAAGCTAACCATTACATATTATTAATCAAACCCAAATCCAAGTCATGACAAAGCCCAAACCTTACTCTTTGCCCAAATTACTGCATGTGATAATAAGAAGATTCTTTCATTATAACACACCTCTTATAGGAAGAGTCTATCAGTTTGATACCAATATTAAGATACTTTTTTTTAAAGTGCGCGTAACTATTAACAATCGATTAAATAAAAATGGGGTTACAGAACCGATCAAACCATTGTGAAAAAAAAGGGATGACAGGACTTCATTCTTGAGTGTTTTAGAAACACAACTCACAAATTCGAGACCGACTACCCCGTTACATAACACTTTATAAAGACATAACTGATGTTACGTAACCTGTGACCTTATTACGTCATCCACGACTCTGATGTTTAGCTGTCAGTCTTTTTAAAAGTGTGAACACTTTTCATCAACGAGGAAGAAGGGGGGGGGGGGGTGTTTGATTTAGTTGATATTAACACAACTTTATAAAAAAATATGGAATCTTCTGAAAAGGGGTGTTAGTCTACGGAAAGTAGTAAACTAATGGTGTTTATTAAAACATCCATCGGTAGTTGAAAGCCAACCATTATATATTATTACTCAAACCCAAGTCCAAGTAATAAAATAGCCCTAACCCTAATCATTGCCCAAATTACTGTAGGTAATAATACAATGATTTCTTCAATATAACACACCTCTTATAGGAAGAGTCTATTAGTTTGATACCAATATTAAGATATTTTACAATCGATTAAATAAAAAGTAAGGGTGACAGAACAGATCAAACCATTATGAAAAAAAGGGATAACAGGACTTAATTTTGAGTGTTTTAGAAACACAACCCACAAAGCCGAGACCAGCTTATGCCTGGTTACATAACATTTTCGAATGAAGTAACTAATGTTACATAACCTGTGACCTTGTTACGTCATTTACGACATCGCGTTGTCACGCTGAAAAAAAGTCAACAGTATATTTTGATGAGACAATATAGAAGGGTGGGGTAGGGTTGGGGGGGGGGGGGGGGGGAGGGGGAGTTTAATTTTATCATCACTGTTCAATAATGTCAGAAAAGATCAAGCCATTGTGAAAAAGGGGATCTTCTTCTTCTTCCTTCTTAATTTTTAGTATTGGGAGGGATCGAGCCATTTCTGCCAGATGGTTTGAACTCGAGACTTTTCGAATTTATCAACCATGAGCTTTTGCCGACTCGACCATGCTTCCATCACAATTAAGGATTACGTGTCAACTGGTTATGCGCCATTGAGGCCATTGACTCCGATTTCAGCCTTCTTTTCTTTTTGGATTTGCTTCCATAGCCTTTGTCCAACCAAGAACAAACTACAAGGCAGCAGTTGTTTGATTTTTGAGTTGTCTCTCCTAGAAGAGTGGCTGTCCCCAGCTAACGAGCCTCATCTGCCCGAGGGTTTGAACTCGAGAATTTTCGGTTAAGCTAAACCGAAAAGTCTCGACCACGCAAAAAAAGGGATGACAGGACTTAGTTTGAGTGTTTTAGAAACACAACTCACAAATTCGAGACCAACGACCCCGTTACATAACACTTAGTAATGACGTAACTGATATTAAGTAACCTGTGACCAAGTTACGTCATTCACGACTCCGATTTTAGCTGTCAGGCTGTAAAAAGTGTGAACACTTTTCATGAACGAGAAAGAAGTGGGGAGGGGGGGGGGGGGGTTTCCGTGATTGGCACAACTTTTTTAAAAATATGGAATCTTCTGAAAAGGGGTTTAAGCCTACGGAAAGTAGAAGAATTAAACTATTAGGTTGTTTATTAAACATCTATCGGTAATTGTAAGCCAACCATTATATATTATCAATCAAACCCAAATTATACCAAGTGGGGGGGGGGGGGGGGGGGGGGGGAAGAGTGGTTTTGTTGTTGTTGTTGGCACGACTGTATAATAATGAAATAAATATTGAATCTTCTGAAAAGGGGTGTTAGTCTGCGGGAAGTAGTAAACTAATGTTGTTTATAAAAACATCCATCGGTAATTGAAAGCCAACCATTATATATTAGGGGTCGTCCATAAATGACGTCACACTCGTAGGGGGAGGGGGGTCCGTGATTTTGTGACTGTGTGTGATGAGGGGTGGGGGGGGGGGGGTTCAGATGGTGCGACGTCACACTTTTGCATTACAAAAAAGCAATGTTAGAAAACGAATTTTAGACGTTATTTCGCGTTTTAGAAAACTGTTTTAATAAATTGTAATAGGAATTGATTAAAATCCTCTATTTTTTGACAGAGTCTAGACAAGATTTTAGAAAAATATCGATGTTTTAAAAAAAATCAACTGCACTTTTGAGGGGGGGGGGTTGTAGGCTGAGGTGTGACGTCATTTTAGGGGGGGGGGTCTGGCTTTTTGTGACGACGTGTGACGGAGGGGAGCGTGGGATGTAAAAATCGTCAAAAAAGCGAGATGTCATTTATGGATGACCCCTTAGTAATCAAACCCAAATCCAAGTTATACCATAGCCTTTAATCCTAATCATAGCATTTATTACTGTAATACAATGGTTCACACACACATCATAAGACTCCTCCTATAGGTAAAGTCTATTAGTTTTATACCAATATTAAGAATCTTTTATGAAAGGTATACAGGACAAACCATCTTTAAGATAAATAGGGGTGACAGAAAAGACCAACCCATTTCGATGAAGGGATGACAGGACTTACAGTGGCGTAGCTAGGGAAGGGTGGGTGGGGCGGCTGCCCAGGGCGCCGAACCCAAAGGGGCGCCAAACGGGATAGAAAAATTAATTTAAAAGCTCGTTTTAAGCTGAAGTATTGAATTATACAAAGTCACATTTACGAAACTAAACGACTGCAAGGCTTTACACACTGATTTAACTGTTTTCTATTTCAATTTTGAGGCACCGAATTAGAAAGTTTTATGGGATAACGCCACCAACCTTTTAAACTATGGGGGGGGCGCTTTTTCACAGACAGGAATAACTATATATTAAAGTGGGAGGGAGGGGGCGAAAAATTGATAGTCCGCCCCAGGTGCCTGAATAGGTCGCTACGCCTCTGTACCAATATCGCAAATTCTGTCAATAACCTGTTACCCCACTATTTCAGATCTGAACAAACACTATATACAAGCTGTTAGCCAAAAAACTTTATATATATAAATAACATTTAATAGTACTTTTTTTGTGGGGACAATTTGCGGGTATTAATTTGATTGCTGACACTAATGAAAAATAGTAAACTCATCTGTTCAATGACCTCTGAATATTGAATAGGTCACATTTAAAAAATATATAATAGACTCATTTTTATAATACACAGACATAACTTGGAAACGTTGGGTTAAATTTTTGTTAAATAAAAAAATAACCTTTCCGTTAAATATATTTATTTAACTATTTTTTTCCTGAATTAACACATTATTTTGTTGACTTTATTGATACGACATTGTTGAAAATCAATAGAATTTATTATTATACAACAGCACTATATGTGCTTACATACACAGGTATCCCTCAAGACTAAAAAGTTTTTAAATACATACAATCATTTTTTAATGAGTTACTTTAAAAGTAAAACAAAAATAAAACTTTTTACAAGAAAATAAAACCATCACAATGCAATATTGTATTCATGTTAAATGAACTGGTATACTCATTTGTTTCACTATTATAACCCATCATTTTATATGTTGTTAAACTCTAAAATAGTATCAAAGATATAGGTGAAAATCATTGCATGATTTGCTAAAATAAGTATTTTAGAGAATGAATTATAGACCCATAGTAATTATGCATACTGAACAAGGATTCTATTTTACAATGTATTAACAAAAGAAAAAAAATGAAGGATATCAGAATATGGAGTTCTTCTTTATACAAAAATGTATTGCTTCATATTAATTTATAATTTTAAATAATCGACACCGTGGTATATTAATTTTCCATAAATAATTTGGTTAGGTTTTGTGTACTAATAGTTACTTTAGAGATTTGCACCTGGAAATTTAAAAAAAAATCATAGTAATAGGTGTACTGTGCTTCAATAACCTTGTATCACTTGGAATTGAGAGAAGAATGCTGATATGACTGCTGATTATAAACCTTCTGTAGTTTATATAATACAGAAAAAAATTGTCTAAATAAATGATATTTAAGTACTCAATATGATAAAAGCATATTTTCAACATATTTACATTTTTATTAAAACTATTTTAATATTTAAACAAGTAACAAAAAAATACATTTAACTAGATCTAGATCTATATCTAATTTCAAGTATTTTTACAAGCCTGTTTGCACAAACATTAACTTTTTAGGAAATATGTATATTATTACCAACCGTCTGATATAGTTTATTAAAATACATACATGTACAATAATAAATTAATTTTTGAGTTCTAAAGAAAGGCATACTGTTTATAGAAAGTGTAGCTAATTAAAGATGGATGCATTTTTTCTGAGCAATGCATAATTTTAAAATAATATTACCATTTTAGCACTCAAGCTTAACATCAATCAAATATATTATTTATGTAAATAGCTACATAAAATAAAACTGGACACTAAAGTTAATTTTACAGCTCTTGTCCAAATTATGACAACACCAAACAAATTTTGGTTATGTAAAGATAATTATGTACAACTGAAGCTCATACTTTTCTGAACATAATTCTAATTTAGATAGTTTTGATGCTAAGAGAAATGTTTAAAAACTAAACAGGAGATGACCATGGAAATAAAGAGCAATATGAATATCTGGTATGAAAATCTTGAAGAAAAAGATAATTTGTCTTATGCCTGATTTAACTCAAACACTTCCCATAAAAACTAAAAACTGGTATTTGTTTGACAAAAACTTTCTAAAAAGTATACATTTAAAATATAAAAATAATATCTGTTATTTATAAAATCTTTTTCTAAAACGTTTTGCCATTTTATTATTTTATTTTTTTAAACAATTACGTAAACAGAGACATTAAGTTGTACAAATAGGTAGAATTGATTGATATTCATATACATTTTTCATATGCCATTAAAAATGCAAAATTAAATTTATCTTTTTAAAAATACCAAGCAACTATGCTTAAATTATATATTTTGTGAGCAAATATCAACTTTGTCTTATTGAAAAATAAAGTAAATACATTTGACTGACCAGAATAAATCAACCCATTGCACCAGGATTGATAATAAAGCTATTTGTGCTTATACTTATATACACAAACTATCTTAACATAATTATTTTGAATAGCAAGTAGCCAACATTTAAAAATTAATCTCTGACATGTTATATAACACTTGCACCTCCCTCATAAACAACTAAGGCACTGCAAAAAATCATTTAAAGCTCTTTTGTCAATTTCAAGAAAATTGAATTATTGCAAAAATTAAAATTACTTTTTTGAAGTTAAGTACAAACCTAATTTAAAATCTATTGTAAATAAAACAATTTCACCAACACAAAACAATATTGAACATAAATAGCTTTGAATGTATGGTACATAATAATTGTATAACTAAAACATTAAGAGAGAAATGCTGAGTTGAATCCACTTATGTCTCATCTGTGTTTTCTTTCTTTTTGTCCTTATCTGATATTGGTAATTCTGTTTTCTCACACTGTAACAATAGTTCTATTTGTTGCCTTGAGCTTTCTAAAAATAAATCTAAGCTTGCCAAATGGCGCCTTCGAACTCTCGAGTCAGCCTTAAAAAAAAATTAAAACAATGAAATTAAACGAATAATTATCCAGTGTTCCTACCCATAAAATTTAGCAATGAAAATGGGTGGTAAATATATTCAGTTCTCATTTTATACAGTGCTTATTTTAAAACCTTTAGCTTAATACATTTTATTTTAAATTATGACTTTACAAGTGACATTTTTTATATAACCAAAAAATAAGCTTTAAGATATACATAAAGAACTCAGTTCTAGTAATTTTTAAGTAACCAATAAAATATTTTAATAAATAATCGATAGCTAAAATTTGGGAGATTTTTGATGAACAAACTATGTTCTAATCTCTAAATGATTTCTTTGAGATGTCTAAAGAAATAACAAAATTACCTGTCTTTGTTCATTAATATAAGCTTGTGTTTCCACGCGAGATAACTCCAACGCTTCTCTTATTCCTGCTCTTCCTCTTTCTCTCTCCTCATTTACTAAACGGACTATTTCTTCCTAGAATTGGGAGAATTAAAAAAAAAAAACATTAATGTTAATAATTTCAAAAACTTGATTACCCAGTGAGTAGAGACCCTGACAAAATTAATACTAGTAACTAAAAATAGTTGTCATTTATGAGTTGTATTTTCATACACGTAGAAAACAATAATAAAAATGTATAGTTTAATTTTTTGCTCAAATTTAGGATAATATATTTGTATTACATGTGCAATCTTCTGTTGTTCTTCTCTCGCTGCCTGAAGTGCTAACTCATGGGATTTTTTTTCTTCCTCCAACTTGAGAGAATACTCTGCCTGTAAACAAGTTTAATTTATAACAGAATTATGCATTGCTCCTTCTTCTGCTGAGTGAAAATCTAAATATTATTCATTAATAATGAAACTTTAAAATAATACTCAAAAAAATAAAAGTTAAACAACCATTTAAACAATGTGTGTGTGTATGTATATATATATACATATATATATATATATAATCTAACCTTAATTTCTTCAATGGCAGCTTTTGTTTTTTCTTGTTCAGCAATAACTGCCAATCGAATCTGTTCTTGGCTATTAATCCTTTCCTCCTGTGTTTAAATAATACAGTTATACTGGGTACTTGTTATAATATGCCTTTTTATAGTGTTGCTACCTCTAGCTTACTCTGCCCTTTTACACAAATCATAGCACTAAACTAACAGACATATTTGCAGAAAAACTTCTAAACCACAACGTGAGCATTTTCATAAAAAATTATGTAGGTAGATCAAACTTTGTTCTGAGAAATTAAAAATATTTAAAACTATATTACAATGAATACCAACCTCAACCGCCTTGTTAATTGCTTTCTTTTGCTTTTCCTGCTCTTCCAATAAAAATTTATCAAACTTTTCCTGTTTAAAAAAAGATATATTTTTTATGTATCTAAATCAAAAATAAAACAGCTGAAATTAAATACCCTGATTATTATTTATTTTAACCTGTTGAGTTTGACGTGCTTCATCTAACGACTTTTCTAATGTATGTTGGAGCTCTTGCTTGTCTTCTTCTCTTTGACGTTCATATAATTCTTTCTGGAAAAAATTCAATTGTAAGTTTATTTAATTTGAAATTAAGAAAAAAATATGCAAAAATTCAAAAATAAAATATTTAATATAAAGCTCAAAAGCCATGTCCATAATTATTACTATATGCATAATTTTTCAAATTATGGAAACCATTTTTCATTGGTAAGCAAGATATAAAACAGTTTTTAAAAGGCACTATACATATTTAAAAAACTTTAAAAAGAAAATAACACAAAAAAAATGTTAAATTACTTTTTCATTAATAAAAATTAACCTTGAATTTGGAAATGGTTAACTAATCTAAAAAATTAACAAACCTGAGATTGTAATGTTTCCTGAAAAATTTTCATTTGTTCACGGAGTGTTTGTAAAAGATTTAGCTGAGCTACTTCCTGCTGTTCCAGCACAACAGCCCTTGACTGCTCCTATTAAAAAAAAACAGAATTTACTGCAGTAAGTAGCAAAACAAAATTTATAATTATCATTTTCACTGCAAATATTTTTAAACTGGCCTTTTACTAAAAAACTCTAGCAACTTGTAATTAAGAAGAATACCCACAACGTACTTTGTATTGCTCAACCACCAGAGCTAGTGTGTCATGTCCTGCAGTTCTTAAGCTATCAAGCTGACTCTCTTGAGTGGCATGAACTTCTTGTAACCTTTGTCTCTGCTCTGCTAGTTGTTCCTGACATCTAGAAAGTTCTGCCTCCAGTGAACTGTTTCGTTCCTCTATGGCAGCCAACTGCTATTAGAAATAGCATTTAAAGTGTTTTTAAATCAATGTGTACTGAAACATCAACAACTACTTTAAAAAAGTATTTTAAACTGATTCAATTTGCAGACAAATTATATAAATAATACATGTATATGTGATAAAAAGAAGAGGATGAGAATGTGATATTTCTTTAAGAGATTGTGAAAAGTAAAAGCCCACAGTTAAAAAAAAAAAAAAATCAGATAATTTTTTTACCTCTTGAAATGCTTTGTCTGTAACTCTACTGATGGCAACAGATGCATCAGCTTCAGGAAGTGCGGCAGCATCTTCAACTACCTGATTTTCTTGAGGCTCGGGTACATGTTCAGTATCTAATCTTCTTGGTTCATCAGCAGGCCAAAGATCTCCCACAGCAGCTCCTTCATCTTGCAACAGTGGTGGTAACAGAGCCTCATTGGGCTGTATAGCAGGTTGCTGTTGTTGCTGCTCCTCTTGACTAAACAAACGATTTTCATTGATTCCCAAGCCAATATCTGGCAATCTTCCATTGACTAAACTCTGATGAAATGCTGGCCCTGCACCGGCTAGTAAAGTTCCATCCAGCACATTTTCTGCTATACGAGCTTGGTCAAGTTGATTCTAAAATAATCAATGTAGAATACTTATAAATTTACCAAATAAACCCATGAACAGTAAACAGAATACAATTTCGATAAATTCAGATTTTTCTGCATAAGAGGCCCATACGATTGTATTATTGTTGAACTGTGAAATTATGTTGAAACTTGTGTACATGTAATCTGAAGCCCATTATAAATACAACCACAATCCTCTCAAGGCAACAATCTACACCAAGTCTACTTACTTCTCCAAATAAATCTAGTGGCTGCTGATCAACAATATTTCCAATGGAATTTATGTGTTGGTAGTCCACACCCTCTGCTGATGCCCCAGATATATCAGATGGATCAAGGTAAGTAGGAAACCGGTTCTGAGCACAAAGCAGATCAGGTCTACCGTGAGCACTGCCTAGATATTTTTTGAGTAATAATAATTATGGTGTGTGTATATGTACTTATATACTTATAATACTCAATAAAGCATGCTTAAGTTTAAGCTAAGTACTAAAATAACAAAAAAATATAATTTGACCAATCCTTTGAGAGGTGAGGGAATATTGAAATGGTATAGACAACGTTGCAAATTATTGATGGTAAAGATTTGCTCCAACACGAATTGAACTATTTCACATTGTCTGTTATCTGAATTATTTTTATTTTCTTAAAGTGAATAGATAATAATTCCAGAATATATAATTTCAATGATCATAATTTCAATATTAAAACAACTGGGACGACAGTTACTAAGATAACACTGTCAGTTATATCCAAGTATATTTTTAAAAAATTTCCACTAAGATAAATTACTCATTAATTTATTTTAATTAACATTAATAAAAGTGTATGTTATGTCTGCCTACCTGCATTAAAGATAGCCCATGGTGAATCAGATGGCTGAGCTTGAGATGTGGCCATATGTGGGACAGGTTCTGCAGCCTAAAAATACATTACTGGTATGATTTAAATAATGCACAACAGTTTAATTTCATAATGTGGTTAAATGGAGTATAACTCTTAAAGAAACATAAAAATTTATTGTTTACCTCAAATCCACCAAAGTCCTCAAAGTCGTCATCTCCACTGTCAGCAATCTAGGTAGAATAATACAATTACAGATGTATTTGTATAAAATGTGGAAATTATTTATGGATGATTTTAAGGATAATTTTTTACATTACTCAACTTGTACTGATATAGTGTTGAAGTTAGATATTGTTATGGATGATTCTACTTATTGAACTATGGCTTTTTACCCTACAGTACTTTACAACTTTACTAGTATTACCACTAACTACCAGTGTCTGACAATAGATTGTTCTGAAATAGTTGTTACAATGTTAGTAGCTATTTTTTTATTGGGTTTTAGTGTTAGGATCAGAAAGTTATCTTTATAGGAATTAATATATATTGTCGAGTGGTAAAGTAAGCATATAATTGCTAACCAGAAAGTCTTCAACTTTGGGCTTGAGTCCCATAGGAAATCACTGAGTGTACGCATCTCTAATGCATACCTAATTCAGGTTAGGGAAATTAAAGGTGGCTGGGCAAAGTGCTGACCTATTCCTTCATATGACAAGGTCACAGAAACAGGGGAACTCTACTTTGACTGCCCTCTAGAGAAGTCATGTTCAAAAGGGTACCTCAGTACCTTTGTCTCTATTTTTTTGCTTGACAGTTTAGTTCACTAATGACTAATGTAACACTAAACGTATTTAAAATTTAGGCCCTATACCGGCCTAATAAAAGGTAATCTATCATTTTAGGTACGTAAAATCGGCCAAGACTAGTAATGTGAAAAAATGGTGACTCATTAAAGTTTAGTAATTATTTCACATTTTTAGGAGGATTTATGTTTTGAATGTTACAAAAATGTTTTAAAGTTTTATTAATATACCTGTTTTAAAACAATTGTATTAAAACTCGGAAAAAAATAAAGACTAGAGATGTTTTCATCAGATTAAACCAAGCTCATTTACTTTAGCAGCCATCTTGTTTACGTTTTTTTATACAATTATAGTAAGAGATTCAAGGGAAACCACTCTAACTTACAGATGGCCGCTTTTTATATAGCAAGTCCTGCTGTTTAAAGTTAATTTCTAGCCTATATTGAAATTCAAACTATATTGATATATTTAGCCATTGATTTTGGTTTATTATTCAGTTATCTATAATATCTGACACAAATATATCACAATATACTTCTATTAAAGCCTCAACAATAACTTATAAGGGAACTTTTTCACACATTACTTACCAGCCTCAGCCGATTTATCATTTTACGCACCTAAAACGATAGATTAAATTACCAATTTTTTAAGAAGTAGCTATTAGACTATTTTGGCACTATGGCCTACTTTATATGTCTTTAATTTTAATTCCCTAGTCCATAGCTGGCAGTAGTTGGTTTGGTTTGGTAAGTAATTTTTATTTTAAATATTTTTAGTTCGGCCCTGTGGTTTCTCATTCAATTCAGCTAGCTAACTAGTGTGTTAGGCTAAAGCCACTAGATCTAAATCTGGAGTCATTTTTTAGAAGCTAGCAGGACAGGTTGTTGTTTTAATTCAAAACTGGTCAAGTACTGTAGACTACTGTGTAGTGTGTGTGTGTGTGTAGTGTACTAGTACTGTGTAGAAAGAGGGTAAAACTCCATTTTAGCGTATTTTATTCTCCATTGCTTGTTTACCTCCAGTTGAGCGTATTTTATTATAATAACTGAAACACACCAAAACATTAGGAAAACACGAATTTAATATTTGTATTGTATTGTTGTTTTTCATAAATGAATAAAAATGAATCTTAAAAAAATATTTAAAAAAACACGACTTATTTATTTGTTTAGTATTTTTGTTTTAACAAATGAATAAAAACAACAAAGAGACTGACTGAAATGCTTTGTTTGTTGGTTGCAAAAATAGAGATGCACACTTTGTACAAATAAGTGTTCCGATTTCGACTAACAGAATAAAAGTATTAAAAGGCATAAGGGGTCGTCCATTAATTACGTCACACTGTAGGGGGGAGGGGGGTCCGTAAAATGACAACCCCACATCATTATTTTTTTAAAAGTCAGAAATTTACTCATACAAAAAATCATACTTGATACATAGATCTATATCAAAATATTGGGAAGGATGGTAGATTTACTATGAATTTAAATATTAAATAACATAGGCTACAACTCTATAGTGAAATATTTTTTTCAGTTTTGGCAAAACTGTCAAATTAAAAAACACAGAGTTTGTACATTTATAGCATAAATACAAAAATATCATACAGAATAATTAACAGTGCATCAGTTTCACCATGAGACAAATGCCTTTAAAAAAATACAATACAATAGGCCTAAAAAATAATAAGTCGTGTTTTTTAAATATTCCTTTTTATTCATTTGTGAAAACGGTAATCTATCGTTTTGGGTACGTAAAATCGCCCGCGATTTGTAATGTGAAAAACAGGTGACTCCTTAAATTTTAATAATTATTTCACATTTTGAGGAGGATTTATGTTTTTAAAAATTCAAAAATGTTTCCTTGATTCATTTATGTACCTGTTTTTAAACAATTGAATTAAAACTTTTCCGTAATAAATGAAGACTAGCGATGTTTCCAACAGATGCAACCATGCTCATTTACTATAGCAGCCATCTTGTCTAAGTTTTATTTTTATAAGCTTTTAGCGCCAGATTCAGGGGGAAGCCACTCTATTTTACAAATGGCTGCTGTTTATATAGCAAATCTTGCTCTCAGACACTGCTGTTTAAAGTTAATTTCTGGCCTATATCGATATATTTAGCCATTGATTTAGGTTTATTATTCATTTATCTATAATATTTGACACAAAAGTATGACAATATACTTCTAATAAAGCCTTGACAATGAGGTAACGTTTTCGTACATAAATAGCCGCGGGCGATTTTACGTACCCAAAACGATAGATTACCGTGAAAACAATACAATACAAATAAAAAATAAATAAATCGTGTTTTCCTAATGTTTTGGTGTGTTTCGGTTATTATAATAAAATACGCTAAACTGGAGGTAAACGACAAGCGGAGAATAAAATACGCTAAAATGGAGTTTTACCTAGAAAGAGCTTAGGGCTTAGAGTTTAGAGTGCATACCTCCGGTTGTTGCTCAGTTCTAGCTCTTCCATTATTACCCGACATTATTCAGAACTTTCTATAAAAAAATATAGTTGCTACTGTAGTTGGTAATGCAACACAGCCTTGAGTTGTTACATTGCTTAAGATGTTTAAACTGTTATGTTTAAATCAACAGCTTAAATACATTATTTATGGTTTTTAACTTTAATAAACTAGAAATGTTAGACATTTGTTTTTTCCGGAAGTGTAATGGGAGCTGACATTTTGGATCATGCATACTGGGACAAGTATTGTAATATTTAAAAAAATAATTATGATTTTGTAAAAATATTCCATATTTAAAGATAATTTCTCATGCGCACTAATTTACATTGACTTTGTGGAAAATGCTGCAAAATGTAATAAAAGTAAATCGGATGATCGCAGTTTGACCTTTAGCCCCTCCCTTTCCATTTTTTTTGCCAGTTAGATTAACAAAAACGAGTGCTTACAATTATAATCATAACTTGATAAAACTATACCTATACTTTAAAGCTGTCGTATTATAAGCATTGTTTCAAAATCAAAGTTTTGGGAGATTAATTAATTCCATGTGTTAATTGAAATATTGAAATTTTAAATTAATAAATTCTAATATTGACGAAGTTTTTCATGGTATTTTCTTGTTATAGTCCGTTTTTCAAAATAACACATTTTTTTATATTCTAACATACATTAAACATGTTGGTGCTTCGTTTTTATTTAAATGTTTACTGTTTTATTGAAACATATAAATGCGTATGGGGAAAAATGAATTTGCATTAAAATAAACTGTCTTTTCAAAAATACACTCTCTTGTTGCTGTTTTAGTTTGAACTAACAGAGAAAATGCAAAAAAATCTGGTATTAAATGAAAAAAATCCGTATATACTAAATACCAATACTAAGAAAATAATAATAATTGAACAATGTATCAATATATTTTTACATTTATACTTGAACACTTCGATAATTAATTCGTTCAATAAGACGAACCCATTATTTTTTTCACAAGTTTTTTTTTTTCATTCACCCTGTGACCATTTGGTTGCTAATATTTTGAAAGTATGTATATTAAGACTTAATTCAATGAAACACATTTTAATTTATATAATTTATTATAATCTACGACTACGATCCATGTTTATTTAAGAATCCTGTATATATATATATATATATATATATATATATATATATATATATATATATATATATATATATATATATATATATATATATATATATATATATATATATGATTAAATTGAAACCTCCATAACTAATTCCTTTCCTATGTTGTTTATATATATATATATATATATATATATATATATATATATATATATATATATATATATATATTAGGGTAGTACTTGTTTGCTTAGAGAAATAATTATCTAGTTGATTAAATATTTACTCATACTTATTTAGAGATCCATATATTTATGAATAAATGGACAAAACGTAACTGGTCCCAAAACATCAACGACACTAAAGCCATAGCTTTAATTTGCTATCTTTTAAATGGTAACTGATAGCAGGTAATTTAATTTACGGCCATTAAAGTTACCACTTAAAGATGTAGCGTTGTGCACTACCGCCCCCTCCCACCCGGTCGAAATTTATATATAATTGTAAGTGCAACCTGGATGTTTTATTTGCCCCCCCCCCCCCCCGCCCATTTCCAGAAAATCATGTCTCCCACCCGGTCGAAATTTATATATAATTGTAAGTGCAACCTGGATGTTTTATTTGTCCCCCCCCGCCCCTTTCCAGAAAATCATGTCTGGGTGCTCATGTATTTATTTTATCGTGTTATGTGATGTAGGTAGTCACAGAGCAAAGTTAAAGAACATTGCCTTTGATAAACCTATAAATAAATAAATAAATTATATATATATATATATATATATATATATATATATATATATATATATATATATATATATATATATATATAAACACTGTTCGCCTCTAAACCGAATCAAATTCTGAAATTAACCGACATTCAGTCTACTTGACAAACTGAAGACAAAAGCGATGTCTTGGAAGCCTGCAAAATCAACAGCCACAAGGAGTAAAGAGGATTACGTCAAGTAAGTTAGTAAGTCCAGTCAAGCCTTTACCACGGAAATTGTAAGTGCAACCTGGATGTTTTATTCCCCCCCCCCCCCCCCCGCCCCTTTCCAGAAAAGAATGTCTGGGTGCTCATGTATTTATTTTGTCGTGTTATGTGATGTAGGGTGGTCACAGAGCAAAGTTAAAGGACATTGCCTTCGATAAACCTATATTTATTCTTTGTTAGTCATTCTTATTTAGAATGTTTGAGTAAACATTTCGACACAATACGCTTACACATTATGTCTTCTAACACAACATTCAGCCTTACAGATGTTACAGAGGTGAAGTTTTTGTAACTATTTCCTCTTTTTGTGTTACCTAATTGCACCATAATTGCTGAGGGGATAGAAGTATTATATTATTCGAAGTTTAAATTAAAATGCCCCATTTTCTGTTATGCGTTATTTATATTACGCGCACGAACCATTATATTCGTTATCAGCAGAGAAATGTTATTTGATTAATTTAATGAAGATTTATTGAAATTATGTAAATATATTTAATACTACAATAGTTAAGTTTGAATTCTCAAAAAGTCTACACTGTTGTTAGATGATGTTTTGAAGTGCTGCTTTCGTTTTAAATATAGATCTAATTATTTCTTTTTACGTCGGATAGTTTTGATGTATTTCGGTTATTAAATTCTGTTAATATGGTCCTCTTAGCTACAACTTCCGTAATATTCAGATAGCTTGTCCAACTGATAGAAATAATACCCGGCTTGTTATAGTTTGCATTATTAGGAGTTTATACAAGCATACAGCTGTTAATTTTAACAGCAAAAACTGGATTTATCTAGATATATTCACTTAACACCTGCGAGACATAAGATCTGAGTGCTGGGGTAAGAAAAAATGCCATAAAAATTAATTTAAAAATAATGTCGACGGACCTACAAAATGCAGCCGCTGTCCCAGTGCAATGGACCAGTTAGACTTTAGACGAAATGCCTTCTATCATTTTTGTTTACTCAGATTAAAATCGTGTTATTTTTAATTTTTTACCTTTAAAGCAGTCCTGAAATTTTACAGACTTCAAACCTAACGTAAAACAAAAATTTATTATTTTAATTTTATTTTTAAGAAGAATCAATGAAAAAGTTGCAAATGCAGAAACTGGAAAACAGCAGTTTAATTTTAATTAATAACTTTAAGAATAGGGCCTACATATTTTGTAAACAAATCTACATTTCCATAGTATAGGATACTATTCCATATTTAATTATTTTTCTGTTTAGTTTATAGTTTATAGATCTAGTTGATCTAGTAGTTTATAGGCTAATTAATTATTGAATTGTTTCTGCCTGTTTCAAAAGTGTAGAAATTACTAAAAAATATCGAACAGCCAAATCTTTAGTAAAGTCCAACAAAAACAAAATAGTAGTTTAATAACCATATTCATTTTAATACTATCATACATGATTTAGAAATATTTAATAGACCATTTGAGACTTTTAACGCTGGGGTCTATTGAAATAAATGAAAATAAAATTAAAATGATTTAGGCTAGGTCTTTAGCTAGTCACTGGCCTTATCAATCTACTAACTCTCATACAGTCAGTGGTTGATTATTCAGTAAATGTAGGCCTAATTAGTGTAATATTATATAGACTTAAATGATGTTTAGTGTAATAAATCTAATATTCTAATTCTAGTGACATTCTATTATGGTGTATATTTTAGATGCAGAGAATCAGAGTGGGCCTAGTTGATGTGCCACTAATTAATAGGATTTTCAATTACCTTGCCTTACTTAATTTCCAGGCTATATCCTCACTCTTTTAAACATAGTCGATAAAATTCATCATTTCCCTTCAGGGAATGTTAAGTTAATATTTATAGATTAAGTTCATCATTAGGACTTTAGGTTAGAATGTGTAATAAATAATGACAAGCAAAAAATGAAATTGAAGTAAAAACACTTAGGCATACATTAGAATAGAAACATGTGTAATTAATAATGACAAGCAAGAAATTAAATTGTAGTAAAAATACTTACATCAGAATAGATACGTTAAAAATTAGTCAAACCTACTACAGTCAAATATTTTATAAAAAGTAAGTTTTAATAAGCTGATTAAGTTGCTGTTAACATAACCTTTCCATTGTGCCGGTCTAACTTAACACCTAACTTCAGAAATTTACACACAAAAAAAACCCCTCAAAATTCTAAAAACTATAATTCTAAAAAGTATACTTATTGATTAGCTGTGCTCCAGGTTAACAGACCCTATTTTTTGCAATTGCTTATAATATTAAGGTACTTTAGCCATTATTTTAACCACATCAAAATATACATAGGGTATTGCTAATAAAAAAGCAGGCTTTTTCTGTACTGTTGAATTCTTTATATATTAAGAAAAATGTAATAAAACAGTATATAATTGCAAGCTTTTATTTATGAAAAATTGTATGATCAAGTGGCACAGGCTGTCCAAAGACTTTCATGTTACGAAAAGATGTCTCCTCTCACCACTCTTCTTACTGTTAGTTTAAAATTGTGTCAAGAGAGAATTCTATGCAGTTTCAGGCAAGGCAATTCAAAGGACTGACACAAAAACTGGAAGACTTTATATTGGTTGATGTTATAGCTATACTTTTGCACAGGCTTAAAGACTAAAACATACATTGGAAGTCATAGCTTCAAGTGAGACAGGAAAAACAGTAGAAATGCAATCTAGGAAGAAAATGGTCACAATGGTTCAGAAAATATATTTGCAACAGGGCCTTGTAAAAATTATGATGATGATTACCATTTATTAGACCCAAATCTAAGTTACTATCTATATATATAATTCTCTTCTGGGAGCCGTTAGAAAACAAGCTGCAAGCGCTCCTTACAGTCCCCTCTCTTCCTCTCTATCGCTACCACCCCCCACCCCCTCACATTGTCTGGTGAGCTGTGGTTTCATGCTGTTTACATTTTACAATCATAGAGACGGGTTTGGTGACGGCTATTAGGGGCAGATAATTTAGTTTGAAACGATTTTAAACTTAGAGGAGGTAACTAAGAGGAGGCTGCTTTCAGTGGCAGCATTGGTACTGTCGAATTCACAAATTATAAATTACTGAAAAGGAGAAAAAAAAACAACTAAATAGCGGCGTATGATACGCAGCGGGTCGGCTCGTTTTTTATAATCAATATAATCAAGCCTAAGAATGTAGGAACTATTTATAAATGCATTATTCAAGAGTCTTTTAAAATTACTCATACATGACCAAGCATTACAGATCAGAAGCACCTTGTTATCTTAAATTTTACTATTATATGAAGCAATTTTACAGTAAAATTTCAGTAACTAAATAGACATTGGTTTCCAAATATTTTGTTACTGTTCCTAATCTTGAATTTAATAAAAAAATCTTTCTCCCTTCTTTGGAAAAAATATGGTGCCTGCATATGTCCTCTGTGTCATTCCCCCCTCTATAATTTCACAAAATCTTTTTGAAACTGCTTTACTACAGAAAACTGGGGGCAAGGACATTACCCCCCAAGCTCAAAGTTCAAGAGTCCTGACCTTAAACCTAACCCCTAAGTTGCCCTAACTCCAACTCTATAATTTAAGCTAACCCTCAACCAAACCTAACCCTAACTATAGACCTAATCTTACCTTAATCCTAATCTTAAGCAAAAGCCTAAACCTAAGCATTCACCTCAGTCTAAATCTAAATGCAATCCCAAACGTAGAAATAAGTCTAAACCCCAACACTAAGCCTAGCCTTAGCCCTAATCCTAATCCTAACCCCAACACTAACCCTAGCCTTAGCCCTAATCCTAACCATAAGCTGTGACGGGGGGGGGGGGATTTGTCCTGTTCCTGGAAAACTGTATAGACTATAATATTGTCACCTGAGATACACATGCGCTAAGTAAAAAAATAAAATATCGAATAGCTGAAAATCAATAGCAAAAAAATAAAAGCTGGATACAAATGTTGCTGGATACATTAAACTTTATGTGGCACAAGCATTTTATATTTTCTAAGTTTGAGGTTTTCTGTCACAGCCTTAAAATACTTGAACTTGAAAATTAAGTGTACTCTGTGCTTGGAACACCAGTTCCTCAGTGAACCATGCCTGAGTGTCAAGCATTAGCTAATTTTTGCATGCCTCACTGATGATGTGGCATATCACCTGGAGCTATTGCCTATCAAATGACCAGGTGTTTGAACATGTTGTGGATTAGATTCTGGTCACTGTGTGTACCATTAGTGGTGCAAAAGGTGTCTGTTACATTAAACAACCTAAATATATGCTTGCCTGTAGTTGAAGCTTTAATTCATCGGCTGAAGTTCTTCTTTTTTCATTGTTGATGAAGATGTAGCATAAAATTTTTCTATTTGCTATTTATTATCTTTCAGTTTAGCGCATTATATTTTATAAAATTATTTACTTAGTTTCCATTTCTGTCTATAAGTATTCTTAAGATAACATTTTATACATATAACATCTTTAGTTTCAAATTTAGGATGTTAATTTTTATTTTTTATTTTTAAATTTATTGCCAGGTATATTACCACTAAAGGATTCTTACAATGTCCAAAAACACGGAAGTGAAAACACCTACAGTAAATGGCAATGAAAACACAGATCACCAGAATAACTTGCCATCTTTAAATTGTACATCTCCTTCTAAGGGCAGCAGTGCTAAAACGCAATATACACAAAACAACGGTATTGACCAAGAGACGGAAGAATGTAATGCATCTCAGAATTGTGTAACAATATTACAGAAACCACAGAACTCCTTCTCTAAAACCAGCAGTGTTGTAGAGTCACATGACCATATCACTTCAAGCAAAGAGAACCAGTCAGGTGTCATTGAATCGCAGGTCAGTTATAAGAAAGACAAGAGGATGTGTGCAGATCAGCATGCTACATCCCCCAAACACCTCACTGGTGAACTGACTGTGCCAGTGTTTTATCGGGGCAAGGGTGTTTTGATCACTGGGGCTACTGGTTTTATTGGCAAGGTTTTGATTGAGAAGTTGCTACGTTGTTGTCCTGAAGTGGATTGTCTATACTGTTTGATCCGACCCAAGAACAAGCAAAGTATACAGAGTAGACTGGATGAAATCACAAATTCAAAGGTAATTTATTTGCAAATAATTTTTTTCAAGCTATTAAATGCTGATGGGGAGACAAAGCAGTTTTTTTTGGAAGGTTTTGTGAACTCTGTATTTGAAGGCACTGTGTGGTACCACTGGACTCTTTTGTCCTTACTTTCCCTGACTAGTCAGGTACTCATCAGAGCTGGGTAGGCTCAGCGACATGCTACAATCTTGAGGTTGAATCTAAACTTATTTTATTAAAATCCTCATTGGGTGCCTAGCTTCATTAATGACAAACAGTTCAGTCAATATTTTAATATTTTCAGTTCTGCAGCTATATACCAATGTGTTTCTGCAATTACTTTATTGTCATACACTTAACTTTAACATGGCTCTGTGCCAAAGATGTATAAATCTACTCTTTAAAATAACATTTCAGCAACAAATAACAAGCATAAAAAAATGCATTATCTGGTTTCAAAACAAAGTTAAGTTTTGATAAATAGAATTACAGTGTAGACATGAGTTTCGTGGCATTGTGTTCATTATGTTCCCCAACTGATAAATTTTAACAAGTCCATGTGTGTAATATGGATATTTGTTAAAACTGGCATATTGCTAATTCCTGTTATGAGATTTTAGCAATAGTTTTGCATTTTTGGGATCCTAAAAGTCTTCACGAATAATTACACATTGAGATGCTTTTGCAAATTGGTGCCATTTATTTTTAAAAATTATCTTTTTAAGATTAATTGAAATACTCTTTTAACCCTACATCTATGGATGCTTAAATTATCTAATCCAGGATATATTGTTGTATTATTTGTTCTAAAGATAAACTACTAGTGTATGATGATTTGGGTTCTATTATCTAAACTGTATTGGTTTAGATAAGATAAAGTGTTTTGAAAATGTATTCTATTTTGTTCTTCAATAAACCCCATTATTATGGCAAACACGACTAATTAGGAAAAATCTATTTGTTTTATTTTTGTGGAATAACATCGTTAATGAGAAAATCTATATTTATATTTATTTCTGGTAGCTAATGAGGCTGGGTTTTTTTCCCCTAGTTTTTATAGTTTTTTTTTTTTTAAATTAGAGAAGTTGTGTTTATAGTGGGTCTAGATTTTAAAACTTTGCCCTGGTTTTTCTTCTTCACCGCCCTGCTATTTATATTCTGTTCTATAAAAAGGAGTCCTGGGACTACAACCTGTGCCAACTTCTGATTCTATATGTTTAATTTTTTCCCCCCTTTTTCTTGTATTGTTTTAACTGGCATCTTGCTGAATGAGATATTGATTATGTGTCCAGATTCACTTTTTTTATACCACGAATCTTACTCGTTCATTTTGATCAGAGATGATAATGCGAGTCTGGGGTTTGGTAACTACACTTATAATACTAGGAACGGGTACAAATCTAAATTTAGCATCGATGTAAACTAAATTTTAAGCCAGTTTAGAAGAATGCATAGTTTTTGTTGTGGGTGGGTCATCTGTCTGTGAAGGTCTAATTTTTCCCTCGAGTGATAGCATTATGGAAATATATCCGGATATCTGCTTGATGGGTGATTCTACAATGTCAATTGCACAGCGCTATCCTACCAACGTCTATTGCATAGCGCTATCCTACCAAAGTGTATTGTATAGCGCTATCCTACCAAAGTGTATTGTGTGGCTCTACCACACCAGTGTCTACTGCATACTACTAAATCTCTTGCATAGCGCCATCCTAGCAATGTCTATTGCATAGCGCTATTCTACCAAAGTGTTTTGTGTGGCTCTACCACACCAGTGTCTACTGCATACTACTAAGTCTCTTGCATAGCGCTATCCTACCAATGTGTATTGCATAGCGCTATCCTCGGTCCTACCAATGTGTATTGCATAGTGCTATCCTACCAATGTGTATTGCATAGCGCTTTCCTACCAATGTGTATTGCATAGCGCTTTTCCTACCAATGTGTATTGCATAGCGCTATCCTACCAATGTGTATTGCATAGCGCTTTCCTACCAATGTGTATTGCATAGCGCTTTCCTACCAATGTGTAGTGCATAGCGCTATCCTCGGTCCTACCAATGTGTATTGCATAGTGCTATCCTACCAATGTGTATTGCATAGCGCTTTCCTACCAATGTGTAGTGCATAGCGCTATCCTCGGTCCTACCAATGTGTATTGCATAGCGCTATCCTCGGTCCTACCAATGTGTATTGCATAGCGCTTTCCTACCAATGTGTATTGCATAGCGCTATCCTACCAATGTGTATTGCATAGCGCTTTCCTACCAATGTGTAGTGCATAGCGCTATCCTCGGTCCTACCAATGTGTATTGCATAGCGCTATCCTACCAATGTCTATTGCATAGCGCTATCCTACCAATGTCTATTGCATAGCGCTATCCTAACGTCTACTGCTAAGCGCTATCCTACCAATGTGTATTGCATAGCTGTACCAATGAAGACTCTATATTGCATAGCTCTACCCTACCAACGTGTATTGCATAGCGCTATCCTACCAATGTGTATTGCATAGCGCTATCCTACCAATGTCTATTGCACAATGCTATCCTACCAATGTGTATTGCATAGCTCTACCCCACCAATGTATACTGTACGGCGCTATCTTACATAGCATTGCATAGCGCTACCAATGAAGACTATATTGCATAGCTCTAGCCTACCAATGTGTATTGCATTTACTACATTCCTACCAATGTTTACGGCTTAACGTCCTCCGACTAAGATCTATTGCTTGTTATTTTCTGGTATCTGTAAGTCTATAGCGCATAGGCCTTGTTTATCTTACTATTAGAAAGACAGCCCGTGTTTAACTAGCATTCACCCGACATGACATGATCGCATATAACAGTGGTCCCATCTTGCACGGAAATGTAACGATCGAGGATAATCCTACGAGCTACATTCGCTTATCACAAGGGCGGGGGTCAGGCGGGTGTGAAATACCTCCTTGTACAGTACTTTACACGCATCGCTATGTATATACTGTACACACAGAATACAAACTTCAACTTCACTGTATGTGGCTTGTGGTGTACGTAAATTTCGCGCATGCTATCTTTACAATCCTTGGCCGTCTATGGTATTTAATTACTAGCCATATAATACCTTACACCCTCTCCTTTTCGCTAAGTATTTATAATGAACCGCAACTTTACTGTGTCAACTTATCTCCCCCCCCCCTCCATGTACTTATGTTGTAATGTTAGTTAGCCACACTTGTCGGTGTGTTTCTTGTAGTCATTATCCTGTAACGTAATGAGCCACCGTGTTAGAGAGAGCAGGTAGGACACGTGATTTTACTGCACGGAGGCGCGGAGACACAAGTCTGTTGCATTGTTTCGTGTAGCCAGCTTGTTCGTTTTTGTCTTTATTCTTGCGTGCTGTCTAAATCAGTTTACATCAAAGCGCTCTGTCATGTGGAAGACACAACGGGAGGGGGGGGGTCGCTGAAAAGCGTATTGGATTGAACAATCAGGTGTCTTTTAAAGTATTTCAACATTTTATAGTGTATACACCACCGCCGTATGATAGTGTCACAAATTTATACCATATAACGAGCAGTGATTAAATAACCGTTAATGACAGATGGTATAAGAAAAACAAGCGATGTTTTCATTTTAGCAAGCACTATTGCTGTTTCACATTTTGATTTGACCTGCTTCAACACCCCTTCTTCTCCTCCCCCTCCCCCATTTTGCTTTGTACCCCATGTCTCATTAGTTCCAGGCCGCTATTCTTGTCGTTAAGATTAGATCCACATTTTCTGTAAGCAAACTGCTTTATTCACATTTCTTTCAGTCTTCTCGGCCTGTGATCGGTCTTTCGTCGTCTGTTGGTTTTTAAAGCAAAGATCGCGTCAATCAATATTTATACGGGCGTTGGGTGTTTGCTACAAAAAAAAATCCAAATGAAATCTGATAGTAGGCCTACAAGATTCAAGTCCTTGGGTTATAGTTAGACGCAGTCGGTATAACGATTGAGGACGAACATACCCGAACTTGTTCGGTGACCGAGGACGAACCTACCCGAACTTGTTCGGTGTCTAATGACGTTCATACCCGAACTTGTTTGACGACAAGCTTCAAGTTAGGTTCTCTTCAATACGCCAACAGTTGTTTGTTGTTAATATAGGCCAAATGCATTTATTGTAAACACCGTGCGTGTTTGGCCTACACTTTTTTCAATGCAGGCTTGCCGATGTTTTTATGAATGTTTGTACAGTTTGACGTTTTAAAAAAAACTGCACAGTTTGACATGTATGGGGAGCTGCTACGATAAGGTACACTCCCTTGTTTAACACTGAATCTGATGTGTAGTGGAGAGTATGGGAATATCGACGTTTAAATGTTGTTGTTTTTTTTGTTTTTTTTTTTTTAATAAATAGGGCCTATACCAGTTCAACAGCGTGTATTTAGCCATTCTGTCTACTCCCAAAATTTTCAGTTTTAACTTTAGCTCAGAAATTTCGCTTACTCAAAAAAAAAAAAATTTAAAAAAATCAATATTTTAACTAACATTAGAAATTCCGTCTACTCCAAAAACTCAGTATTTTAACGTTAGCTTAGAAATTTAAATCCCGTCTACTCTCAAATCTTTTTATTTCATTTCAGTTATTGTCATTTTAAGTTTCTTTGAACCTGAAACGTATACATACATTTTACAATTAATGGAGGAGCTCAGTAAGAGGGGTGGGCTGTCTAGATTGTTTTATCCACCATCCTTTGAACAGTTTTCAGATATACACCCATTACAGATTATCTATATATCGTAATATCAAGACATCAGGGCCCTTTAACATAGTGTTTTTCACCATACGGGCCTGTGACACGCCACAATCTTGGCTGAGTAGCTGGCTTGATGATTGACGGCAAGTCAAGCATATCGCCTCAATGATTTGTGTGGAGGCGATGTATGTAGCCCAGGGTTCACACAAGCCCAGCACACGTCACGCTGTCGTCAGGTATTCGTGGACTGCTGATAACGGGTCACCAGTTGCTTTTATCAGTAGATCAGTGGGTCAACGTGCCGAGTCCAGATGCCCGGGGCATTCTTTTTTTTTTTAAACAACCGTCCAATGCACTGAGGTCAAGCTCTGGTTAACTATACACGCATTTTTTTTTTTGCGCTGTTAGGGATTTTTTTTTTTAAATCGATAACCAGATGTTCCAGTTTAAAACCATTTTATATTCACTTTATATGACTAAAGGGTAATAACTCCCGTTGTTACTCAGAGCAGTGGTCCCCAAAATGTTCTTCTCTCCCGTACCCGACAATAGAACGTTGTTTAGGAGTGTTGATAACAAGTTTAGAAATTACATTTTAACGTCTGTTGATGCACACTCAAGACACTCATGATAATTAAACAGAAATAGGCACCATTGTTTTTTATGCTTGTGTTGTTGATTTTTGAAAATGAATATTAGGGGAGGGGGATTTTATGCTGATGTGTGAGAGTCATAAATTGTGATGTCACAGTTTTGAATTTTAAAAGGTATTTTTTATGTATTAAAAATTAAATCCATGAGGTTGACCCAGCTTAAAAATCAATATTTTTAAAAGAACTTGCTGTTTCAGAAAACACAATTTGCAATACAAGGGAAAGTGGTTGGCTGAAGTAGGTGTCATTTTGGAAGAGGATGGGGTTCATCTATTATTGTAATGGGGATAAGGAGGGTGTGAAAGTTTTTATTTTTTTTTTATTTTTAATAGCATTTTTGGATGACACCTTAACACAGTGTTTCTCTAAAAATATGTGTAGCATTTCAAATCTCCTTTTGAATAATTAATTAAAAATCTACTAAGGTCATTCACTACCTTTAAAAAATGTTTTATCATCATTTTTTTTTTATCTCAAGTCATTAACATTATGTCCTAACTCTATCTTAGTATGTCATCCTAATATCTTGTTATCACTTCTTCCAGTTACGACTGCCCAAAGCTTTGTATTGTAATTTAAAAAACTATTGCCTAATTCAACTAGGTTATTTTTTTATTTAATATTCACTATTATAATTTAAATTCCCTATTGCTTTAAACATAAAATGGCATCCAAGACTTTCAGGTATTACAATGATTTGAATATTTAGGTTATCTAAATGGATTCCTTGAACAATCCCCCCAAGCGAAAGCCTGTATGAAAATAGTTTTGATTGCTAGTGTAGTGTGACATTTGAAAATGTGCATTTATGCATAAGCAAAACTGAGGGGTTGCAGAAATTTGATTTTCTAGCCAATATGTTATAATACAACAAAATTGAAACTTCAGGAAACAATCATTTAAATTCAACTTACTATCATTTAAACTATTGTTTCAATTTAAGTTTTATTTGAAAGAATTTAATATTTTTTTTAATGTTCAAAGTAAACGGTCAATTTTTTAAAAATTCTGTTAAAATGTTAATTAATAGTAGATTTTGTGTGTGCCATAATCTAAAATAATTTTTAGAGTTTCAGCAAAAGAATAATTAGCAGCAGAATTTTACAGAATTGGACTGATTTTTTTTTTTATTTCATGGCAAACAACAAATTTTTGAATAAATATAATTTTGTGAGAAATTCGAAATGTTTTTTTTTTTTACTTTCAGCTATTTGACAGACTGCGTAAAGAGAGACCTAACTTTGCATCCCAGTTGCGACCTGTTTATGGAGACATGCTGTTGCCAGAGCTTGGCATCTCTGATTCTGACAGAGAGTTCCTGGAACAGAATGTACACATTGTGTTCCACAATGCAGCCACTGTCAGATTTGACGAGCCACTGCGTGTTGCAGTCGAGATGAACGTCGTGGCTGTTCAAAAGATGTTGAACCTTTGTCGAAAATTTGTTCATTTAGAGGTTTGTTTGTTTTTATTAAGTGAAAAAATGAAAATTGGTAATTGTTATATGAAACTTGTACATCACATTCGTGAACTTCTAAGTCCCTCATAATTAACTAAGCTAAACTAAGTCCCCTTTATGAATCTGACAGTCCATTGGGCAAGTGAAACAGAGTTCACCTTTTTCTGTGACTTCAACATTTGAAGGGATAATATGGTATGCACTATGTCCAGCCGCCTTTTCTTTCCCTAATGTGAGTTAGGTACCCATCAGAGCTGGATAGACACAGGGTCGTTCTACTGATCTGAACTCAAGATTTTCAGATTAGCAGTCTAACTCTTAAGGGCTAGGCCATGCCGTTCCATTTATTATAAACTCTCTACAGAAACAAATTACTGAAAACCAAGGGCTTAAAAGGACTTATGTGCACTTGTAACCTACACACTGGATTTGCCAATGTTGTTAAGTTTTTTAAAGAACTAGTGCAGTAGTTGCTATTTTGAAATATATTAATGAGTCACTATCTATGATCCGGTTTAAAAGAAATAAGCTTTTTACCATGTATATAATCTTCTAAGCTAAAGTTATTATTTGTCTTCCAGGCATTTGTGCATGTTTCCACGGCTTACGCTAACTGTGATCGACCTTACATTGAGGAGACTGTATACCCCCCACCAGTAGAACCTCAGAAAATAATTGATGTGTTAGAGTAAGTCAAATTATGCAACTGTTATTCTTCTTTTATTATCATTTAAATTAGAATTAAACTAATATTTTAGATATTTTTTAAAAGTATCATTTAAATCAATATAAATACTATTATTTTAAAAGAAATAGGTTTGCTTTTTTAAACTTTATTTACCTACATTCTTTTCATTGATCTATTGTTTAAGTGAACTAAATTTTCTCTTAGATGGATGGATGATGAAATGTTGGAGCTGTTTACACCAAAGCTTATGGGTGAGAAACCTAATACATACACATACACTAAGCAACTTGCAGAACATCTGCTCATCACAGAAGGTGCAGATTTACCTCTGGCCATCATCAGACCCTCTATTGTTGGAGCTGCCTGGAAGGAACCTTTTCCGGTAAATCTTTAAAAAAATGAATAGTTTTACTTAATTTAGTAGAGCATCATATGCTAGCTTACCTGGAAGACAATCTTGGTATGTTTATCAAGGTGGTACAATGCACCAGATAGGAATCAAAAGCCTACTTCATACACACATTTCATAACGGCTGGCAAAAGGGGTGTTTGTCTTAACATTATTAATAGCATTGTTTGATCTGATTATGTCCTTATAAGAAAAATTATGTTATGCCACTGTAAGAGAAATCTTTAACTTGATTTCTATTAGTTATATGCAGCTTATAAAAGAAAATGCCAGTAAGATTGTGTAAACAAATGTAACATTCTTTGAAAGTTTTATTATTATAGTATTAATACAATATTTCAATAAATTATATTTCTAGGGATGGATTGACAACTACAATGGTCCAAGTGGTATTTATATTGCAGTAAGTTTTTTACATCCTCTGTTTTAAGATTGTTTACGCTGTAATCTTCTTGAGTTTCTACAACATTTCTTGTTCTAATTATTAAAGCCCTCATAGTATTAATTGTAGCTGTATTTAACATAAAACATTTATTGCCTATAAATTCCAATTACAGATGTAATACATTATAATGCAATATATATATTTGTATTCAATGACTTTACTTATGCAGGCAGGACGTGGTATTTTGCGCTCAATGAAAGGAGAATCCAATGCTATAGCAGACATTGTGCCCGTGGACATACCTGTTAACATTATGATAACTGTTGCCTGGTATACAGCCATAGCCAAGCCTAAGAATGTTCTTGTGTATCATGCTACAACAGGTGGTGCTAATCCTTTTACTTGGGGTGATATGAGTAAGTTTCAGAAATAATGTAATTATTTTTTTTTTACTAGTAGGGTTATAATAGATTTTGCCAATTAAGTTTTTTTTAATATTATGTTTTACATTGTGTTGCACTTCCATTTTACCTTTTTTTTTTTTCTTCACCCCACCCCACCCCTCAACACAGAAATTTAAATTTTTGTTTTCTTCCAGGTGGAATTGTAAATAAATCATTTAAGCATACACCTCTGGAAGGTTGCTTCAGGCGCCCTAATGTTGCCATTGTTAGCAACAGGTAATTTTAAAAAATTATTTACACTTTTTTGTATTATAGTGGACTTATTTTTTTTATAAGTAGCATTCTTTATATTATCTTTATCATTTAGTACAAAATTATAGTTTTGTTGATGTTTTTTTTTTTTGTGTGTAGCTTTCTTCATGATTACTGGACATGTGTTAGTCATCTCTTTCCTGCATACATTTGTGACATAGCATACAGACTCATGGGCAAAAAACCAAGGTATATTTTTTAACAGTTCATCTCTGTGTAATTTTTTATATTTTCTATACATTTGTCTCTTCAATATAAAATATAATTGGAAAGTGTTAACATAGTTTCAATTATTCAACCCTTGTTTCTTTTACAGAATGGTTAAACTTTATAATAAACTTCACCGCTCGATTGAATGCCTCAAATTTTTCACATGCAATGAATGGCAGTGGGCCAATTCTAACCATGATATGCTGAAGCATCAGCTCACTCCAGTAGATCTCAAAGTAAGAACATTGATATCTTTTTTGTTATTACTATGTTCACAAGTGGTCATCTTTAAATGATAGGACACAATGGGATGGAGTTCAGACTTATGTGCTACATGGGGGTGGAGGTTCATCAAGCGTACCTGGTATTTGGTTTAGATAAGGTTAAAATGATACCGATTTTTATTTGAATTATAGAGCAGAATCTGTTTTTTTTAGTGACAATGAAAGAAGGGGGAGGGAGTAAGTCAGCAAAGATGTGATGTTGCAACAAACCAAAAAGATTTTTCAAACAGGAATAGGGCACTAGCAGTTATTTTATTTATAAGACTAAACATTTGATAAGGAAGTATTGCTATGGTTGTATCCTACTGCTAGCACCACATTGCTGTGTACCACTCTTACACCACATGGCTGTGTACAACAGCTAGCAACACATAGCTGTGTCCAACAGCGTACACGACATGCCTGTGTTGAACAGCAAGCACCCTGTGGATTTAGCTCACCCGATTGTACTGAGGAGCCTTGTTTTACCCCACAATGATTTGTTTACAATAATACTGAAGGATTATGGTTATTATTGATTAAATGATAATTCCCTCCACAGATGTTTTACTTTGATCCCCTCCCTCTGCACTGGCCAACTTACATAGAAAACTATTGTTTGGGGGCCAAGAAGTATGTTCTCAATGAAGATTTGTCTGGGTTGCCAGCTGCTAGAGCTCACATTAGAAAGTAAGTTTTATTAAATCAGGACTTACAGTTCATTTTAGCTGAACTGTTTTTAACATATAATAAACCAGATATTAGCAACACTAAGGAATTTAACTAACAAAACAGCAACAGTAAAAAAAAAAAAAATTTAGTCAGACTAATGTCTAAAAATCTTAACCTTTTGTTAAAGTTGTTCTTACTTAACTTATACCTTTTCTTAAAGCTCACCTAATTTGTCTCATTACTTGAGTTCAGAATTATGACTATGTACTTTATTATACTTATTACTAGTTATTAAAGGCTTCTACTAAAAATATGTTATCATTCTTTAGCGTTGAGATTTTTAAAAAAATGGTTAGCTGTCTAATTTAATCAAAATATTAGCAGAGCAAAAAACTCACCACAGTTCTAAGAAATGTTTTTTTTTTAGCTTCATAATTCTCATTTTTAATGTGAATGCATTTCTTTCAGGCTGCGTATCATAAGATATGTATTCAACTCAGCTGTTGCAATCATCCTATGGAGAGTGTTAATTGCCAAGTCACAGTTTGCTCGCAACCTGTGGTTTTTCATAGTTGGTCTGGTCTTCAAGTTTGTTCAGTACTTCAGAATAACAAGCACCATGCAGAAGTCTTGAACACGTAGACAATAGGAAATTACTTTACAAATTATAAATATTAAACCATTTCCTTAAGAATTTCTTTTCTTACAGACTATGGCATTTAAGTTTCTTATTTTAAATAGACTTCATTAACTTGACATGCATTTTATGAAAACTGTCATCTATTTCAGACTGACTTTAATCTTAGTATTTCCAGCTTGTTTAAAATTATGTGCTGTATGTGTTTATAGCTCTTTATAAATCATTAAGTGAGAGTGCTGGTTTATTATTACTTTAAATTATGTGACTATTAATCCAAGTTTTTAATTTTCAGTTTAAGTACTATGGGAATGTTTGATTTTCTTACTTTCAATATATGTGTGAACTATGCTGTATACATAACAGCATCTTGTAGCTGTATATGCATATGTATATAGATATATATATATATATATTTGTATAGGTACAGTGTTTTCATAATAAACTATCCTTGTAACAACTATATGTAAACAAGTAGTTTTAAAAACATGGCTGTATTTTAAATACAGTTATTTAATGGTGAGACAGTTCAGGTTGTTACAAAACTGAAGTTTCTAGTACTTAAGCCTAACATCTTTATTATAGACTGTTATTAAGATGTTTGAGTAGTAACCAATTTGAGAACAGTAAACAATCTTGAGAAAAGTTTAGCCATCCACTTGAACGAATGTCTAAAAAGACCCATTTAAAGCCCAAGTTAAAATTGTTATGATTGTCAGGAATATTGGTACAGTGGACACAGGCAATATAAGATTTCCCAAGGCAAGTTAAATAAATTACCGGCTAGCATCGTAGATAATTTTTCTCTCTAAAGCATTGTGTGACATTTCTGCGGGATAGAAACTTTTATTATTATTATTTAAACTATAAAAATATGCCCCATATGTAACTAGCCGTAACAATTTGCAAACCTTGTATAATTTCAAATTAATCATTTATTAACAACCTTATGAAAGTTACTTTAGGTAATTTTGTTTTATTTAAAGATATGCCAAAATATCTGTTTATCAATGGAATTTTTTTAATGTTTAAATTTGTATCCTTTGACTACAGAAATTAAACCTGAATTATTTGCTTGTTTACTTAAAGTAATTTTTTTTAATTACAAACTTATATTTGTGTTTACTGTAGAATATAGCTGTCAATTTTATTGCCTTCTGTGTCATTGATTCTCAAGTGAAGCAATACTATTGAAGCCTTCAGAGACTTAGATTTGTCTGAAAATTAGAACAATAAACATAAATCTTCATATAAAGTTTTGACTACTGCAAATTGTATTTATACCAGTTGTAAAATTTATTCCGTCATGTTGTATAGTTTGATATGTTGTTAACCACATATTTATCTTTAGTTTTTTTAAATAAAGAAAGCAGAGCATTGAAGCAATGATGCTTTCTTGTCAGTGACATTGCCAGTGTACTTGTGTATTTATTTTGCTTTTAATTGACCGTTATGAAAACTTTTGAATTATTTAACCTTGTTTTTTTATCAAGCATACAAATCCTTACTTAGTAAATTTTTTTTCCTTTTGATTTCCTTAATATGCTCATTTCTTTGCCTTCACATAACCGTAACATTTACCATATATATCTGTTTGTCAGGCACAGTACAACATTCAAAGTGTAATTGGTTGTTTTTTTTTTAATTGACGGATTTTTTTTTTATGTTTTGCATAAATATTTCATTGTGACTCACAACTGATGCGTACATGTTGTTGTTCTTCTATCTCCTGTATGTCAATAAAAATGTTTATGCTACATTTTTCAAAGTATATTGGTATTTATTTCTATCAAGGTTAACAATTCACCATTAACTATTTTAGCATTTCTTAATTTTTTAAAAGTGTCAATTAATCCGTGATTCCTAGTTTTGATGCCTTATGTTTTCTCCACATGGTTTATTTTATAGAGATTTAGAACTTAATGAGGTCTTGGCAACCATTCAGAGACACACACTCCTTTTGTAATGTGACATTCTGTTTTTTTTCACTCAGTCAACACAGTTTGATAAGTATTTCGATATAAATATCAATTTGACAATGATCAGTGTTGTGCGTCAACCCTTGTCTTTTAAAAAAATTATTCTTAGTGGCCCTCTAGAAGTGTAAATGTGAATTTTTAAATCGAATTTATTTTGCTGCACAAATGCAGATGAAAAGAATCATTTACTAATTAAAGAGTTTTAAAATTCTAAAGAAAGATATACGAAGATGATTTATTAAGTGAAGATAATTTTTTTTTATAGCTTTATATGCTAGAAACTTTGGTTTTTTTTTTTAATTTTTTCTATCTTTTTTGGTTCAGGGAATTTTTTAAAGTGAATTATTTATTCCAGTTGGAAAATATACTGAAAAATATTTATTAGCAAAGGATTTTTTTTAAAGTTATGGTGCATGTGATCACTGGCAATAAAAAGAAAATCTTAAGATGTATCATAGTTTTAGAATGTTTTCCATCCAACAAAAAAATACAAGGGCTTGCATCTTAAAAAAAAAATGTTTAAGTTTTAAAAATACACAATTTAAATTAAAAATTCTGGCAGTTCATGTCATGACAACCCTAATTCCAGCACTTAGCAGTGAGATTACAAAAAAACCATGTTATTTGTAAGCATGATATCCTAGAAATTAGTTCAATTCAGTTTAATAAACAACAGAGATTGTACATACAAAATGAAATTTGTCTGAACAGTTTTGTTTTTAGTTGTGGGCATTCATACTTCTGAAATTTCTGCATGTATTGTTTAAAATCCTGAGTTATTGAATTATATAGATATCTTTATTACAAATGAACAAGTGAAAATACTTTGTTTATTGTTATCTTAAGTGGTACACACTTTCTTTAATTAATTAATAATCATTCCAAATTTAGAATAAATGTAGTAATTAAAGAATTGCATTTTCTTAGTTTCTTTTTTATGCAATTTAAAGTTCACAGTACATTAGTATACAAGTAAATTGTGTGTGTATGTCTAAATGTGCATTTATATATATATATATATATATATATATATATATATATATATATATATATATATATATATATATAATGGTATAATCCTCCAGCGTTTGATGTTTTACACCTCCTGCTTTTTTAAATAAAGCAGAACCAGAAGACATGGAAGACTGATATCAATTTTTTGTGAGATTTGTGTAGTTAATTAAAGGATCAATCTAAATAACTTTTTTACTCTTTTAAATTTAATTTTATAAGTTTCATAAAAATCGAAGTCTCAAAATTTTATTTTAATCGGTTAAGTAAAGCAAGCATAACCTAAATACTGTTTATTCAACAGTTTTTATTAAGATAAAAAATTAATAATAGTGTTGTTTTACTTTAAAAACTAACCCAACTAAAAAAAAACTTTGATCTGAAGACACGCATACATTTAAATTTCTAACCTAAAAAAGCTCATTTTATTTCAAAGCAGGAATTTAGAACATGTTTTATTTTTAAATAAATAAAATCTAATACAATAGGAATTCAGGCTTCTTTATAAAGAAAAATCACAATACCATACTAGAATATTTGATTTTATGATCAATTATAGTGGTTAAGATATAACCTTTACTAAATTAAATTAAATTGTAATACTTTATTGTGTGCTTAAATATAAATTAGTAAACATCAAGCTGAAATTTTAATTGATTTTCAGTTTTGCCTTGTACAAAAAATTGTAGTTAAAAAAATAAAACCATAAAAAATGTGCAAAACTAGATGGAAAATGTTTGTTGAGCTATATTGTATTTAAATCATTTATTGCTCAATGAAATTGTGTGTACAGGCAAAAATATTCATCTTTACTTGTATTAGTTTTTTGAAGAGTAGGTCTGTAGTATAGTAGTTTATACTTTGAACCCACAACAAAGCAAAAAAATAACCTAAATACTTTATTAAATTGTATTTGTGAGGCAATTCAATATCAGTGCCTGCTTCAAACATCTAACATTTGTTTTGGAATTTTAACTTTCATAACTAGTTAAGACAATTTGTAAATAAGCATTTTAGTAATACAACGTGAATACCCAGCCCTACTCTGTAAATGCTATTGTAATCATGCTTTTAAATACCTTGTATAAGCTGTAATGTTATCTCTGAATCAACAACTTTGTAAGATTTTTAGTTTAGACCATTAGAGCTAATTTTTTTTAAATCTTAGAAATAGTTATAGACATTTACTATGTTGGTTTATGTGATATACTGGACAAAATATTTCACATCATTTGTTACCATAGTGTAATAGTTGTATTTTCTATGTATACCATTTTGACTTCACTCTTACAAGATCACTTGTATTATCTTTTGTTCTGTGCTTAAGGCCACATTTGTTGGCTCATTAAACTTTATTTTATCTTTTAGGGAGGTTATTTATTTTCTTTATGGCATGCCAGTCACGGTGATGTGATCTGGAGGATGACAGAAGAAAGATAGGGGTTATTACAGAAAGCTCTTATATGCGACCTAAACTCCAGTCAGATGCTAGGCTAACTGAAAAAAACAGTCACACATTTTAAGGTTTTCCCAAAGAAGTAATTAAGTTAAAACACTATTTCAATCAACAGATTTTATTATAAGCTTTATTTGGTTAAAATAAACAATTTTAAAATAAGATTTATTGCTAAGATGGAATATATTCTATTCTACGAAAGACAGCTAACCACTTGTCTCCTTTGTTCCTAGTCACCTTTTGACCCTCCTCTGTGCTGTTATAAATTTTATCAACCACAACATCATTTTCCTATGGTGAATAAAAAAGACTAAATTAATCAAAGCATAAATAATATTTTATTAATATATAAGTATATTAAGAATAGTAAAAAAAAAGCAGTAATAATCCTTTACTATTGCACATATCAAGGTACCTAAAATATAAACCAATCAGTCTTTGTCATTACATTTATTTGCAGTTAAGATCAGGACATAGGATTAATTATTATTCAGCGGTTTTCTTTGGTTATCTGTAGCCATTAAAAAACTATCAATGTAAATTGCACTATAACCATGACAATATAACAAGATTAAAAAATATGAAAAAAAAAATTACCAATTCCTCATCCGTAACTCTAGTGAACAAAGGAAAGTTTGTGAAATGCTCCACCATCCAAACATGAAGATCTTTAACATCTGTTATTGTGTAGACTAAACCCTAGTAATACATAAAATACAATGTTGTTAAAACTCTAGCTAAACAGGAATATAAAACACTCATTTTTACTTAAAAAATCATTAATATAAATCATTGGTATATTTAAACTAGCTTTGAAATTTTAGCTGAAGCAAAACAACTGATAAAATCATGATTACTGTACAGTGGTAAATTGATAAGAAATTACAGTTTAAAAATTAACTTAAAGTGAAGTGATTTTTAATTTCACAGATCATTTTCAAAACAGTTCAAGTGTTCCTAATATTTTACAATACTACAATTAGAAAAACTCCTTTTAGCAATTTAAAATATTTTTTATCATTACTTCCCTTTGTCTGGTGGTATAAAGTTCAATAGTTTTATTGGAAAGAAGAGAATTGACTTAATAAGAAAGCATTGAATAATTACAACTAACCCCAACTTTTAAAACATATGCGTATTCTGCCAATAAGGTTTTATTGACAATGCGCCATTTGTGCTTTGCTTTCTTAAAGTGTGGATCGGGAAACAAGAAAAACATTTTTGAAAGCTGAAAAAAAAAGTACAACAATCTTTGTGAATAGCTGAATTTTATAACAATCATGTTAAAGAATGTTTCTATTTATCTAAAAAAAAGTCCTAATATGAGATTGCAAATTAAAAATAAGTAATTGAACCTACCTGAGCTTTGTGGAAAAAATTTGGTAAATATTTCATTGCGTTTGACCTAATACAAGCAATATTTTCATATTGACCAGGATGTTGTAGTCTTAAGGCTTCAATTCGTTTTTGAACATAATCACTGACTTTAACTCGTATTTCCATTCCCAACATAAGTGTGTCTGGGAACATTGATGACAGTGCCACTGTTTTAAAAAATGATTGAAACAATACAAGAAACAAAGTTGAAAAGAATTTTTTTTTTAAATGAAACATTTAAATAACATTCAAGAGAGATAAATGAATTAGAAGCATTTAAAATTAAAAGCATTCAAATATACATTTCAAAATAATATATATATCAAAGCAATTTGTTAACATATGTTAATATGTTAAAAATTAATTTATAACACTAACCTAACAATCCTCCATAACCACAGCCAATATCAGCATACTCCACTTGTTTTTTATTGATTGTAACATCTTTATCATCTATATCTCCATCCTTGTTTGAATCTTTATTCTTCTGAGCAAAGTGAACAGGGTAGAACTGGGACCAGTCCATAGAATCAGGACAAACAGGGCTAGGTAATTTAATAAAAAAACATTATTAAACACAATCTATTATATCTACAGAATGAGAAGGTAAAAAGATTCCACAGACCTATTTTAAAGGAGTTATTAAAGACAATATATCATTTTAGATAAACATTTTCAAAAATATGTTCAAAAATTTTTTTTTATAAATCTTAATATATACCTCAGTCTAAACAGTATTTGCCAAGTCATAAGTGATATTTTTACATAAGGAGTCATCCATTTATGACTTCAAAATTTTTTATTTTTTTTTACCCCACTTTCAACTAACCCCCCCCCCCCCCCCTAGTGTGGACGTCCACAAAAATTTAGTAGACCTCTCAAACAAGCTGCAAAATCACTGATTCATTAACATGTAATGTGTACATACATTGCTATATTAAATTATTAACTGATAGGCCTAATGTTATAAATTATAATTATAAAATTATAGGCCTAAAGGGATTTGATATTTTCGGTAATATCTTTTATTCCTATAACTAGATCTAAATAACTAAATAATTAATACTAATAGTTTCGCTGTCTGTCTATCTATCTATCTATCTATCTGTCTGACAAGAACGCTCTAGAGAAAAGACAAGCAATTTAAAAACATGCACAGTAATTCGAAAAACGAAGTATGACGTCGACACATTTAGCACAGAGTAGAAAATAATCTCAAACCCAGAGAGTGCTCACAGTTATATGACGTCATTGATTTTCGCGTTAACATTGAATAAAAAGGAAATGTTGTCTAATCTTAATGGTTTGCGTGAAGTTTCTTGCATACAATTCTTCGGGTAGGGGCGAAGCCCCACCCCCCGCGTAAGAACGTCTGAGCCCCCCCCCCTCCCCAACTCAAAAGAAATTTCTTCATCGATACTCTATAACAAAATTACCGCCTAATTAATGTGTCTAATCTAAAAGGAAATGTTGTCTAATCTTAATGGTTTGCGTGAAGAGTTTCTTGCATACAATTCTTCGGGTAGGGGCGAAGCCCCACCCCCCGCGTAAGAACGTCTGAGCCCCCCCCCCCTCCCCAACTCAAAAGAAATTTCTTCATCGATACTCTATAACAAAATTACCGCCTAATTAATGTGTCTAATCTAAAAAGTGGTTTTCTTGCAATTTCTTTAATGCAATTCTTCGGTTAGTGGCTAAGCGCGACACCAGTGTTTCTTTCAGACTTTTTCCTCCCCGGAGAGGGGTGGGGGTAATTGAAATTTTCGAGGGCGGGGTTAGAATTTTCGGGGAGGGGGGGCAGACACTGGAAAAAGTATATAATTATATTTCGTTGAATGGGACGGTAGACATGTTTTTTTTTGGGAGTGGGGGGGGGGGGGGTGTGGGGAGTGGGGGGGGGTGGGGGGGGAGGTGTGAGTGGGGGGGTGGGTGGGGCGGTGGTTTCCTCATCGATACTCTATAATAAAATTACCGCCTAATTAATGTGTCTAATCTAAAAAGTGGTTTTCTCGCAATTTCTTTAATGCAATTCTTCGCGTAGTGGCTAAGCGCGACACCAGTGTTTCTTTCAGACTTTTTCCTCCCCGGAGAGCGGTGGGGGTACTTGAAATTTTCGGGGGCGGGGGTAAAATTTTCGGGGAGGGGGCGGACACTGGAAAAAGTATATAATTATATTTCGTTGAATGGGACGGTAGACATGTTTTTTGGGGGGTGGGGGTGGGGTGGGGGTGGGTGGCGGTGGGTGGGGTGGGGGGGGGGGGGGCTGGTGTGTGGGGTGGGTGTGGGGTGGGGGGGGGTGGTGTGTGTGTGTGTGGGGGGGGTGGGTTGGTTTTAGTTTAGAGAAAAGAGACAGCACTATCAACCTAGCGCCCGGTGTATCCTTCCTCAACGGGCCATTTTTCTCGTTAATAATAGGCCTAATAATTGGGAGTTCCAACTTTTCCAAGATGTCCCTAAGTCCTAGATCTAAATCAGTCTAAATAAATTGTGTGGGTCAACATCACTTTTGAAATTGTCCACGACTGAGTTAGTTTTAGTCCACTCGACTATACTGCTGGTAGAGTGTAGAATAGGGACTTGGATGAAATTTCATTTTTAAAAAAATAAAAAAATGTAGTAGCACCAGTTTATAGAGCTCATTTAGACAAGAACAAAGATACTTTTATTTTAATTTTAGCTCAAACGGTTACGAAGTTATGAATTTTTAATGTATTTAATTTTCGGGTTTTTTTACTATGGGGTTTTCTCAATTTTTTGCTTCCCAACTTTTTTTGGATGCGAACTAAAATCTCTGTAACTTTTTAAATAGCAGGTATTTTTTAATGAAAATTCACTAAGATCAAGCTTATGATATCATTAAAAGAGTAAGATAAAAATAATTGAATTGGATGAGAATGATCATAAAAAATAATGTTAACAAAGAGGGTCACCCCCCTAAAATTTTTGAATAAGCGTCTTTGATAGGCTACACACAATCTGTTGCCAAATTTTTTTATATGGAATATCTTACTGAAAATTGGCCTGAATAGTGCCAACACTGTATACATTAACAGAAAGTCAAAATATTTTACTTAGCTTATGTGGTTTTATTACAATGTTGGGCAAAATAAAAAAGTCATTTTTATTCTGCGCAACTACTTTTTTTGCAAGAAAGAAGTACAATGCTAAACTGATTTTAGATTACTTTGCTTATATGCAAGAAATATTGTAAACATGAAGGTTATTATATACTTTGATATTTCCTTTGTTCAAATTTGATTTTAAAAATATTTTATTTAATGAAAAAGGGGTTTAAACTCATATACCCCTCTTAATTTTAAACAATAAATTCTGCTATAGGCAACACATAATCTGTTGCCAAATTTTTATTATATGGAATATCTTAATGAAAATTGGCCTAATTGGTGCCAACATTGTATACATCCACACAAAGAAAAAATATTTCACTTAGCTTATGTGGTATTGTTACAATGTTGGTCAAATTTAAAAAGTCATTTTTGTTCTGCGAAACTACTTTTTTGCAAGAAAGAAGTACAATGCTAAACTGATTTTAGATAACTAAAATTGTATCTAAATGTTGTCAATATGCATGATATTTCATCCATGTTATGTGTATGTTATCATATAATTGATATAATTTAATTTACAATTATTGTTGAACAAATAATTTAATAATTGAAATGATTTTTATATTGGTGGAGTAAAGATCACCATTTAATGTTAAAGGTAAGTTTTATAATTTAGAAACATCTGTCATCTATTTAAGTGACATCTCATGCTGTGTGGATAACATGTTTAAGTCTGTTTGCTTGTATCACTTTTTTACTTTAAAAAATAACACCATCAATGATTTAAAAATGAAATCTGATTAAACATCTACTGAAGCTGTGTCTCCTCTGGCTGATAGCTTTTAGAACTTTAATAAAAACCAGCAACATCCATTCTTAAGTGGACCTATTTCTCCTTCATTGAAGTTGCTTATGAGTAGATCCACATCTTTTGATTCTCTATCCCCTTGCTGAACTGGTACATTTTATCTAGGGCCAAGACTAGATCTAGTAAAAAAGCAACTGAGATGTATACTACAGCAAAAATACAGTAGTATCATATGTACTTCAAGACAAATAGGCCTACAGATGAAGACAGAACATTGAACAAGGATTGTAGAATAAATAAATATATAGACTGGAGTGTATATATTTTATATAATATTATTAATTGAGATTGAGATGGTCGATTAGTTGTTTGAACTTCACTTTCACCTTTGTAAACATTGTTTTTGTACTAGTGTAGGCTACACGGCTACACTAACCGTACTAGAGCAAATTACACTGTCCGGACACACACCGCGAAAAAACGCAACTTAAAACTTCCATGCGGTCTCATTCAGTAACCGCTTAACATAGGAAGGAAAAAAAAGTATCATATCTATCCGCAATCATTCTACTTTAATAATGTGTGTGTCATTTTGTATTCATACGCATAGAACTTTAGCTATTCTTGTTATAGTGACTGGGGGGTCTTAACATGTGTTCGGACACATGTAATACAATTTCAAATGTGTTCGGACACCTTTACCCGTCATCGGACAAAGCACTTTTTGTTCATTTAGAATAATTTAAAGTCAATTTAATGAATAAAAACATATATTATATGCATTTATATTGTGTTATTGATTGTTTGTGAGGTAATTTTAATAGTATAAAACCTTTTTCCCACACTCCCAAAGTTCATCCCATTCAGCCATTGCGGCTCGCGCAGTACGCTGCTAAGCCAGCCAGGTCACATGATTCCCCCTCCTCTTTCGCATTCCACTGCATTCTTGACCTTATTTTGACCCTTTCCCTTCAATAACCAGCCCCTTTTATGCTCTAAATTCTTATTTAATAATATTTTTGTGTTGCTGTCCGGTCCCATGTAAGGTCAAAAAAGTTAGCGAACACCCCATTTTTATTGTTCAAGCACAAAATAACCCATTAACCTTGACATTTACGATGTTCCATACATATATAGAAGCTATTTATAGTGTAACCTTTTAGCTAAGCGTTGATTGGTTCAAGTTTTGCCCCTAAGTCCAACCCTAGGTCACTTCATCCGGCTGGTGTAAAAATAGAAATGTGCGTACCATGCAACGTTAAAAATTTTCTAAAAATAATTCTTGAGAGAGGAAACGGAAGTACTTGACACGGAAGTGTTCATAAATGAACAGTTTACGTGCAGGCGCCGTTGTTTCGCATGAGACATGCTAATTAAAGTTTCTATGAGCCAAAAACCGACGAAGTGTTCGGTCCCATGTAGTGTTCGGACAATGTAATTTGCTCTAGATCTAACTTAGTACTAAGTTTACTAAACTAACGACTAACGTGACTTTTTTTTTTTTAGTAGCGTAATTTTACTTACTAGTCTAAATTATGGTCTGAATTTGGATTACTGTGAGCTCTTTGACGAAAGTACTTCTTTTGGGGCAATTTCGTCTCCATATTTCTTTTAGAATTTAGAATCTTAACATAGACGTCTAAATTTTAGATCTAGATCTAGATTCTAGACCTCTTGTGTTGGTACAGCTACAAGGTACACTTTTGAATCCTGTGAAACCATCTGTGGAGAACCTATTGTAATCAAAGCAGGGTAGTGATTCTGTTAATAAAAGAAGATTATGACTCGACCTTGGCTATTGCATTGTACTGTTTTATTTGTATCCATGGATATTTGTATGGTGTACAGAGAAAAATTGAATGAAGTCACTAAAGGATGTTTATAATGTAGCTTTTGAAGAATAGGTTAAATAAAAGTTAGCATCTCTGTCTCTGGTAAACTAAAAAAGTTTTATACGACATTGTTACGGCTAAATTGATTTTACGTTGCCGTAATGAAACTAGCTAACAATCTTATTTGTTAAAGATTATCGAGAATAAAGTACTAGATCTAGATCTATTACCGATGACCGATAGGGAGTAAGACAGGGCGGGGCAAAATATCTACAGGGGAGCGGATTACATTTTGCGTTATTAAAATCGTGTATTATAATATTAGGTCTATCTCTAAAATACTATATAGCCTATTGTTCTCATGCCCGTTGTGCGGGTTACTGCGATCTAGTCCTACACGGCAGCAGTGTTTCTTCCAGACTTTTTTCTACGGGGAGGGGGGGGGGAGCACTTGAAATTTTCGGGGGGCGGACAAAAATTTTCTATGGGGGGGGGGGGCGGTCACTGTTAAAAGTATATATTTTCTATATAAATTCCATTTCGTCCGGGGGGGGGGGGGCGGAAGACAATTCTAACGGAGGGGGGGGGGGGGGGGGGGCAGGGGCTTCATCAACGCGATATCAATCGTTCATTTTTATACCTGTGACCTTGTTTTATAATACGGAGTTATTTAAATGTAAACAAAGCCGGATTGAAAAGTCTTGTCTTAATTGTTTGTGCACGGGTTTGTCCATACTACCGGCCAGACGCCCCAGTGTACTTGTGTATTTTGATTGCCCTCCGTAATAGTGAGGTAGAATACCCTCAGCCACCGCCTAGATGTCATGGGCTCGATGGGCGCCCATCGCTACCAGTTACGCGACAAAGGGTGCCGGGTGTGATCCCTGGTTTGGTAAAATCACACCATTTCCCTAATGTAGTGTGCTCTTATATATATATATATATATATATATATATATATATATATATATATATATATATATATATATATATATATATATATATATATATATATATATATATATATATACACCATAGTATTCATATGGGAGCCCGCCCGGGGTTCTCCGGATTACTTGACCGCCGGAGGCCGCCCTTGTTGCAGTTTGACATTTGACCCCCCTCCCTTCCTATACGGGACGTTCAATCAACGGATCCCATATGCTTGAGAGCCGTTGTGAAAAACAGGGGGCGCCCAAGCGTACTCTATTGCCTATATGACGATCCTAGCTCGATTTGGTCATCGATTTTAGCAGCCAAAGGTTTTCCTTAGTGAAAGGCGATCTTTAAAACGAAGTGTGGAAGTGTGGGCAACAGTGTTTCTTCCAGGCATCTCTTCGGGGGGGGGGGGGGGACTTAGCCCCCATCCACAAAGTCTATATATTATATAGAACATATATACTTTTAACAGCCCCCCCCCCCCCCGGAAATTTTTAGTCCACCCCCACCCCCGAGAAAAAAGTCTGGAAGAAACACTGGTGGACAAACCCATGTATATATCAAGGAAATATAGTGTCGACATTATTTACCTTTAAATAACACTGCTCTAGGAAATAAGATCACACGTTTAAAAATAAACGGTTACGCGTTGAATAGACCCTCATGAAAAGTTGCGTCAGTTTGGGGTGTATAGAGCTTTTGAAGATGCGTAGAAAAACCTTCTAGTTTTAAAAAACAAAATATCGTGTACCCATAAAAACTAAAATAAATAAATTAACTTAGCCCGACCTGATATTTTTTCCATTGTAAAATTAATAAGTTTTCAATAAAAATTACACGATGTAAATTGAATGTTAAAGTAAGTCTTTGAATTTCATTTAATTCTTACTTGTTTTTTGTTTATTTTGTGGGGCGGATTCTGTATAGCGATCTGTGCCAATGGCATACACATGTAAAATCTACGCCTCTAAGCACTACACAAAAAGTCAAAATAAAAAACCACGTAACATCTACAATTCATTTTCTAACTAGATTCTAGATCTAGATCTAGATCTTTTTTTTTTGTTGCATACTCATGTCGTCACTCTTTCTGATTCCTCCCCCCCCCCCTCCTCCCTCGGCTCGCTGTACATCGACAAAAAAGTTGTTTATAGAGTGTGACGTCGTTTATAGACTACATCTTGGCACTTCAGAAATTTTCGATTTTTATAAAGGCCCCTATCTTGAAAGGTTTCTACAACTTTCTTTTTAAAAAAAAATAACATTGGGCCGACATACAGAGGCACAAAAAAAAAACTATTTTAAAAATAAAATCTTTGTTTCGTTCCGTATGACGACGGAAGTAATCGATAAAAATACAAATTTTGTATGATATATTATATGCCAACATCACAACTTGTACTTCTATTTACTTACTGAAGCCAAATGTGGAAGTAAATTTGTGTTTATCCGCCTCGGTTTTGTTAACAAAACTATCATGGAGGCAGATTTTGACCCAGAGGATAAGTACAGGTGAGTTTAATTTATATCATTTATTAACTCAAAAGTGTGTTTACTTAAACTAGTATTAGATCTACACGCTGAGTTTTAAATATAAAAATTTCAACATTCCGAATTCAAATGGACAGGCCGTGATTAGTGATTGCAGCAGAGAACTGAAGTCGAAGTCATCTCATGGCGTTGTGTTAGTTATTTATTATTTAATTTTAATTATTTATTTATTACTTTTACACCTTATACTACTTACTTACTTCTTTATTACCCTACTGTTGCAAGTTACAGTATTACTTTTATTAGGATCTAATGAAGAATTGTATTTCACAAGTTAAGAAAATATAGATCTAGATCTAGATTCTAGATCTAGTAGATTTTCTCACTAGATCTAAATCTAAAAGTAAAATGTAGGCAATTTTCAATTCAAACATGACCACTAAATAAAAGACATCCATATTTAATCCATTAGGCACTAATTTTGGAGTTTTTAGTTAATTTTTTAACTAAATTACTTAATTTAATATGTATTGCCACTCACTGCCATGACCCGACACACCTCTCCATGACAACATAACTTACATCTGGAGCCATGGCAAACCACAAATCGGTTCGACTTTTTAATTGGCTATGCACCAGAGTTCCTCACTAGCAATGAGCCAAATAGCGGTCACGTTTTTAAAAAAATAAAAATAAATTGGTTGTGATATGAACGCCGGTCTTGTAAAAAACAGCTCACAATATTTGATTTCTTTTTTCCTAGACTGATAAAACTAATAATGCTCTACATTCTCGCTCATGCCTATATATGCCTATATTTACTGAATTTGTTTTTTGCCTATATTTTATGCCACATGAATTCTGCAAATCACAGCAGAAGGGATCTACTTGGGTTGTACAAGTACTTCTAAAATAAGCTAAGGAACAATATTTTTTAAATTTTAATATGTAATACTTAATTGTGTTGGAGGAAATACCATCCAACAATACAATTAAGAGCAAACTTGAGGAAGATAGCTGCTAGATCCTTGGACAGTGGTTGCAAGTATACCAAAACATAGTGTTGCACATCCAGGAAAAAATTTAATTTACATTTAAACACATGACATAATTCAAATTTGCTCTTTACAATTAGTGTACTACAGTATAGTCTGTATAGAAAAGAAGAACCTTGTGATAATAACCTCGTTTTTTTTGCGCAAAGTTCCTTAAACAGAATTAGACTGTGGTCAGAAGGCAAAGCGTATGATTGGTAACATGAAAATCTTGAGGTCGAATGCAGGATTGAATCTAAAGGACATTCCTGAGTCCACCAACATTAGGGAAAATCATTTATCAAGGTCATAAAAACAACTGAACTCTGTTTCATCTGAAAGTAATGGCTTCAGATAACTTTGCTCATCACATGTTTTTGCCTCTTTTCCATAGCTTGTCAGGTTGTTAACCTTCTTTACTGGGTTTTTTTTTTCTGTTTGAGTTGGCAACCCCTCATTAGTTAAGTTAAAGTTCAGTGATTTGTAAAAAAAAAATACACTGGATCAGGCCTACTGCAAATTAAGTAATTGGTAGAGCTAATCAAAGTTCAGTATCCTTTCATATGCAGAGGTAAAGAAACATGAACTCTACTTCATCTGCCCAATAGATCACTAGGTCTAAGAGGAACTTTCAGTCAACGTAATTGACATCTTGATCAACTATAACCTGTAGTTTTTTTTTGCTAGCCAAGCTAGAGCAGGTAACTTGCACAGTTCAGTTACCTTGGGGAAGAAGCAGTCAAGCATATCATAAAAGCTACTAATTGGCAGTCAGTATGGCTCTAATTTGTTTTTACTCATGAATTGAGCACATTCAACTAATATGAAAGAAATACAATAGAAAGTCTGTGTTGAATAGACAATACTCAATAATTGGCAGATATGGAGAATTAAACACCATTTCATGAATGTCACACACATTCTACCATCTTTGTCATTTTGCAACCCACATTTTACTGAACCTCCCACTGTCCACAAGTCCAGCTAATTGCTTGGTGGACATCATAGACGAGTCCTGATTTGAGACTTCCGGGTTAGCAATCAATTTCTCTACCTTTTGACCACTCTTAATCCTAAATTTAATAATGGTTACAGTTTTTTTTATTTGGTTCAGATTACTTTTAATTCTAAATAAATGTATTGAGTTTGGGTCCATTTAATCTTTTTAAAAAAATAGTTATTTCTTAGGTTGCTTGCAGGTCATATCAAAATTTATTGTGCCATCAATGCTAATCTAAATACTTAAAATATTTTATATGATTCTGTATATCTTCACCAATAACACCTAGATTTCTTGCTAATTCGGAATTTCTTTTTGAAAGAAAAACTGATTCCACCATTTTTGTGTCAAAAAATTTCATTTGAAAAATGATGGTAAGAGCAGTAGATGTAATGTTGCAAGTTTGATCATCTCCATATACTATTATTAGCACACAAAAAAAAACAACCAATAGAAAATTCCATTTATGATAACCCAAAGTTCTCAAAATAATTTGTTTTATCTTACCATAACCGTTAGTTTCCTAATTTATTTGGGAAATGGCAGTTTGCATGTTTAAAAAAAAAGCTTACATGGTTTTATTGGTCCCTACTTCAAAATCAATCAGGTATATAATTTATTAATTTAAAGCAATTTTTATTCCTACTGTTCTTGTGATTTACTGGTAATATCATTCATATAATGTATTTCCTGTCATGTTACTGAAATGATATCAATGTTGGTGAGTAGTAGCATTACATTTTTAATACTAATTACACTGAGGTGCTGGTGCTTCAAAATTATCATGTATAGTATTAATACTATCTTTCCAACAGAACCAGTTGTTTCTTTTATAAGTATTGGTATCTGCTGTATAGATTTTAAGTATCAAATGTGCTTATAGGCAAGGAGGCAATAATTGGTGCTGAATTATACATTTCAGTGTTGTGGACTTAGCTGCCAACATTCTACTTCTAATGGCACTGTTGTTGTTTTCAAAGCTGCTAAAATGTCACATCAGTCAACAGATTTAAAAACAGTAAAACCTGGAGTATAAGACAATTTTGTGACATGAAAAATGTTCTGAAGGTTGAGACTCACTATATACACCATAGCCTTTTAGTGACAATGAGCCAGTTTTGGCAACTGTATTGCTTCAAGAAAAGTAGTATTTTACACATTACAGCAGCATTAAAAGTTCTAATTTAGCTTGATATTTAAAAAAGAGTTAAAAAATTTAACTGCACTTTTCCTCCAGTGTTGAGGATATTTTTGTACTTTGACACTAAGAGCAAGAGGATCTCTGGATTAGATATATCTACCAATAATCACTTTTAGGATTAAACCTTAATCCTTAGTAAAAATATCTAATCCAGACTATTGGATAAGGGAGACCAAGGTTGGTTTCCAATAACTTATCGCCTATTGTTTTAATTAATTACTATAAGTTACAAATACCTTTTCAGACCACATGGCCAATGGGGCAGATGAAGTAGTGTTGATCTGTTTCTCTGATCTCTGAATATAGCCCCAGGAATGTTTATTATTGAGAGTGTCATTTAAGCAGTGGCGTAGCAAGGTCGGGTGTCACCCGGTGCTGCACTTAATGGCGTCACCCCCCCCCCCCCCCCCCAGAGGCGTAGCGACCCTTCCCGGGGACAAACATTCAAACTTCCGATTTGCACCCCCACTCAAGTTTTTCTCTATATATTTTGCTATTTCTTGCCTTGGTGTCACCCCCCCCCCCCCCCCCCTCGCTACGCCTCTGCATTTAAGCTGAACACGAAAATCCTCCATTTTGGTTTAACACTTTCTCACTTAAATTGTGGTTTTGCAATTTTCATTAGGAAATTCAAGTGAGAAAAATGATATTACTAGTGGCAGAATCAAATGTTGAGTTAATTAGGTTGTGTAAGCGTGTGTGTCCTTTCCCTTTTGATAGAAAATTGACATTTCATTTTGAAAAATAAAATTCCTTTAGGCTCCATTTTAGTTGTCTAAAGCAGTTCTTCAAAGTTCAAATAAAATTTGTACCGGGGAGGGGGGGGGGGGGGCGATAGCGATGCTCTAGATAATATTTCTGGATCAAGATGGGTGTCGCTAGCTCATTTCTCTTCTTTATATTGACCTTATGCAGGGCCGGCGCTACCTATAATGCGAACAAGGCGGTCGCATAGGGCGCTGTCCGTAGGGGGGAGGGCGCCAAAATGGGTTGGAAAACAAATTGACGGTTTGGGGGGGGGGGGTGCAAATCGAAAGTTTGGGGGGGGGGGGGCTTTTAAGAAGTTTTGTCTAAAGCGTTAAATAACCTGGCGCCGGCACTGACCTTATGGAAGTATCCCTTTAAACTTGACATTGATCCAGAATGCATTCTGTGATGGAACTCGTTTGAATGGAAATTTGATTGTCTTTTAACCCATTTAGACTATCGCATGCTTTTAATCTTAACCGCTATAGTAGAACTAGTTTTAATTATGAATGAAAATTTGATAAATGTAATATTACATAAACTACAGCCTGTTTCAATCTGGACCCGATCATTCATTGAAGTACAACACGCAAGATACTTCTTTGCGTGACGCGCTATGTTCTACCCTCGCCTTAATGATAGTTTGAACCAGATTGGCGGGGGGCAGCGACCTGAAATTACTGCCGTAATAGAGCAGAATAACATTCGGCGTTGTTGTTTGTGGAGTTAATGGCTGGGTTATATCATTCAGTCGTCACGTCATGCTGACCGTGTTTTGGTTTTGTTGGATTGTCATACTGACCGTGTTTTGGTTTTGTTGGATTGTCATACTGACCATGTTTTGGTTTTGTTGGATTGTCATACTGACCGTGTTTTGGTTTTGTTGGATTGTCATACTGACCGTGTTTTGGTTTTGTTGGATGGTCATACTGACCGTGTTTTGGTTTTGTTGGATTGTCATACTGACCGTGTTTTGGTTTTGTTGGATAGTGCATCCGTAGGCTTGTACCCATGAAACATGTGCTGGGAATGGTTGCTTGTGCAATATCACAATCGTCATATGGGTCGTGTTTGGTTAAGTTAGAAGACTGCGTGGACCCAAAAGTTTGACTGTGTTCATTAATTTCAGTTGTTGTATTTGGAATCGTTGGGCCGAACTATATCATACAGCCGTCATGTCAAACTGATCGTGTTTGGTTTAGTTGGATTCAGAGTTTCTTCCAGGCATCTCTTGGGGGGAGGGGGGGCTACGCCCCCCCCCCCGAAATTTTTTTACCGCCCCCCCCCCCGAACGAAATGAAATTTATATAATTTATATAGAAAATATATATACTTTTAACAGTGTGTCCCCCCCCCCGAAGAAAGTCTACCGCCCCCCCCCCCCCCGTAAATTTCAAGTGCCCCCCCGGAGACAAAAGTCTGGAAGAAACACTGGTTGGATTGTGCATCCGTAGGCTTGTACCCAAACGTTTGACTGTTTATTGGTTGACTTTGTATTTGGAATAGATGGTCATATAGCCGACACGTCACATTGAACGTGTTTTTTTTAGTTTAGTACGACAGTACCCAGTTGTTTGATTGTGTTCATTGGTTTAAGTTGTTGTGCGCAGCGTGGATTGCAGAGTTATACACGCGTCATTCTGACCGTGTTTGGTTCTGTAAGATAGTGCATACATCCAAAAGTTAATACAATCGTTGATTTACCGTCGTGTAACTGTATTATCACATTATTGTTGCACATCAAATGTGACCCTTGACCTTCAGCGACCACGATCACTCACAAGACTCCATTAACCGATTTGATGTAAGTTTTGGACGTGCCGCCCCTGAATTATTACTGAGGTTTACGTTGTGTAACTGGCTCGTGTGATCTTCCTTGATTTTATTAGCCTACGACAGGGGTCGGCAACCTGCGGCTCGCGAGCCGCATGCGGCTCTTTTGATATCAAGATGCGGCTCTCCAGCTCCTTGAACAAATACTAATAATCTTAATTAAAAAATATAATATTTTAAATAAAAAAAATGTTAGTGGCTCTTTAAAACCAGGGAAATTTTGAAAATTGTAACTTTTGGCTCTTCCGCTTCAAAAGGTTGCCGACCCCTGGCCTACGACATTGACTTTCATTTAGGGTATTGTTTCTTTTTGCTCTAGAAAGTTCAGCCCCGCGTGTTAACGTCTATTGGCAAATGAAACCTTAGCTTATTTAAGCCACCGCAATAACTACCATAGAATAATGAAAGCTTAGTACATATAGGCCATATTTTAACATCCTTAGCCAAATTAAAGCATAACTTACTTTTAAAATTTTCTATTTTATAGTACGTACCGTTTTTAATTATAAAAAAATTAATGCACTTAATTCACACGTTTTATCAGTAAAGCATAAGCACCCCTATCGATAAAGAATTGCACATGTTCGATAAATTGACCAACAAAGTCTTGTTTGATGTGTGAGGGAAGTTGGGGTAATTTGCAGTGTTTCTTCCACTTTATTCTCCGGGGGTGCACTTGAAATTTTCGGGGGGGGGGGGGGCGACGACAATAATTTTCGGGGGGGGGGGGTGCGGACACTGTCAAAAGTATATACTTTCTATATAAATTCCATTTCGTTGGGGGGGGGGGGGCGGTAGACTTTCTTCGGGGGAAGGGGGGCGGTGTGTCGTCTTCCCCCCCCCCCCCCCCCCCCCCCCCCCCGAAGAGAGGCCTGAAAAAAAAACTCAGGGTGCATTCATTTATCGCTGGTGGTTGGATTGCCCCGTGTACATACGCTGTTCTTTATTTAATGTTCTTCCTTAACAATGTACGTCATACAACTTTTTAAGTATAGAGCTAAGAGCACAATGAAGATATTGATAGTTTCCTAATCCCTGCTTTGTATTGTCAGAAAAACAGTTTTTTTATATACTTGGGGGCGGGATTTAATACTTTGGGGGGGGCGGGATTTTATATTGGTTATTGATTGGTTGATTTTGACCTCTTAAGATTACACAATAGTCCACGTTCCTTTCACATATCCACGTATCTCTTGCTAACCTATACTGATGTTTGTGTTGAAATTACTTCCTGATCCAAATAGTTTGTGTACAGGTTCCTACACCCAGCCATAGTGGCACACATACTTTTGTCTCAATGGCATACCCTATGACTGAATGGCATACATACCTGTGTCTGAATAGCATAAAGACCTATGGCTAAATGACATACAGACATATGACTGTATGGCTTACAGACCTTTGACTGCATGGCATACCTACTTTTATCTGAATGCCGTACAACCCATGCTAGAAGTGTATTCGCCTGGCTTCTGTTAGCTGGAGGGCCACATGTTCGCTTCTTCGATCTCTCTCCGCATGTCGTCCGTGATGTCGAGTGCATTAATATTGACGACACACAATTTGTTGCCTTCGTTCTGAAAACGAAACTAATACATTGTTAGCAATACTCAATTCAATGAATATCTTTTATACAGCTTTGTTTTTAAATTTAGTGTCGGCATCATTGGAGCGAAGATTTTTCTAACCCAATCGAACAGCTATGTAAAAAAAAAAAAAACAATTCCGGAAACCCTACTTGCCGCCCCTGATCGAACTAGTCCTGACCCTGTGCATTTGTTATAAGCTTAGATGGTGTTACAGGCTGCTGCAAGCCAATAACTTTTTAAAATTGGATTTGTATATCTCGTGTCAATTAATACACGCCTGTAAGAATCACAACATAGGCCCCTTAGCCATAACCTAAAAACTATAAATACTAGTTCTTTTTACGCAATTGCGCCATGTATTTAATGTATTTACAAGGGGCACTTGATTTTCCGTGGCTCGTATTGTCGTTGACTACGTCAACAGGCGCAAGGATTTTAAAAAAAGTAGATCTATATAAGTTGAGGGAACATGTTTTTATTTGGTTAAACTAGGCAGTACGCCGTGATATGCTCGTAGCCTGTGGGCTACCATTTCCGCATCTTACACGTGCGTCATTAGCAAGCGAGAATGTAATTTTTTTTTAATTAATTAATTTTTTTTTGTCTTCGGTTAACAACTCGAGTGTTATTTTGCGCTTTAGCTATGTAGACAGGATGGTTTGAGAATTTAACCCTCCCCCAATGTACCTTTGTTTTAATTAACAAAAATGCCTACAATGTACCCTAAAAATGAAAGTTGTCTCGCATTAAGTTACATCTATCGAAAATCTCCACCCCCACCCCCATGACAAAATCTACTAACCAAGCCAAAATATGCATTGTAGTCACCCCATAGCAAGAGTAGATCTCAAACTTTCAACATTTTCAGGGGAAAAAAATTGACGTATTTACTGAGATAGACATGTTTTTAAAGGTGTTTTTTTAAAATCACGTAGCTCTAAAAGAAGTGTTAAATAACCATCGAGACGTTATTCTTAGAACCAGACGGGTAGCTTCAGGATTGTGTTGTGTATCATCGTATTGTTGTTTTATTGTGGTTTATAAATACACACGTCATTGCTGGATAGAGTGTTTGTACAAAGGGGTCATTGAATGTTGTAATGCGGAAATCAGACCATAGTACAGCGTTCGCCTATCATGCCTACTTACACATTACAATGCGGTTATATCATGCCTTCATCTGGGTTAATCAAAGTTTGTTATCATTACACAGATTTTAAAAAATTATTCTGGTCACACCAAGACACGTGACTTTTGATATTTAATTGGTCTGAGTGTTACTTCCCCATTGGTTTACTAGAACTGCATGAACTGCCTACTATATCCTCTTTTTGAATTGTTATTGTTTTGATAATTGTTCTTATCTAATACTTAGTAAAATTATCACCCAATCGAATGAAATAAAATAAAATCTATCGAGTCTTGATTTAATATGTTGCTTCAGTTATATGAAATTTTAAAATGATTTATATGTGCATTGATATCTACCTTAAACTACTCCTTGTTAGCACAATTGCAGCGGGGTAATTTGATGTCTAATTTTGCTCAAAAGTTTTCATTTACTTCCAATTCTGTGCCCGCTTTCCTCGTTCCTCCTCAAAGCCCCCACCCCTATGAGTGCAAGTTCCAATAGCTGACTGGTAAGCGGTGAAAAATATATCGTCAACATGAGTTCTGTCGTGAGCACCCTGTTGTGTGAACTTCGTGTGATTTTCATACCACAAGCTTAAGACATTTAATAAGTCGTAGAACTCTTACATTCCTTCATTTTGCCACGTCCTCCGAATGCAAAAAGAAAATATATATATAACTGTATATGACATGTATATAGATATATTACGATCGTGAGCTTCATCTGCGCTGTGTAAAATTATAAAATACTACGGCCGTGTCCTCTCTTCTTTTTTATTCATTTAAAATTTACATTTTTTACATAGTTGTAAAAATTAGCATGTGTCACGGTGGGTGGGGGGGGGGGGGGGAAATCTCAATGAAGGCTCATCCTGGTTGTCACGTGATTCCTGCTGACCCCGACACACACACATATGAGTGACTAGGAAGTGTCAGAAGACTGGAGGCTCCAGGCTCTATTGTTTACATGCTCATTTTTCCACCCCACCCCATTGTAATGGCGCCGTCAATGGGTGGTCTTATTTGTGGTGCTCGGTATCACGTACCATAGTTTATTTATCAATGATGCCAACAATAATACATATATAATTTATCTAATTTCTTCTATTGTTTATACGTATAACTAGATGGATATATATATATATATATATATATATATATACATACATACATACATACATACATACATACATACATACATACATACATACATACATACATACATACATACATACATACATACATACATACATACATACATACATACATACATACATACATACATACATACATACATACATACATACATACATACATACATACATACATACATACATACATACATACTTTGATAGATAGATGTGTTGCCTGTTGTACGTGGTGCACATTTTGACTGCATGCACTGAATAAAAGTGATGGAGTCCTGTATTCTGATTACAGAGCCAGGCGCCGTTTGACATTTCCACTCACTCGGTACCCAGCGTGGGGCGGGATGTGTGCGTGTTGAGACCGCCATGCAGATTAAACTCTGGGCCATTATGGCTAATCAGGGGGAGTTAGTTTTTCTGTTTATCTTTGAAAGTTGAAAATAAGGGCGGTGGTCGGGTCAGAAGGGACGTTATTTTTAAAGTTGACATTGACCTTTTGACCTGTGCGGCTTCCGCGTATGTCTCACGCATGGCCTTGTAGTAAAGCTATTCTTGATTTACTACCCCCTGCTTCTGTATAATATACTGATGTAGTCAGCTGATTTTGACTAAACTTTGTATATGCAGCGAAGGCTATAAGTGAACGGTTTTTTTATAATAATAAAAATTACGAGAAAGATGTGAGGAAACTGGCTGTATTTATGACCTGTGTTTGATGATTTATATTAACACAGTTTTTGTTTTTGAGTTTAGCAGTCAAGGCTTGTGTGATTGAATCGGTGTAAAGCTCTGCATTGAACTCTCGTTATCGGGTATTTTAATTTAATTACTATACTAAATATACTGTGGGACTAAATAGGTGTGCCGATAGAACCACGTAGAAAGTAACGACGCTATACTATACTATACTCTATCCTCCAGTGCGCCGACAGTCTACAACTTTGTTCTGTAGAAACCACCGGTGTTCTAGATGTGCCTCCTTATGAAAACAGAAAATCTCTCTGTCATCCTCACCCACCGTATATCATCCCACTTTCAGCACTTCTCTTGTGGAGATAACCATCTTGATCTCAATCCAGATTTTTGTTTCGTTTCCTACCCCCCCCCCCCCCCCCCCCCACCACCACCACCAACCACAACCACCACATTTCCTTCCGCGAGCATGAATGGCCACGTGATACTCCCCGACCTGCCCTTGTCTCAACCCACGTTCACCTCCCACCAGTAGCTCCCTACGTTTATCACCGCAGACATGTAACTTAGTGATAAGGCGCCTTTTATACCCCCACACTATTTTACTGCCTGTACCCCCATCAGCATCCCCCTTCGGTTTCGGTTTGTTTCCATAGTAACCCGGGCTGATAACAGTCCGTTGTGTTGAGGGCAGGTATATACAGAAATAAAAATGTCTTCGTGTGATTTTTTTTTTTTTAAATTAAGAAAACATCCTTGACTTGCATCTTTCTTTGCTAATATGTCAGGCATTTTTTTTAATTAAAAGAAAGAAGGGTCTGGCTGATGTTTCCTTGCATGCTGGCTTCTGATGTTCCAGTGTCGTGCTGTGAAGTACTTCTTGTGTGTACGGGGAAAATTACATTGACCCTAGTCTTTACCTGCCTGTACTGTCAGCCGCACTAGATTTTCACTTTTTCACTAGATCTACAACCCTGTAGCTATTTTATTTGTGTTTGCTTGTGCATCGTTTGTGCTTCTGTCATAGATCGAAATTGTACAGCGTTCCGATGTATATATATATATATATATATATATATATATATATATATATATATATATATATATATATATATATATATATATATATAATCCTTTTTTTTATTAATCTCGTTGTTGTAATATTAACTGCCCTCGTAATATCAACTCCTGAAAGTTGTTCAAATCTAGTTTATTCAGCAGGAAGTTGTTAACTCATCCACTGTTTAAGCGTGTTATTTTAAAACAAAAATTTTTGTAGTTACTATAACGAGCTCTTCGTGTTACTATAAAAAAAACTCCCACTTCAAATGAAAGTTACTATTTGCGTATTATCGTCTGAAAGTGTATTTCTATTAACCGCGCCCATACTAATACTATTACTACAATCATAATTGAAATACTGTTTTGTTACGTAAATATATTTCGTTCTTTTACATACATGTGTTGGTTTTTTTCTTCCTCAAATAATTGTTTTAAACGTGAATGAGAATTATTGTTGGTTTACTGTCAGTATATTAGGCGGGAACTTAGCGCGTGTAAGCATCTATTGGCTTCCCTGTCTGTCAGCCTTACGATTATCCTAGCGTTGTTTGAATATGTTTGTTCGCAGGAGAAGCAAACGTAAATGGTAGTACAAATATACAGAAGCTGTTGGGCTGGTTTAGCTGCTCAAATGTGCTAAGTGTTGCAACCTATACAAGTGTTACATTGACTGTAATCAAATAATCTTTTACATTGACCATTATCAAATTGATGGTATTCCGTTGACTAATAGTCAACCATTAAAAGAGCAAGTTTATTTAAGTGGACTTTTCATAGGGGCCGTATACATCACAATACATTTTACCTACTCCTACACTTATGATATATACAGCTATGATACATAGCATTTTCTTAGGCCACTATCACACATATATGAATTCTCTATCAGTTCTCTACTACCACCATCCAACCTATATAACCGAATACCCCACCCCTTCGCGTATTTTTTTACGATCCATTTTTGGTGACGAATTATTTACATGCTGAGTGTACTAGTAAATCTATAAATGACTGCACTAGTCCAGGACAAACTACAAGTCCTGGTCAGTTCTGAGTAATCAAAACTTTTTTTTTTCTAACGTGTTTTCGCCGTGTTTAGTCATGAATGTCCTGTGGAGGCGGGCCTGAATTGACGCATTGGAAAACCTTTCGACTTGCACTGTTTGTGTTTATCTCCCCCTTTTTGCATCAGTTTATCCCACATCTGCCCGCCTGTGTTCCCCCCGCGTAATGTTTAGTTCCGTGGCATTTCTGCCGTAAACATCCATCCGTCGATGGTTAATTTGTAATGGAAAAATTATGCATTCACATCGCAATTAGGTCTGCGTAATTAACCCCGCTAATTTATTTTGGTTTAAACTACAACCAGGAACTAAAATAGCCGATTCTTTCTTAAATTATAAGTGTCTTCGCTTTCCGGAGTCTGGATTGTCGATTATAAAAATAATTATAACAAGTTTTTTTTTTAAATTTGGGTTCTTGAGAAAACAATTTAATTTTTAAAATTCGGGCAGGGGGAGGGGGGAGCCACTAGATACTATTTTTAACTACAAACACAATTAAACTAAACGGATACTTTCTTTTTGTGAAAAATAAATCCGCGTGTTGTATTGTGACGCGAGCACATGTAAACAACAAAGCGGTGTCGTGGGAGAAAGTGTTCGTGTTTATTCTTTGTTGTGGTTGATGTTACACAGTACTTCCACTCACGGAAGAGGACATGTTTTGACAATGGTGCTCTGTTATCAAACGTTACTTGTGGTTGGGTCATAGTCAGATTGAATTGAAATCCTCGAGTTAAAATACTTGAATTGACACACACACACACACTTGTTCTAATGCCACAATAATGGGATTTCCTTTAAAAAGTTGTGTTACTTTACTGATAATTAACTCAATACAAATATAACTTGCGAACGTTATTGCTAATGCTATCCCTAATCCAAAACCTGAATATAACCCAAATCTCTAACCAAAACACTAAACCTGAAGAGTCTCTTGTCGGACATCGGTAATATCAAACGTCAATTTTTTTTTTTACTGCTGTCGCTACCCCAACCCCTAGCATTGTAACCCTTAACATGGGCTCTGAGACTGAATTTTACCAGAAAAAAAAAACCCGTACCATACTACATTGCACTTTTAATTTCTTTATTATGTAAAAACAGTCATTTAACGAATCTTGTAACCTATTTCACTTGGCTGCGCTATAGTATTTAAGTTTGGGTTCGTGCTCAGGGCATTCGGGGAAGATGAAGAAGAGTTCATCTGTTTCATTTACGAGGGGGGATAGTGTGGTCAGCACTTTCACCAGCCGCCTTAGTTTCCCCTAACAGGAGTCAGGTACCCCGTCAGAGCTGGGTGGACTCTGGGACGTCCTACAGACTCGAGCCCGGGGGTCCGAACTTTAGACTTGCGGGTTAGCGTGGTGTGTATCATAATATAATTAAAAAATAAATACCGTCAGCGCGTGTTATCTGACAAGCTTTCTCTTCAAGCACAAATCCCTATCATTTGTATACACTTTACTACTTAACCACAGAGGGAGGAGCTGCTGGCTTGCGATATAAAACTTCTTATCGATCAGCCGTACTTAATTGTAACGGGAATCGCCGATAAAGATACTGAAACCTTTAGGCTAGGATTAGGCCTGGGGTTTCGGTAATGTAATCGGCGGCATCGATATGTATGTTTGGCTACTTGACGATTACCAAAGTCGAATGGTTATCCAAAGTGGAATGAAAACTCAAATTCAAATGAATACCAAGGTCGCGGGATGATTGACAGCAGGTTGTATCAGTACTTCACCAAGCACACACCCGCATTCTTATGCCGGTACCGTCGTCATTTTAAAAAAAAAACCGCTACAATAACAAATTTTGTGACTATAAAAAGGCCATTCCCCGTAAATCACCAGCACATGAAAGTTCTCAATGTGACATTGTAGGGAGGGGGGGGGGGGGTCTCTCCCGTTTGAAACACCTACAGGAATCAAGGCCGTGTTAGCATCGTTGTTTATCTCCCCTCCTCTACACGTCAGCTGTACCATGGTCATCATTATTTTGTATTTTTATTTTAAAACAAAATATCCCTGAGAATTTGTGTTCTATGAACATAACAGATAATTTTGACTTGAAAAAAAAAGTTAGCCAGCCATTCTCGATCTATAGGTTCCTGTTGTATTTATTTGTGTGGAGTGTTTTCTTTTCTTTTTATTAAAAAATCCTTCTAATTATATCCCTCTTATTCAGCCACATTTTTCCTTATGAGATTTCATTTCTCTTCTACATGTAGGTAACTAACAACTCCTTTCCTATCAGAACTCTATTTTTTATTAGGCCTAACAACAATTCAGCATCCTTTAAAATGTCTTTACCTTCCTGATGTTCAAAGTTGATTCAGTGATTCTACACAGTGGCCCAGGCATCCCCCTTCCTGCTATTTATCACATCAACACCCACGGAGCAGCTGGTTGCCCCCCCCCCCCCCCCCCCTGTACCTGGCATCACAGGGTGTCAAATATTTATTTCCTAGCCCTTAGAATTTTTTTTTTCTTTTTTCTAACATTTTTTTGCTGTCATGATAATTTTTAGAGGATTTAAAAAAAAAAATGTGTTTATGTTTCTCCATTTTTTTAGCATTTCAAATCCACCTTTGCAGTCTTCATTAACTTCATTTTATGTATTTGGCATAGTTTTTAAAAAAATATACATTTTAGTTTCATTTTATGTTTATATGTGTATCTAGATCTATTTCTTTCTGTTTGTGCCAATCAGTGCTAAATTAAAAATCCTACAACTTTTTTTTATCACCTTACCCCAAGCCATCAAAAACAAGTTTACACTAACTGATCTCCATTAACATACCAACAAACAGTTCATAAAGGGAAACTTATTTTTCTTACCTTTTTTCTCCTGGGCATTTCTCTTGTTGCTGTTTTGTTTACATGCATGCAATGCACTGTGTAGGTAGGGATAGGAAGGGGGGGGGGGGGTGTCTACAATGTGGTGAGCACATGCTATTAAATTGATGTGACCCAGGTTACATGAGCAGTGGTTATGGCATTCCACTCCCTGTAAGGGGAGGTAATTTTAAAAAGTGCTCAGAGTTACCTATATTGTTTTTTTTTTTAACTTAAAGATTCAAAAAAATTGTGTTTTGCTTGATTATTAGCAGAGAAATATTTTTATTAATCAATTTTACTGTGGGAAAACAATGGTGCTGTCGCCTTCTTATTGTAATTGAGAGCTATCTAGATAATTTATCTGGTTTTCATCTGTAAAATATTAATTGGATTTTTGAGACTGGTTTTGTTGAGCAAATATATTGATAATTGATTATGGCTTCCATAATACTGAAAAGGGTGTGGTTTGCTGTCACCCATCAGTTTGACATGCAGGGGAAGTTCATTTTAAAAATTGTGTCTAGTAGTGACAGATTGATTACACATGATTTTAAATTGTAATATAAAAGCTTTTATTGTTTGATGTTTTTGATAAAAATGTTAGGCATATTTATAAACATATCATTGATAGATGCCTTAATAAGATAATGTTTTTGCTAGAGTAAATAACTTATTCCTTTGTGTTTAAGTTGCTGTGTGAAGGTAGGCATGTATAGTGAAATTGAATATACTTCTGGTTCTTGTAAACAAAAATTGCTGCATGACAATAAAAAAAATTATGCCAAGATTATTGGACGGGATAGCATTACTAGTCAACAAAAGTATCATGTGTTTGTAATTCTATTTATTTAACTTCAAAATTCCTGCTAACAGTTCATAATTTAAACAACTGTAAACCTCTCCATGGTTGGATAATAATGTACGCTTACTCGGTCTCAGATTCCTGGCCCTAGTTCGTAGGATGTCCCTGAGTCCACCTAGGTCTTATAAGTAATTGACTCATGTTAGGGTGAGTAAAGGAGGTTGAGCATAGTACTGACTGTCACAGCCCTTTTTTGTGACTGGGTTCATGGCACAAACTAAAGGCACATACAAACCACATTATTGGTGATTTTACAGTCTTTTATTGATATCAGATAATATAGCAGCTACACTACTAGAACCACGACTTCAGTTTCGTCATCTCCTCGCGCTCTATCTACCTCTCTCTGCTTCCTTTCCTTAGCGCATGCGCACACCCATCCTATATTTTATATTCATATCGCCTTTTTAAGATACACACTCGAAACATACATTCATCTACATTTAACTGTTACACTGACCACACTATCTCTACAAATGCCCAGGTCTTACAAACATGGACCATTATAATACTTTCCTGCCTGATTTAAACAAATATTGTATTCTGTTCCCAGCTGGTACTTTGGTATGCTGTCACGAGAAAGGACTAACAACATTTTGCTTGGCCAGGAACACAGTGGTGTATTCCTTGTTAGAGAAAGTCGGACTATGCCTGGTGATTTTGTTCTCTGTGTAAAGTAAGTTGGTGGCAGTTACAACAGATTAAACACTAATAATTGAAGAGAAACACTAAAAGAAACACATTGAATTGAACAGATAACAATGTTAATTATTTCATCTCTTGTACAGAGAAGATCAAAAAGTGAGCCACTACATCATCAACAGAATTCAAGCAAGTGGGAACTCACGATTTAAAATTGGGGACAAAGAGTTCCCAGACATCCCTAGCTTATTAAACTTTTATAAAACTCATTACCTTGATACTACAACACTCATTAAACCAGTAAGTCCTTGCATACTTTCAGCCTCTTTATGTAATAGCTAGAATGAAAAATATTCTTCATTCTTTACAGTAAGGTCTGCATGTTAATATTTTACTACAAATATTCAAGAATGATTGTTTAAAAATCTGTTGGTAAATTTAAGCAATTAATTTTTATTCTAGATTTTTAAAAGAAAAGTTATGTTCTAAGCTTCTTATATCATTTTTAAAATGTGAATATGTTATTTAATGTGGGTTTTTTATTACATAGGCACCACGAGCAAGGTTGTTGTGTAAATATGATTTTCCTGGAAAAGTGAGTATACATATATAAATATGCTACAAAATAGATATTGGTTTTTTTTTTTTTAATTTATTTCTTAACTTTTTTTTTATCTGCTTAGTCTCACTGAGCTCCTCAATCCTGGTTAACTTTTTTATGTGTACATGTTAAAGCTGGTTTCTGTACATGTTTTAGTAAGTTGCTGTACCCTCTTGCTGAATCATCTTAATGCAACAAGTGTATATATTGAATTTAATTCCATGTTATGTTATTGTGTAAGAGGGTTACCTTATAATACTATTAAAGTATTTCTTCCATAACACTTCTTGTTTATCAAACAATATAGGATCCAGAAGATCTTCCCTTTAAAAGAGGAGATATATTAGAAGTCATCTCTGAAGATGAAGAGGAATGGTGGACAGCAAGAAATACAAATGGCCAAGTTGGCCAGATTCCAGTACGGTACACACAGCCAGTAAGTAGTTGGCCTCTATATAATTGTATTCTCGCATTGTTAAAGAGTTTCATCCCCAAAACTCCAAATACCTCACTCTTTCTCTCTATTCATTATCTTTTTATATATTCTTCATTTTTATTTTGTTTTTTATTGACAACAAAAAATTATGTCAATCAGTACTATCACTTTTGAAAAGCCTTAAAAAAAATCTCTCTCAGTGATTATTCTTAAAGACTGTATTGCATAGTTTGTTTTTAATTGTATAGATAGAGCAGAGTCAACAAACAAATACTACAGCTCCTAGACCACAACAGCAAGAATACCAACAGCCAGATGTGAGACCTTCCCCAATACATGATGTAAGTAATCTAAAAGTTTTTCCATTGGCACTAACAGTATGGTGTTATATTACTGATCAGTTTAGCATACAGCATTGATACATTTCAGGGTAAAACTTAAGTATCATGGAAACGGTATAACAGTTGATAACTAAATAAATACATTTTTTAAAAGGTATATATATAATGTAGATACATATCTAATGTCACACACCTAAAAAAATATTACTTTCAATACAAACGCCTGGATTTATTTTCATTTATTTATTGTTCATGAAATTCATCTAGATCATAAATTATTAAACTTTTAACTACGAATAAAGCTTATGTAAACAAATAGAGCAAAAGGTTGCTAAAAATTGCTAGTGTACATGTGAAATATGTTGAACTCTGTTATTGTTTAAAACCAGCTTTGAACAAATACTGTACTTTTGTTTTTATAAGCCCTATAGAGCAGGACTGGGAGTAGCTATGACTAATGTGCCAATACAGGTATCTCCTCCAACCATACCGGACTGTTCATCAGTATTTTTTTGCTTTATGTGTGCACGCATACATTTTATTCCTGCTAGAACTAAAACCTCCATTTGACATCCCCAACTACTTTAGATTATTAGATACATTTTGTTTTTCCATATTTAACAACCAAGACTAAAACTAATTTAGTTTTAATTAAGTTAAAAATAAAAGTTTAGCAAAGCACTAGTTTTAAAATATTTCAATTAGCTTACACTTACAGAAATGAAAACTGGAAATATGTTTGCAATATTTAAAGCTTTAAAATATTTTCAGAATTAATTGATACTAACATACTTTGCAAGGAAGTAGTTGAAATATAGTTTTTCACTACATTTGTGCTTTATTTATATTTTAATAACTTTAATGTTTAACTAAAATTTAACTAGAGAATTTTAGATTTTTTTTTTTATAGTCAGTTGTTTTTTTTAAAAATGTGGTTCACATAAATCTAGTTCATATACAGCTAAAATGAATTAGCCAACCAAAGCACTTTAAAAATTAAAGTTTTGTTGTGAGACCATATATTAAATATACAATAAGACATTACAATTTATATTTACAACAATATGCAAATGAAGAGGCAACATTGAGTATAAAATACGTTTAGGTGAGACTATATATAAAAAATAACTTTTAAAAAGTCATTGGTGTCAAACTATATCTTTAAAAATATCTGGTGTGTCTACCGAAAAATTTATTTTACAGTGCACCTAATTTACCATCTTAAACTTATATTGACTAATGCTTAAAATTTAAGAAAATATTTAAACAATTAGATTCAGTAGTATGTGTCTCAACTTTTCTTAGCAGTAGTGGATATACTGTGCTTATTCACTAGGTATTTCCCAAAAGTAAGTTGTGTGTAAAATAAAATAAAGCATATACTTTCTTATAATTTAAAAGCTTTAGTGGTATATTTTTCCACCTCCATCAAGGATATTTTGCTAGATCAACTAGTTTTTGAAAAATATCAATGTACTTTTAAAAAAAATCATATTAAATTAACTAAGTGACATTTAAATTCCTAACTTAAAGTTTATGTGAATTTCTTTCATTGAAGTTTGTTTTCCTTTTGATTGTCTGCTTTTTTTTCATTTGTTAAGAAATATAACCAAGAATATCTGTTGACCCATAGTTTTAAAACCATACATTCTTGCATTGCCTTATGTTCTCTTGTATCCCAAACTACCCACGAGTATAACAACATTGAAATACAATACTAAAAGATTTTAGTAAAAAAAATGTAGAGAAAAAAAAATCTTTATTCATGCACAGTAGTTTTTAATTAGTATATCAGTTCTTCCAATTGTATTGTGATTACACTTTCTCCCTGTAGATTGTAATCTATTTTCCTTTAACTATTTTCATCCCTAGTTTCCAGCATTTATAGAAAAGTACTTACAGTAGCTCACATTAAAGTTTAAATGACAATAAAATGAAATATTTAGTTCACTGTTACTTTTATTTCTAAAGGTTTAATTTTAGTAGGTAAAAATATGAAAACACGCTTGGTAAAGTTTACTTCTTTATTTAGTCGTTTGTATTATACTCCTTTATAGATCCAGTTACCAGCTAAAGCACAGGTTATACTTCAAAGAATCCCAAGTGCTTATGACAGAAGGCAGCTGCGATTAGAAGTTTGTGCACTTTTCATTTAATTAATAAAATATCAATTATAATTATTTTTCTCAATAATTCAACCTGATAATCTTTGTTAAATTGTCTCTTTTTTTCTGTTAACCAAATAAGTTTATGTAAATCTCCTTAGCATAATTGTTATATATTATTATAAAGTTATTAATTAAATGTCCACAGGTGGGAGACATTGTGACTGTATTGAAAATGAACCTAAATGGACAATGGGAGGGTATTTCAAATGGCAAAGAAGGAATCTTCCCTTTTACTCACATTCGATTTCTTACCCCAGAAGAATTGAGAAATTTAAACACATAAGTAAAAAGTTTGTTAGAGCCTTCCTGTTATTAGTCATTTTGCTATTTAAAAAAATGGAATGATCAAGTTCTGTTAAATGTTATTTTATTATGGTATTCAGAAGTGTTAAAACTTATTGTAAGATTGTTGTTACTGTTAAATTACTCAGTGGTGAAAGTTGTGAAGTGTGTTTCAACAATTATTGTCTATCACTTAAAGTATTCTATTATTAAAAAAACCTTTTAATGTCTTTGTATCTGTCAAATTTGTTTCATTCACATGTGTTAAAGTGTGACAACCAACCACTTTCTATGATTTTTTCATGTATTGAAGTTTGTAGGCAGGAAAATAATCTGTATCATAAATAATAATGAAGTCTTGAAGCTTAGTTAGTCAGTTATGTACTATTAATGAGATTTTATGTTATTACTGTTGAAAGTAGAAAAAAAATTTAATTAACGGAAGTAACTAATATTAAGTAAGCTGTTTTTTTTTTATAAGTGACTCTGAAAGCTTTGTATATTTGCTACAACCTCATCAGTTTGTTTCAATAGTTAAATTTTGCCTTTTTAATAGTAGTAGCTGCTGAAAGTGAGACAAAAAAAAACTTAAATAGTTGAAAATTATTCATGGTGATTTATTTATAGCTCTATTATAATGTGTCAAACAAAATCATTTTTTAAAATCACAAACAAAATTTATTACAAAATTATTATTTTTTAAAAAGAAAATGTTTTTAAATTTTACTCCCAGCCTTTACTAGATTATCTCAAAAAAAATCTGTATTTGAATTTTAAAAGTTGTGGCCTTGAATTGATAAAAAAATGTTTGTGTAAAACATCACACGTTATTTTGTGTATGTCAGATTTGATGTGTTAATGTTAATTTTACTATACATATTTTCAGATTCTGCATAATTATCTTCTGCTTTTCATACTCATGCTGGTTGTCACACTACTATATTGTTATACAAAAATTTACTTAGATAGTTAAGTTTCTGCAGATATTGTTGTACAGAAATTAATTTAGATTGTTGAGTTTCTGCTGGTTTTATATATTCTTACTTTAACATCCACCTTTAAAAAATTTACACCACAATTTATATTCATGTTTAAAATGTATTTTTAGAAATATTAAAATGTTCTTTTATTAAATTGATTAAATAGTTTAAGGTGTTTTTTTATAGTTTATTTAGTCATATGACTACCCACACTACTTGTGTTTAGCTAGTGCATTTCTCTATTATTTATGTTTGTATATTGATATTCAAGGTGCATTGTTTGGGTTGCTATGGTATTACTTTTGTTTAATATTCTAGTTAAGAAGTCTATTTCTTTTCAGCAAATGTTGAAAATATTTTGACTCATCTATGGTTTTCTCTTATGCTATTTTTTAAATTTCATTTAATTTAATAAGTACAAACATGTTGCTTAATATAGCCTTACTGCTTATATTTATTAAACAAAGCAATAATGAGTGTGATAATTCTAGAAAAAAAAGTTATGATTTTAAAAGATTAGGATGCATTGAAAAAATAGTGTGTAAAAGTAATGATGCATCTATTATGTCTGTTCAGAATCAAATGCTGTTATACTATAGCTGTCTAATTTCACTGTAGTACGTTTCATGCTCTTGTTTCCACTTTCTTCCATTTTTCAAGTATTAACTGTTATTACTTGTCTCTTTGACACATTTGCTTGACATTAAATTTGTTGTGCAAATCAGGTATGCTCCAAATATTAGTTAGTTACTGTATAAGATACAAGACTTTAAAGATTCACTATAGAGTGCAACAGTAAATACATGATCGATATTTTATTTATCTGCTTTAATTATGTTTTTTAAAATAATGTCAGGAAAATAGGGTAAAGGGTTAGTAATGTAGATCAGTTTGTTTATGTTCCTTCTTTTATGTAAATATTTGCCCTCTATAAATATCTAAAACAACATAACTCAAGTAAGATGAGAGTTGCGCTGTTGTGTTTTTTATGCAAATGTTTGTGACATTGTGTTTAAATAGTCCAATTAAAATGTGCCTATTATAAAAAAGAAGAGAGTTATTAATTGAAATACTTTTATATATATATAATAGCTGTTTTGTAAATTTTAAATCATTTGACAATGTGACCCTATAAGATGTATAATAAACTATTCTTAGAACTGAATTCTTTTGTTTTATTGTATTTTTAAGTTTTAAGATATGTTTTCTAAATAAAAATGCTATTTTAGTATTAATTGTTAGGGGAAAATAGATGCAAAGCCAGTTACATTACTGTTGTCTAAGTAAATAAATAATTTCCTTAAATTCAACAAAGTAATAAGTTTCAAGGAAAGAATTTTGCAGATCATTGTGTAGTATACAATTAAAATACAGTATTATTGTGATTATTTATAACCATAAAAATAATGGAAATTTTTGCTCAAATGTTTTCCTTTACAAGCATGCAAGTTGGAAACTGTTTTTTTTTTAAAAAACTTTTCTATAGTTTCCATCCCTCTGTACATAGAAGAGTATTGTTTTAAAGTTTTTTTTGTCCTTAAATCTTTTTAGATAATTGATCTCTTCCTCTTTCTTTCATCTTAATAATAAATATATTAAAACCTTGTGTATTATGTAAAGTTTTGTTGACCAGAGAAATTATAATAATAATCCATTTTTAACAGTACTTTTTTAAATATTTGGGTAACAAAACTTTGAATTATAGCAAACTTCCCTGTTGTTTTTTAACAGAAGCTTTCATACAGTGCTATTACAACAAAAGCTCCTAATATTAAAAATTTCTCTAAAAAATAATCATACTTAAGTTCAAGTTTCTTGACAATTGCACAGCAGTTTAAAAGACAGCTGAGTTATTTAATGACACATACTGTGTTAGGCTATTTCAATACTGGTCATAATTTGAAGCTATAAGCCTTACTAATATGTTAAATGATACATTTGTTCACTACTTATTTTTGTTATGGTATTTGATTAGCAAAAGTAAGAGTTATTTCATAATCTTCTCTTTAATGTATTAATATCCTTTACTTAAGTCAGAAATTAAAAAAAAAAACAAATTTGTAATATCTAACTTGTTCTAGTTTAATTGAGTTTTTCAAATTTCACAAACAAACCAAAACATATCACACCATTTACTTCTAACAAACCAAACTCCTAGTACATGCATAACTTCACCAAGCATTAAAAGAAGCAGTCCACATTTTGTTCTAATTTTAGTTTAATATTAACTTGCATAAACATAATAATGGAATAGTGTTTTATAATAAATATTTATACATTTGAGTGTTGAAACCAAATAAAACTACTAAAAATAAAGTTTAAAATATATAGGATATGTAAATACAATGGCAGCTGAAGTTACAAGTAAATAAAAATCAGCGATCTTATAATCAAAAAGAATATTTAACCAGATACATTAGTAACATAGTTTAAAACAAATATGAACAAAATAAAGCGTAAAAAATAAAAATGTATAATAAATAATATCGTAAATGTATGTATTAGAATGCAAAAGAATCTGCCCTAAACTGTAAAACATTGTTAAAAGATGTTAATAATTAAATACTGTTTGAATAATAACAGTTAATAAAACATTAAAATATTTAGCCACCAAAAAAAAAAAATTTGGAATGGATTTATAATTTTGAAACAGATTTGAGATCACCCATTCAAAAAGTGGAGAATTATCTTATAAATAGAATCTGGTAAGAATAAAAATCTTCAATATTTAATCATTTAAAGACACTATTATGACAGTAAATAAAAGTCTGTAAACAATCTTATATAAAATTACTTAACAATAAAACATAAAATCTGTAATAAAAAATACCTGAATGGACCCAAGTCTAATGCTGAGATGGCAACTAAGAACAAATATAAAATGTATTCAATTTGTTTATCAACCTAATATCATGATCAACAGACTACTATTTTAGCTTATTGTAGAAATGAGTGTCAAATATAGGATATTTTTCTACCCCGTAAGTTATTAGCGTCAATATGAGGGAAGCCAAACTTGCACACAAAACCTGGCTAGTTGGGTCTAAAAGCATTATATTTGTAATATTCTGAATCAGCTAACTAAAAGTTGAAAAGCTAAATTTAGAAACTTTTTCGTCATGGTAATTATTTTTATTTAGTAAAATAGTAAATCACATTCATCCCTTTAGCTTTGATAACTTAACTGCTTGATAATTATTTTGATCACTGCTCACTAAACTACCTCATTTAAATAGTAAAAAAATGTAAAATCTTAATAATGTCTTAAAAACTGAAATCTTGTTTATATATTAATTTGTAATTGGGGATTCATTATTAACAGTGGAACAATCTTTTAGATCTTTGCCAGCTGTCTCTTTTTTTATAGCAAAGGTTAATGCACATTGAATAACAAACAGAGAACCCCACACAACAGGATACAGCCAAGGAATGCTACTTGATACTAAAGTAGCTCCAACAAATGGAGTTATCAGCCCTGGTATTTCAATCACCACATTCATCCATGCCATAGCTGTGCTTCTTATGTCTGTAGGATAAAGTTCTGGAGTAAATGCGTTCAATATGGAATAAATTGGAACCATGCTAAAGTAGCATAAAATTATCAAAACAGCTTTGTATGCATGTTCTGGAATGAAGCTGAAAACTAATAATGACAAGGCAGTCAAAGCACAAAATAAACGAAGAGTGCGAATTCTGCCCAGCATGTATCTTTCTATGAGTATCATGGCCAAAAACAATCCTGGTATTTCTCCAATAAATACAGAAAACATATTAAAATATGGGTCCACGCCCAAATTGCTCATGTATTCTGGTAGGTATGTGGTGACTCCCCAATAGCCGGATGCTTGAAGAAACCATATACAAGAGAACACCACTGTACGACTGCGGAGCTCTTTAGAAAACAGTTGCCTAAATCTACCTTTAGACTTACTTGGTGTAGGATAAATAATCATATCTGAAATTAAACATAGATCCATGTTTACATTATGTAAATGTACATATATTTATTTAAAAAAGGATCTTCAAATTTATCTGTTAATGTTAAGATTTTGCAGACTAAAATTAGCTTACCCAGATCAGGTATTTCACATTTATTAATGGCTGCCATTGTTTGTAACACCTTTACAGCTTTCTCCTTCTGCCCCCTAATAAATAAAAATCTGGGGCTTTCATAGAAAGCAAAAGGCTCATAAAACAGTAATAAAACAGCAGGAGCAGCACAAGCACCCACAAACCAGCGCCAGCCAAAACGAGGTAAAATCAACCAGGCTATACCACCAGCAAATACAGCGCCAAATGCTCCACACAGTGTTACAACTACAAGGATGGACCCTCTCTTCTGTTTAGGCAAAAATTCTAAAAAAAAAAAATAAGATACTTTTATTTTATGGTAAAAAGCAAAAAATATAAGAGTATAAAACTATTGGTAAAATAAAATACTTAAAAAAAACTTTTTAAAAAACCACGTTTTTCTTGTGGACTAAAAAGTAGAAAAGTTGGGTGGACTCAGGGACGGTCTACTGACTTGAACTCGGATTCGAACTCGAGACTAACGGGTTAGCAGTCCAGCTCTCTACCGCTAGACCACTCCGTCCCACACCAAGTGAACGCCTAATAAAATGTGTATAAAAGTACGGGATATTATTAGTACTTTATAAATTTACACGCGTTTTTGAGAAATCATGTCCTCAATTTTAGGGTCCTAGGGGCGTAATTTAATTAAGCTAATTTAGGTCTCTAATTGCTAGTTTTTATGATTGCATCTGAAATTGTTAGGCGAAAATAGCCTGCATGCCGAATTTCAGATCTCTAGAGCAATCAGAAGTGGGCTAATTTTCGTTGTCAATTTTAACAACAAACGCGAAGCTGAGTTAATAAAAACGTGTTAATATAAAAAATATGTGTTAATTGTAACAATCTTTTTAAAGTATTTAATGTACTTTTTAATTCTATTTGTACTCAAATGATGTTTGTGTGAATAGCTATTTGGATCTCCTGAAGCTTAACTAATCTTTTGTGTACATCATGGAGACTATTATGTCCATGTTAATTCACTTCAATTCAAAGGTATATAAATTAATCTATTGCAAATCCCACATGATTTATTGTTTAAAATCAGTTATGACTTATATTCTGGATAGATATTTTAAAAGCAACTCCATGATGCTTTTTCAACAACGAAAAAACATGATTACAATTTGCAACTGAGCTTGTGTAGTTTTTCTTTTATAAAACACGCATAGCCACAAACTAACACAACCCAGTCAGTTTTTATAACATTTTTATCATTAATGTAGGTACTTAAACTTACCAAGTAAAAGGACAAATCCAACAGATTCAAAAGTTCCTGTTCCTATGGTAACCATACATCGAAACAAAATGAAGAGGGGATAAGATGGAGCAAAGGCTGACACAACCCCAAACAAGGCAATAAAAACAATACCAATGAGAAAGGGCAACTGCCTGCCATATCTGTCACTTATAATTCCAGCAGCAAATCCTCCTATAATACCTGTGATACCAGTGCTGAAAATACAGAAAAATTATTTCAATGAAATACAGAGAGATAAAAATTAGTCTAAATGAGGGAACACATTGGCCTATCCTTAGTAACAATTATGAAGGTAGCGCAATATTCATAGAATAATAGAAATAAAAATCAAGCGTATTTTGTATTAGTTGCAGACAATTCATTTTTATTAAACAAGACAAAAATTAACACAAATAAGTTGTATTTTTCACTTTACCTAAAAGGCAACCAAGGGAAATCCATATCGCCTAATGCCCACTCGTTCTTTATGGGTATACTCAGAAAAATAAACAACATCATTTCAGAACAAACAGAAAAATAACCTCCTCCAACAAGCACCAACATTCGCCAATGGAACTGACCAAGCTGTAGGCTGGATAAAACATCATCCAGATGACAGAAAGGTTTCCCTCTATCAGTACTTGCAATTAAATGTATTCGAGAGGTATTTTGAGCATCAGTTGTTTCATTACAATGATCACCAACAAACTGCACTTGTTCACTTTCTAATAACACATCTGTCTTCAATTCTTCTTTTTCTGTCATGTTTATAATATTGATTAACTGTTAATCATTAACAGTTAACAGTAACAGCAATGTAAAATAACTGTCTGCACCTAAAAAATAAATAAAATAAAACAATGATTGGTAAAAAAAAATGTCTTAAAAATTAATTAATTAATAAGGTTACTTAAAAAACAAGTTATTTGGTTGTTCTGGTTTTTTAAATTGTTTGTTTTACTTTTAGACTTACTTTGAGCAATTTATTTATTAATTATAAATTATTATTGATGTCTATTACTATTATATTAATACACTATTATTATTGTGAACTATTGTCCCTGAGCGGCTTGAGTCAACCCAACTGACAACTCTGACGATGATGGAGGAAGGAATACTTTTACTTTTGTCTTTTAGTTAAAAGTAAAGGTCCTAGGGCTAGGTGGCTGGACATATTAAAAATTTTAAGAATTGTATATATATAGGGCCTATAGATCTAGATCTAGATCTTCGGATTAGTCTTAGAATTTATTAATAATTATTTCATTATCATATTACTATATTTATTTTAACTTAAATCATCATAGCATGCGTTGACCTTTAGCCTTTGACATCTCACGCAATTTTGAAATAATATTGTTTCTTTACATAAAAGAATGGGGAAAGGGGGGGGGGCTAAAAATCTAATCTAAAGAATGAATTTTTTTAAAGCATTATAATTTGAGTTAGGTAATAGGTTTATGCTCGTTTGCTCGACAAAAAAAAAATATATATATATATATAATCTAGCCGAATAACTATCCTATAGATTGAATATAACATGATATGATCATAATAGGTCTAAATATAATTGTGTAGGCCCTAAATACTTTTCTTTTACATAAAAAAAAATTAACAGCAAACCTGCATAAGTATTAACTAGTGCAGGGGTCTCCAAACTACGGCCCGCGGATGCGGCCCGCGTGGTCCTCTCATCCGGCCCGCGGCGAACTTTTTGTCCACGAAAAAGATTTTTATTGGAGGTGGCTGAAAACTTTGCCAAGAAAATTTAAAATAATTTGAAAATGTAGCATTGGGTGCAAATACCATTGCCCGCCGTGTTGCAGACATTGGTGAAAACATCGTGACTCAAATAGCGAAAAATGCAAGGGCTACGCCATTTTTCAATTGCAATGGATGAGTCGCTGGACATCTGTTCCACCTCTCAACTGCTTTTGTTCATTAGATGTGTAAATGAAGACATAAACTTAACACAAGAGCTGGCTTCCCAACATAGCATGTATGGCACTGTTACCGGAGAGGAGATATTTAATAAGTTAAAAAAAAATGCTGATTATAACTTGGACTGGACTAGCCTCAGCTGAATGTTGATGGAGGAAAGTACATTAGTGGCATAACGAAATCATGTTGAAAGATACAGACACGCAACATTTACCATATTATACAGCCGTAAGATGGCTAAATTGTGGGAAAGTTCTGAGCAGAGTATTTAAGTTAAGAAAGGAAATAGGTGACTTCCTGGAAAGTAAAGGCAAGCCACAGGCATGAATGTCTGATGAAGAGTGGGTATGGAAATTGACCTTTGCTACAGTCATAACTAGTGATTTAAATATTCTGAACCTAGAACTACAAGGAGAGTAAAATGTAGTTTCTGTTCTATACAACCATCTAAAGGCTTTCAGATCCAAACGTCTTGTTTTTGAAACAAGTACAGTCCAAAAACTTGACGCACTTTCAGCAGTGCAAGGTCTTCATGGCTGAAGCAACATCTCAGTCATTTAAATGCAAAATCATCAGCGACCTTCGGTTGCAGTTTCAGTAGCGGTGTTTTGACTTGGATTCAAAGGCAGAAGAAATGAAACTGTTTCAAAACCCAATTGAAGTAAATTTCGCCAGTTGCCCAGATGAACTGCAGCTTGGGGTCATTGAATTGCAAGCAAATGACCTGATTAGAAGCAAGTTCAAAGAAGGGTGGGTGGGTTTTTATAAGTTTTTTAAAAAAAGTTTTTGCCAAAGGAAGACTTTCCTAATATTTTTACACTTTTGCATCATAGTACCTTTCAAATTTCGGAACTACATTTTCAAGAATGAAATACATTAACAACAATTTGAGAACAAACTTGGACCTTGAGTGTGTTGTCGGTCTCCGACATTGTTCCTTTCAGAAATGTGTATATATTTCTATTTCAATTATACTTCGTTGGGGGGGGGGGGGGGGGGGAGAATCTCTGGCCCCCGAACTGATATTTTAAAGTTAATGCGGCCCTCGGGCTGAAAAGTTTGGAGACCCCTGAACTAGTGGATCTAGCATTTTGAAAACAAGTTACTTATCTATCTTAGGTCGTCCATGCTAAATTTGTGTAGTGTGTAGCAATATTTCTTTGAGTACTTCGCCACCCCCACATGAAATAGAAAAGGGGTGGGGGTGGGGCAGAAAACTTTAGAATAAGGCTACATTTTCAAACATAATTTATGCAGTTATTTTATTTAAATTATTTTTAAAAAAAGTTAAATAGGGTGGAGGGGAGGCTGTGTTGTGACGTCATTTTGGAAACTGGCTTTTTCTGACAAAGACGAGATTGCAAAAATCTTCAAAAAGGGGTCGTCCAAAAATGACGTCACACTCGTAGGGGGTCGGAGGGGGGTCGGTAATTTTGTGACGTGTGATTATAAGGGAGAGGGGGGTTCAGATGATGCGACGTCACACTTTTGCTTAATAGAAAAGAAATGTTAGAAAACGAATTTTAGACGTTATTTTGCGTTTTAGAAAACAGTTTTAATAAATTGTAATAGGAATTTATTAAAATACTCTATTTTGACAGATTTCAGACAAGATTTTGGAAAAATATCGATGTTTAAAAAAATTCAACTGCAATTTTGAGGGGGTTGTAAGCTGAGGTGTGACGTCATTTTAGGGGGGGTCTGGCTTTTTGTGACGACGTGTGACGGAGGGGAGGGGGAGGTAAAAATCGTCAAAAAAGCGTGACGTCATTTATGGATGACCCCAAAAGTATCATTCACAAAATAGCTCCTTTATTCTTGAGCTGCTATTGGCATACTATATTTTATTAACACCAAGGGTGGTTCATAACTAATGTCACTCTCCCACTGAAGATAGTCCTGTGATTATGTGTGACGTGAGGAAGAAGTGTGTGTGGGGGGGGGAGGGGAAGTAATGCAAATAGACGTCACTGAATTCCATTCTAAAAAATTTTGTTTTAAGCAAATTTTAGCAGAATTTTGCAGTTATTTTGTATTTTACAGGTTTTTTTTTGTTGTTGTAAATTTATAAATTGTCTAACTCATCAAATATAGAGTCTATATGTCCTCACCCGAATGTAAATCTTTGATTCTTCGGTTAACTATGCAATTATCTTTAACATTATTTATTAATTCATCTGGGGAAAAGCCCCTTTGGTTTCTTTTTAAAATATTTAATGGACAGAGAATAACGTATCAGTTATTGGTACTGCTGAACAAAGCTTGTCTTCCTCTGTAAATTTTAATTTTTTTTTCAGTTGATATCACCAGTACCCTGCTTTAAATTATTGGTAATAGCTTCAAACTGTGCACTACTAGTGTTAGAAGTAACGAGGTGTTGTTCTGTAGCTGTGGATACAGCATTTATGTATTGCTCTATAACTAAAGCATTGTTAGCAAGTTTACGCCACGTTGTCATCCCGCTCCTCACCCTTTTGTCGAGAGTTGTCAATTGGTACTTCAAAGTCTATTAACTTTAATAACTAATTAATAATTAACTGAACTGGAAGCATTTTTACTTATATAAATAGTGCAATTTTTCGCTTTGATATAGCCCTGAGTGATGTCATTTAGTGCGCCCCACCCTCTCTTGTGACGCTACTGGATGAAAATGAAATGCACACATTTATATTATTAAATGTTTGATAACATGCCGTAACACCGCAATGTCTATAAATGGCAACAGGTTTTTTTTTGTACAGATTGGGCCTAGATCTAGATGAATTATTTCCCCTTGGTTTTCTCGTAACTATGGCTGCCTGACCATGAAATAAAATTAATTATTTTACATATTAAATTCTATTCTGTCTCCCGGGACTCTTATTATTTCCACACAATGTGGCGTTTGTTGAGTGCTAGGAATAAATGTCCTTTATAATGACCCAAACGAGAAGAATTATGGCAACTGCAGCATCTGCCAGTGTAAACTTGAGAGGTAGGCAAAAAAAAAAAAAAAAACAACTAAAAAACTGACATTAAAAAACATGGTTGAGTGAACTTTGGTCTTTGAATCTGATTGAACATAACATTTTTTAAAATTAGTCATATAGTATATAGATCTAGATCTAATTAAAATATTTAAAAAATAATTTTAATGACATCAATCATTTGCCAAAAAACGACTTATAAACTTAATTTTATTTTCATATTAAATTAAATTTCCCAACACTCCCTACTCACTAGTCCTACCTACACACTACTTTTAAGTCAAGTCTAAGTTTCTAGATCTAGATGATAGATCTAATCTAAGTGACTCGAAAATAATTTAAAATGTATGCACTAAAATAAAATATTATTGATGGTAATCAAATCATGATCTATTCTAGATTTAGATCTAGATTTTCTAAATAATTATATTCAATCATCATAATCATGAATGCAATATTACTTATCTTTAGTCTTTACAATTGCTTCTTATAGTTACTACTATCATTATCATGGATATGTCTTTTCTAATTTTGTCACAGTATGTTTACTCATCAATATACACTTCAGATAATTCAATTTCACTTGATAGCAATATGTTAAATGATGGAAATTAAAAACATAAAATAATTATTTTACTTAACTTTAGGTCAGATTAGATCAGGTGGAAATAGTGACAAGTCGCCATCATTGAGTCCCAGTCCGCCACGGCTAAGGAGATATGGAACTAACAACAAAAGTGGGAATCAGTCAGACTCAGACTCTGGTATCACAACTGGAGTACGTGACTTGAGCTTACGACAGGTACCAAAGTCCCCTACAAATGGCGCTAAGCTGTTTGAAAACAGGTAAGCAATCACATCCTTTTAAAGATATGTTCTGTTTTTTGTTATTGATAAGTGCCAAACAGTATCACATTTGGTTTTGTCATTTAGACTCCTATTCAGGGACATATATGTAGTTTAATCTATTCTTAACTCATTACAGGCGAACTTTTGGTACCAATGGAGTTCACATCATACTGAGGAATTTAAATGATGTGGCCAATATGTTAAAAGAAGAACAAGCCAAAAATGTTGTTATTGTTGCAGGAGCTGGAATATCAACACCTAGTGGCATTCCAGATTTCAGGTATTTCATAGTAGTACAAAATTAAGGTGTTGATTATAGTAAAGACATTTCTAGCTTACAATCAGATTTTAGAAATAAGTACCTTCTTTTCAATACAGTGTGCCCTTTTATTTACTCATTTTGAACTGATTTTTGCTATTTATCGTTGTAATAATTGAATAATTTTTTAAAAGTTCATAACTTGTTTATATTTCCTGCAGAACTCCAGGCACAGGTTTATATGACAACCTTCAACAGTACAATATTCCTTATCCAGAAGCCATTTTCGACATAGATTTCTTTCACCATAATCCACGCCCATTCTTCGCATTGGCTAAAGAATTGTATCCGTCCGGAAAGTACAGACCCAATTATATACATTACTTTGCCCGGTTGCTAAATGATCGAGGAATGCTTTTAAGAATGTATACACAGAATATCGATGGCTTGGAAAGATGTAAATATTATTTAAATTTTTATGATAATGAGAATAAAGCACAAAATAGTTTCAATTATGTTTAGCTCTCTGTGTTAAGTACTCCTGTTTATTCTTAGTTATGTATTTTATTTTCAAAAGAACCATATGTTTTCATAAAAGCTAGGAAAACATCTGAGATTTTTGTTCTCTTATTTTTTCATTTTTTGTTTGCAGTGGCTGGTGTTCCACCTGATAAACTGGTGGAAGCACATGGGACATTTTCTACTGCTTCTTGTGTTGCGTGTCATGAAAAATATAGAGGTTCAGAAATAAAGGTAGTTTTACGTTGATGTTAATCTTTCATTAAATTGTAAGTGATAGAACTTTATTTGTTTGAATAATATTTTAGACTTTTTAAATTTTAAACTTGAAAATTTAAATTTTACCCTGTACTGAGTAACTTTTAGCAATTCTAGGTTGAAAATAATCCAAAGTAATAGAATTTTTTTTTGGATTGATTAAAAAATTTTACATTTTAGGACAGTATATTTGAAGATAAATTACCCAAGTGTAAGAAAAGGGGATGTTTTGTAAGTATTCTCTTACAATGTTTCTTTTAACTAGAATTTAGCCTGTTTTATTAGGCATATTTCTATTGGCATTATTTTTTTTCCACAGGGTATAATAAAACCAGATATAGTTTTCTTTGGGGAGGAGCTCCCCAAGAGGTTCTACTTCTATTTGAAAGACATGTTACAGGCTGATATGGTGTTAATTTTGGGAACTTCACTAGAAGTAAGTGTACATTTTTAAAATAACAATTTAAAATCCCAAATAAAACCTTTATAATGGCAAGCTTTTAAATGTCCTTAAAATAAGAAAACTGGTTTAATGTTTAAAAAGCTGGTTGTTCTAGAAATCTCTTTTTTTAGCAACCACTGCTTTTATTACTATATCAAAACTGAATTTGACCACACACCCACCTACCCACAGACATTCTAACCTAAGTAAATGTTTGCTAAAAACTGTGTTAAGTGTAATTTAATTATTTATAAGACGAGAAAAATGGCCCGTTGAGGAAGGATACACCGGGCGCTAGCTTGATAGTGCTGTCTCTTTTCTCTAAACTAAAACCAACCCACCCCCCCCCCCACACACACCACCCCCACCCCACCCCACACACCACCCCCCACCCCCACCCCCCACCCCCCACACACACCACCCCCTCCACACACCGCCCCCCCCCCCCCACACACCACCCCCCCACCCCTCCACCCCCCCCCCCCAAAAAAAAAACATGCCTACCGTCCCATTCAACGAAATATAATTATATACTTTTTCCAGTGTCCGCCCCTTCCCCGAAAATTCTACCCCCGCCCCCGAAAATTTCAAGTACCCCCACCCCTCTCTGGGGAGGAAAAAGTCTAAACTAAAACCACCCCACCCCCCACACACACCACCCCCCACCCCCCACACACACCACCCCCCCCCACCCCCCCCCCCACCCCCCCCCCCACCCCCCCCCCCAAAAAAAAACATGTCTACCGTCCCATTCAACGAAATATAATTATATACTTTTTCCAGTGTCCGCCCCCTCCCCGAGGGGGGGGGGGGGCTCAGACGTTCTTACGCGGGGGGTGGGGCTTCGCCCCTACCCGAAGAATTGTATGCAAGAAACTCTTCACGCAAACCATTAAGATTAGACAACATTTCCTTTTTATTCAATGTTAACGCGAAAATCAATGACGTCATATAACTTTGAGCACTCTCTGGGTTTGAGATTATTTTCTACTCTGTGCGCTAAATGTGTCGACGTCATATTTCGTTTTTCGAATTACTGTGCATGTTTTTAAATTGCTTGTGTTTTCTCTAGAGCGTTCTTGTCAGACAGAGCGTTCTTGTCAGATACACAGACAGCGAAACTATTATTATAGAGATTTTAAACAAAAACGAATGTTCTTATCATTTTGTTAGTCACTCTTCTAACCTAAGTGACATTTAATCCACAGGTTCAACCATTTGCTGGCATTATTGATACTGTTAGGTGGACAGTCCCCCGTGTTCTTTTCAACAGAACAGCTGTAGGTCCATTCAAACAAGGCAAAAGGGCCAAAGATTTTGTTGCTGAAGGTAAAATGTTATGAATGCACATTCTCTGTTTATACTAATTTACTTCTGCAAGTTTACCTGTTTGAGGTAGAATTTGTTTTTAAGAAGACAATGATTAATTACAGTTGATTGATTGATTCTGCTAACATTTCTATGTATGAAATATTCATAGTATTTCTATTTCACTCAATCATTTAATGCATTTTGTTGTTATCCTACACAATATGCCAGGTTAAAAAGGGATATACAAAGATCAGATTGTATTTAAAATGATCATTCTGTGTTTGATAGGTGATCTCCTTGAAAGCCTTCAGACATTTGTACATACAGCTGGTATGAAAGAAGACATGATAGATTTGATAACCCAGTCTGAAGGAACATTTAGATTGGTAATTTAACATAGCCTTTCTGAAAATTTAAACTAATCATATTATAAATTTTATGAGATTTGGATTTTTATAAAATAATTTTTTTTAAATATCATCTTCTCAAAGATTTTTTACTTTCAAAGATGTTTATTTAATTACGTATGACTACTTGTTATTTATTATTAGATAGCTTTCAATAACTTTTGAAAACAAATAATGTTTGTAATTACATACTACTTATTATAAGTTAACTTTTAATAACTATTAAGACAAATTATGTTTATTTTAAGAACCGAATTAATTATTTTCTTGTTGGTCATTGCAATACAGGCAGCTCCACCACCTCCAGATTTGCAGCAACCAAAGGCCGCTAAAGCCGCAGCCAGTTCCAACCAGTCAAATTCTGCTCTTGCTGCCATGTGGAGACAGAATGCCAGTGCTGATCTGTATTCTGACTCTGATTCTAGTGTGTCTTCAGATGGGGCTGACTCTGATTCTGACTCCTCTTCCAGCTCGGAGAAACAAGCAAGTAATACTTTAAAAGTTCCAGTCAGTAATGGTAAAATAACTGGAAAACCAGGGGACAAACCACCAGTTGGTGCTGTAGGTGGAGTAGGTGTTCAAAATGGAGCTGGCAACCCCCGTCCTCCGAATGGGAAACCACCATCTGGCAGTAACAGAAATAACTGCAATGGGTTCAGCCAAACAAGGAGCTTTTCTTCTCTTTTATCTAGAAGAAAAGAAAATGGAAAACTGACACCTATTTTATCTCGGAGACAGGAGAATTCCCCTTCTTACTCTGAACCTGAGAGCAGTAGTAAAAAGGTAGAAAATGCTTCTACCTCAAAACTCTTGAGAAAGAAACCACAGATTGAAGCAACGTTACCCATTCAGAGGAAACCCCAGCAATCTCCTGGTTCCCATCCAGTAAAACCTAGATCAAACTCTGTAAATCAAGCCACTCCAGAAAAAGTACACTCCAGCAAAACAGGCGGTTTTCGAGCTGTAATTGATCGTGTACGCTCCGCCAAGCCTCCACGTATGGTTTATCAGCATAGGACTCCTCCCAAACCTTCCTATGATGCTAGGATTCTGTCATACAATGCTTGTATTTCAAGTAGCTCAGATGATGATGATGAAGATGATAGAGATGACCTTGATGATGACTCATCTTCAGATGACTCTCGTTAAATTTTTTAGTGCATTTTATTGTCGAGCGCCAAAAAAGTTTTGTTCAGAAGTTTAATATTGATGTCTCACATTTTTTTGTTATGCAACTACTAGAATCTACAAGTTAATAGTTAAATTAAATACATTTTAATTATTCTTGTTACTTGAAATGGTTTAGCAAGAATCTAATTTTGTAGATTTTAAACTTTTAAGTTGCTATTGTATGAATTAAATTCATAAATTCGGAATGAAAGCTGTCAGGCAATTTATTATTACTTTTTTATTTATTTTAAATGTATATTTTTTTAAAGTGACGAATAAAAAAATTAAATGTGAATTAATAAGGCTTACAAATTACTAATAGTAAACCTACAATAATAGAATCATTGTTATAATCTGTTTTCTTTTAGTCATGATCTTCCTGAAATTGTGATGGCTTCTCTGCTTCAACTTCACCATGTGCAATTCTTTTTTACTTAATAATTAGCTCCCTTTATTTTACTTTTCATGTTTACAATTACAAATCTATTTCTAAAAAGTTGTGATTTGAGATTTAGTTGATTTTTAGCTTGGAAAAGACTCTCAGATTTTATTGATCTCTTTGTTTTAAAATGTTGCATAATTTTTAAAAAAGCTTTTATTTTGTTATCCCTACAACCCAATTAAAAGTTTTATGTGAATTCCTTTATATTTTTATGACATCTTGTAAAGATTACTATTTAGTAGTTAAAAATTACTTTTAGGGAATGATTAAAACACAATAGCTGCATTACTATAATTGTTTACCAATTGTTTTTAATTAATAAAAAAAAAAATTAAGTAATATATGAATCAGTTTTATATTTATTTTTCCAATTTGTTATATTTTAATTTTTTAAACTCATAGGTTACATTGTCAGCAGACTAGTTAATCTAGAACATTTGAGTGGTTAGCTAATATGTTCAAAACATATTCAGTATTTTTATAGCTTATTGTTTCATTGTAAAATAAATATAACATACCTAACTTGTAACTAAGTAATATCAAATTCAAATGGCAATTAAAAATTATTTTTGAAATGTTTAGTAGTCTTCAACATTATAATATATAAAATGTGATATTTTATTAATTGTATTCTAAATATTTTGATTGATTAAAATAAGTGATAGTCACTTAAGTATTAGGCATATATTTTTTAAAATGTGATACATGAGGTTTGAAATCTAATTCTTTGTGATAAGAAATTAGTAAATCAATTACTTTAATTAACTTCTACCATTGTCTAATAATTTTTTAGTTTGTTATGAAATGTTAACATAATGATATTTCTTGCCTTTATATTTTTTTTGAAAGTCTTCATTGTAAGACTTGAAAGTATTAATTTTTCACCAACCATTGTTTTTGTGGTGAATTGCTGAACTTAAATGATAAACCAAATTACTTTGTGATTGTTTTATGTATAGTTATTTATATAATTGTTAGCATATTATTTTACAACTTATTAAATGTATGTTCATATTTTCCTAGTCGTATATTTTAAATTATATTTTATTTACTTAAATATAGAGAATGTATAACTGCTATGGATAAGAAAATAAATTATCCAAACTTACTGAATATGAACTGCTAAAGCAATAAGCTCACTCAATTCAGCTGTGCTCTTGTGAAAAGACACAATATCTATAAACTTAAAGTTTATTTGAAGTAACATTTTAACTCATTTTAAAATGAGTTCTCCCATGTCAATCATGGACTTGATGTCAAAACATTGCCATCATTGTTTTTGTTTAACTTTTTTATTTATGCCTTTCTACTTGAACTCTTCAGTTACATTATACATGCTTTTAAATGTCATGAGTGTTTGCTCTTTATTTCAAAATAAGAACTTTGATGATTCTCATTCCAGCAAATATTTAAAGTATGTGCATGTTTGTCTCTCTATAGTGTATTATTATTAGATCTTCAGAAACACACATCAGTTATTTTACTAAAACCTTTACAAGTAACATTACATATTTTTACTCCCTTACAATATACATTTTAAAGTGAATAATATTGAGGAAGACATAAGTTTTTTGTTTAATTCTGTTTTCCCTGCTAAGCAAATTATTATTTTGTATTTATTATTTTTTTTATTATACTCAACATCTTAAAAACTGCAGAACTTATTTTTAAAAGTGTTACAACTAAGTTTTTGAAAAACATTTTTATAATACTGTCTCATAGTTTTATTTAATCCAGTGTATTATTTTCCAACACAGTAATATTGAGAAAATGGAGCATGTATTTATGTAGTCACAGATATTGTAACTGTTAAAAATTGTAAGTTTGTTGCTTCTCGTTTTCTCAAAAAAAAAAGTAATAATTGTTATAACTTGAAAGATGTCACTATTACCAATGAAAATATGTACATACAATTTAATGTGGATTAAATTACAAGTATCATTCTATACAAATGTAGTTGTTTGTTTGATTTTATTCTGGATAAACACATCTTAAATTTTTTGGGAGGCCAACAGGAAATTAGGCAGACAGGAGAAAAGCAAACATCTAAAAGGCCAAGATCTTAATCAATCATGTCATGTTAAAAAAGGGTACAGTACTTTCAATTTTCGTACACCGCATTGTATCCCCAAGGCCAAGGATTAGAAATGTTAAATATTTAAATTTAGTACAGTTTGACAGTGTGGTGAAACATTGTATAAATGTCCCTCCACACCCTAAAATACAATATAGCTTAGTTTTTATATTTAGTTTACCACAACAATTCAGATACAACTACTATTATTAAATTTACAAATATTTTCACAAGTTGGATAACTTTACTTATTCTTTTGGAAGCCCTGATGAGCAAAAAGGAATGCATGCATACTTCTCCACCAGGGCAGGTCTCTTCATTTGTGCCCACAATTTTTTTTTAAATAAAAAACTTAATTTGTGCAGACTTGCATCACAATTACACAAATGTAGTCTAAAAGTAGTATAAAGTAATCTACATTTCCTTGAGGAATATGGTGGCACGGCCACCTTCCTTTTATCATTTGTTTAAGACGTTCCCAACATCTCCAGTAGAATGTACCTGATTGTTCACCTTCTAAGGATAGCTACTAGTATTTTCTTGGTGTTTCACCTGATTGCATGTCGGTGACATTGCTGGTGGCTATTGACTTCTTTAATGGTTGTTTCAAATTGTTGACATTGAGGGGGCTATGCCAGTCAGTAGTCACCTGTATTTCGCAATATATATAGAAGTTGATCTTTTGTGTGTAAGACAATTCTGCCATTTCAAGTTGCTTGGACCCAATTGGTTACCTTAGAGATAGCAACTAGCATTGTCTTTTCTCTTAGACATTCCGCCCTTTTATGGTTGACCTTTAGTCCCACACCCAATGTTTTCTTTCTATAGATAATTTTGTAAATGCAGTTAGTAGTCTAAATCAATTTTCAAGTCTGTAATACAATTCAACTTAAACTCATTGAATACCGAAAAATATAAAATAATTTAACAAATGTTTGAAAAAGTACAATTCAAAAACAGTAAGAGGACAAAATGGTATGTATATATTACTTTGTTCTTTATTTAAAATTGGCATTAAAATTTAAAACTCTACATTTACACACAAAAAATATGGTTATTTGATCCATCAACAAGAAAGACAATGGCTTATTACAGTAATAACACTGGCACAACATAAAAGTATGAATATTAAAAATAACAATTAAAATTAATCACAGTTTGCTTTTTGTTGGGCTACTTCTTTCACCTGCAAAGAAATGACACTAGTGTAAATATTAACCCTTTGACAAAACTTTAAACCTGTTATAATAAAAAAAATTATACTAAATTTACTCTTTTAAACGTATAACTTAGTTTGCATGACACTTTAAAAAAATATGCTCAGACAAATTGATTGAGTCTAGGGAAAAAGGTTAATTAACTAGGAAAAAAATTGAGCAAAATATCAGGTAATAAATAAAATTATATATCTACCTAAAACATTGCTATCCAGTGCCCAAAGTCTTTTTGTAGTCAGGTCTTCAACATTATAAGCAGCAAAGGCGGATGCATCTGATAAGAATACATTATTTCAAGTGATGTACGAGTACTAATATTTCATTTTAAAAAATAGCTAGACCTTTTTTTTACAACTTTTTATGCTAAGAAGTTAAAGTAAATAAAAATTCCTTTAATTTATAAAATGGTGAATTACCTCCAGAATCCAAATATCTTTGTAAGGGAGATAACAAGCTTATGGCTGGTACACAAAGGTTGAGATGAGGATAACAAGCATTACTTCCTTTATCCCTGTAAAAATAAAACCAAACTTCTGAATATTCATATGTTAACAAGCACTATTTAGTTGTTTCCTATAAAAAAATCTACCCTCAAACTTCATACAAAAAAAAACCCCACAAAAGTAAATTAATCTTTCACAAGTGAAATCCTACTTATTCACACATAAAAACTAAACAGGCACTATAATAAAATGATTAAATGCATCACTTCTCTGTGATATATATATATATTATATATAAATATATGTGTTATATATGTGTTATATATTCTGTGCCCACATAAACTTAACTGGAAGAAATACATTAGGTTTCCACATTACATTTCAATTACTTAAATCTTTTATTTGACTTGCCCACTTGCAAAACCACTACACATTAATTACTCATAAATTTTGTTTTAAATTTTTTCTAGTTAACTAATCTTAGAACATTGCATTTTTAACTGTTAAAAGATTAATTTTAAAATTATATTTTCCAGATCACATATGTGTATGATACAATAATAAAGAACTAGGTGTAAACTTACACAGTATTACACACAATAATGCCTATCAAGTCTCCCTGAGCATTGAGCAATGGGCCTCCACTAGATCCAGCATGTACAGCACATGTTGACTAAACAGATTTTAAAAATGTTCAATTACAATAATCAAAATATTATAAACTGCTGACTTTACAAATGATTCAGATAAGTAAATGTTTTAAATTTAATGTAAATGAAAATGGAATTAAATTATAAACTCTTAAAGCTATGTGTGTTATCAGAATTTTTTCAAAATGTATTTAGGTTGTCCATGGCAGTATAATAAGTACCAGCTTTGTAAGTAACACCAATGTAATTTTTTACAATGTTAAAATATATTGCAAAATTTTTGTATTATATATATTTTTAAAAAAATTATGCCAACCTGAACAATCGCAAGTTGTTCATGTGAATGTATTAATTTTGATACTACTCCTACAGTTATTGATGGGTGCATATTTAGGTCATAGCTGAAAAGAGCATGACCTATCACCAACACTTTCTCACCTAAAAGAAATTAATGACATATATTCCATTCAGGTGTATTAACAGCTTGACAAAGTACAAAACACTGCAGCGTGGTATAAGAGAGGACAAATCCAAGTGGAGAAAGAAATTCTTAAATGAATGTGGAGATGCTAGGCCACATGTTGAGGAAACTAGCAATAAGTATTACCAGACAAGGCATGTCATTGTATAAACAAATATTAGAAAAAGAGGGAGACCCAAAAAAAAATCAGGACTTAGAGAAATTGAAAAAGGCATTACAATTTTTGGAAAAAGTTGGGAAGAAACAGAAAAAATAGCAAAGGACCAAAAAGAAAGGTAAAAAAATGTATCTACCAACAGGTAAATGAATGAAAAGTTCTAAGGGTTTTAGGTTTGTAGTCCATCTTTTTTAAATACACAAGGCTATAATTATTGTAAATAATATAAAAGGTTATGATTTATGATTAAATAATGTAATTGTGAAATATCGATATTTTAAAAAAAGTACATACCTATTTGAGGAGTATTTATTTTAGGGATATGCTTTGAACATAAATGAGCAGTAGCTTCAGGGCATGTCAATACAGCTATGTCTAAAGGGCCATAAGGAGCATTTCTATTGCTGTAGACCACATGAGCAGAATATTCTTGAGATCCTTGGTATGGTTTGATCATTGCTTAAAAGAAATATTTTAATAAACACATTCAAGCCTATATTAAAGATGAAAACACTAACTTAATAAGCCATGCAGGAAAACTTTTTTACAATCTAATAATCATTATCCACCACCTGGAATTTTTAAAAAACAATACTTCTCATGAAATATACTACAAGCATGGCACTTTAAAGTTGCAAAAAGAAAGATGAACTTTGTAAACTTGATAACCTGTATTGTGACAATGTTTGTTTGATGAGCTTTTATTTAGATTTATTCAATATTTTAAAGTAATCCCAGCTAAAAAAAATTAAAGGTCATTGGGGTCATCCATAAACAATATCAGGTCACCATGAGTAATTCCCCCTCATAAATGATCTCACACATCAACCTACCAATCCAGCAGGGCAACCTCACAACAGCAAAGTCATTATAAAATATTATTAACTGAGCTCTGTCAACATTGAGTAGGTCTATATGGGAGCAGTTTTATTAGAATTTACAGGAAAAAAAAAAGAAATAAAATTACAAAATTAGAGTTAAAATAAGTTTGGGCATTATTTTTTTAAATACACAAGTGTGTTGTCACACTTACTGACGCCCTTCTTCCCCTTGTCACACATCACAAAAGTCAGAATTTGGCCCCCCAGGAGTGTAATATCATTAATTTTTGACCCTTTAATTATTCAACATATAACAAATTCCTGTCTTAAGCAACTAATACAAGTAAAATAAAGTATTTAGAACTTACTTTAAAAAAAAAACACTACATTTTTACCTGTAAAGTGTTGTGTATCCTTAACAACATGACTACATGTTAAAATGATTCCCTTCTGGCAGTTTACAATGACACCAGATCCCCATGTATTACCAACACGTATCAATACAGTAGAGGACAAAAATTCTTCATTTTTTTCTGTGTAAGAGAGCAAGTTTTCAATTAACACATTTTTAAAGACGTGTAAAATAAAATAAAAGATCAAAAAGAGGAAATTTAACAAAAGGATATCCTAAAAAAATTATAATACATTTTTAATACTGAAAAATTGTTAGGATACAATGTAATAAAAGCCACAGCCAATTCAGTTCATTTATTTATAGGAAGTACTAAGTACCTATAGTTTTAGATGAATTTATCTCTTGATTTGTAAGATAATGAAAGGGCTTCAAATTTGCACCAAGTAAGCTTGTTATGTTGTCACACCTTATCTTCTTGAATGTTTTAAACATGGATTCAATAACACTTCTGATGCTGCATGCCATTGAAAAGCCGACCCATTCCTTGTTTTTCCAACACAGTGATGCAACAATTATTCCAGCCAGAAATCTTAGATCAATTATAAAAGGCAATGAAATAAATTAAACTTCAATAAGTTAATATTATTAATTCATGCAAACAATAAAAACATGTTATTTATTTGACGAAGAAGACCTAAATTAGTTATTATGCAGCATAAAAATATAATAAATTAGCCTGACCTCTGTTGACCTCCTTTGCCAGTAAAAAGAGCACCTCCTTCTGAGCCAGGAATACAGCGAGCATCTGTAACTATCCAACAACCTTCATTACCACTGACATTACATACAACACCAACACTATAGGTGTTAAAAAATACAGATGGATTCTGGCTTCCAAAGGGTGTTGACACTATTTCAGCTGCTTCACCAATCCTGCACTGCTGTCTTAGAATCAAGGGTAAACTATAATCCTTTCTTAATTTTGTTCTTGACAATGTAAGTGTAAGGGGGCATGTTTTTAGAATTACAAAATAACTCAGCAAGTTGAAAGATAGTTTTTCACACATATCCTGTTTTGAATTATCTTGGTCTGTTACATCTGTTATATTCTGGCTGGTCTCAAATGACCAGGTGCTCTCTGGCATAAATTTGCTGACAGCTCTGCTGAAATCCTCATTTTTAAATGCACAAATAAATCTGCAAGCTAATGTACGATATTCTGGACAGTGATCAGTAGATAAATTGGTATTATCTGAATCATGCTGTTCTTCTCTAGATCTAGTGTTTAACTCACATGGTGACCACCTCCTGTCGATCATGGTACTAAACACTGCATCTCCAAGATCGGATTCCTCTATTGGTGAGCCATTATTTATTTTGTTATTTAGTTTTTTATCAGCAATACAATAGTCAGCTAAAATTGAGCCATGAGAAAGAACAACTCCTTGTTCAGGTTGGTAGAGAATACCACATTGTGATGGTGCATCCTTGAGGTTGTTAGACTTTACATTTGAAGTTGAAGTGACAACACATCCAAAAAGTTGAAGAATTTCAGCAAAATTTACATTTTCCATAATGAACAATGAGTTTCACCAAACTGAATAGATTCTAGACTAGAGTTTAAAAAACACTTTCGTTTTTTAAAAATATCTAGACCAATTTTATTATAATAATAGAAGTAAAAATTTACAGAGAAGATTGATTATAAATTTTAACCATAATAGTTTTTCTTATAAAAATATAACACAAAAAAATAACACTGCTCTCATAATCAATAATCTATCATATATATACTTATATAGCCTATACTACTGCCCTATAGCCCTAGAGTAGATACTAGATACACTAGATAGGCTATAAACTATAAGTATAGAGTATAGACTATAATAGGATAAATGTTATTTGTAAGATATTTTAGGCCCTAATTAGTCTTTTCTACTCATTGATTTAGTCCGTTCTAGTCATCTTAACTTATAGATTTCTATTTCTACTTTTAAAAATACTTTTACTTTAAATTTAATAAATTAATTAAAAAATGTTTTTTGTTAGGGCCTATTGTTTTTTGTTGTTGTTATTGTTGAATGTTGCGATATCACTTCCGTGCGGTTAACGTCACCGTATCTGGTGTACTTTTATTATAAATAATTCTATAAATTAAATAATAAATATGACCGATGTTTGAAACTCTTTCAGTAATCGTTCTTCTGTACTGACGATTCAAGACTGTTCTGTGTGTCACAGACAATCGTTGCATGCTTGCAAGATGTAAAACAGTAGGTGTGTCTTGGCCTCTCTTCCTGCGACAACACAGCCTATTTTTAGCCATCAGTCCGTCATTCGCCTACCGCGACGCCGTCACGCGTTGTGACGTCATGGCTTTTTGGGTACACTACACACAAACACGAGCAATTTCAAACTCTATTGTATTGACATATTTGTAAAAAGTTTTGATTTAATATGATCGGTTACATAACAAACCATCAATAGTCCAATTGTGACTTCAATCCGATCGGTAGATCCTGAAAGTTTGGACAAAATGTTAAGTGGGTCAAAGGTCATCATTTGACATTGGCCGTGATATGCATTATGAAAACCCCACAGTACCTTGGAACGTTACATGACGGTGAGTGTTTTGTGAATATTATTTCGCTGATAAATTTTCTAGTCCCTGGACGGGTCGTGGTCAAATCTATGTTTAGGAACACTTAAATTTACATTTTCCCCTATTCTAACCCTCATTATCGCCACGTATGATTTGTGGAATGTTTTAAGCGGAATCCAAATTTCAAATCGCTACTGCGCATAAGATTATATTGAGACTCATCTTAACATGGGAAAAAAGAAATCGCCGAGAGAGAGGCGAGGGACAATAGTGATTATAGTAGACTAAGCTTAGTACCCTAGTGACATTAACACCACATTAGAAACGCACTCGATAGTCAACAAATCAACAAAGACTTCACACATCATGCAATAGAACTTGAAATTCCTATTTTAGTAATTCAGCGAATCATTAATAGTATATTTAAGTATATTATATTCTAGATCCAATGTGAATAGATCTGTCAATCTAGAATCTAGGAAAAATACATTGGGCGCTTAGTCTCGTTTTAATTTTTTGAAAATACTCGAAAGGCGCCGAGTCGGAATTGAGATCTTGAGTCTAGATCTAGATCAAGACTAGATTTCTAGATCTAGATTAGTGACTAGTCTAAGATCTAAATCTAACCATATGATATAGATTCTACACAAGATCCAAGATAGTTGAGTCTTTGGTAGGGGTGATTACTAATTGTTTTAAGTTTCAATAATCACTTGAGTTTGTTAGCACATAGACTAGTCAAGATCTAGATTCTAGATTATGTCTGGTTAAAAACAGTGGTTTTGACAGGAGCCTAGACTAGACTAATAAAAATAAAAGAGTAGGGCCTACCCCTGTAGCCTATAGTTATAGACCTACTTTACTTTATATATACTAGAACTAGACTTTATTATAGACCTAATTATTAATTATAGGCCTAGGCCTACTAATTAATTAATTTGAATAGGCTATGAGTCTAGATAATTTCTATCTAGATCTATCTAGAATCTATTTTAGATTTAGACTAGATCTAGATAATCTAGTAGATTAGGTCATTAAAAATAAAATATTTGTTTTTAAAAACATTCTAGAATCTAGATCTAATCCAGAATAAATAAACTACTAGTAGTAGTAAAAGAAGTTACTGATCCAGATCTCTCTTATACCGCGTTTACACTTACGACATGTATACTATACATTTCTAGAACACAAAGCCCGCCAAAAGTTATTTTTATTTGGAACAATTTTCTCCACAGAACATGTATACTTTAGCGTTCACACTTACAGAACATGTTATAGAACAAGCATGACCTTTGACACAGAGCGTTTGCTATATAGTATAGTATAGGCCCAGACAATTAAAATAAAGAGTAATCAAAGTAAAAAAAAAACACGTAGGCCTAGATAGTAGGAACACAGATTTATTTTTAAAAAAAAGGAAAATGGTGTAGCCACGGTGCTTGCGATTCAACAATGAATTATCTAAAAATTAGAGAACATGCACAATTTTATAAATTTTATTGGAGTGCAAATAAATGGAGTTAGACAGTTTTTATAAATATAATGCTGAGTATAATAACACGGGTTGTAAACATTACCCACATGTTATTACCCCTCCCTCCCATCCCGCAGTACAATCACCCCTTCCCACCCCAACCTTATGGTAGCCTTTTACCAGCTTCTGTAATTGCTTGTCTATATCCTCCAGAAACAGCTTCGGATAAACAGGGCAAAATTTTTTGCTGAAATGCACGATTTCTCAAAAACTTGCATCTGCCAAATTCATTAAAGTATTGAGATCGCTTTACAACTATACTTTGTATATTTTTAAGAAAAAAGTAGACTTAGTTTTTAGAGTAGGGCCTATGTGACACTCATTCCCCCTCCCCCCTTCGTTTCTTTATGTTAATTATGTCCCATTCTAAACCTAAATAATTAGCCTATAATTTTTTTATCTGCCTGTTTTTATAGTCTGTTGATTATGTGTGATCTCACAGGCACATTCTGGTGGGCCTAAAGATTTATTCATGTCAGACGGAAACTGAAAATATGTTAATACACTTAAAACAAAATATTGGTGAAGGAAAAATTTGAGATACATTTGGTTAAATTATATTTTTTAAATAATAATTATTTTCATAATTACTACCTATACTGGTTTTAATTTAAGGCAAAATTGTAATGCCTTGGACATTACTTTTTATAATATTTAAACGTGTTTGGGATTTAATCAAAGAAATAATAAGTAATTATAAAAATTTAATTTTTAGTAGGGCCTAGAGAAGTTATAAATTATGAAATCATGGGCTCAAAAACTCAAAATATCAGAATAGCCTATTTTATTTTGTAATCAGCTGAGGCCTGGGATGCGCTTACTACTTTTCGACGCATGCGCACTCATCTGAAAATTCAGAACATGTACAATGTTTTCGCTCAGCGAGCGAAGACAAAAACTTGACCCAGAACATAAAAAGGGGCATGGTTTTGTGCCCTGTGGTGACTCAGAAGATGTTCCATATACGCGTAACATGTTTAGTATACACTTTAGTAGGTCAAGTCTAGTATACATGTCGTAAGTCTAAACGCTTTTTTAGCATTCTTATTATTTTTAGGCCTATGATAACTAGATTCTAGGTCTAGGATCTAGATATTTTTTAGTAAGATCTAGATTAGGCTATTTAAAATCTAGACTATCATTTAGAATATAGATCTAGACCTAATTATTTATTAAGGCATACTATTTAATTTAGATTATTAGCCTACTCCTAGATCTTTAATAAATAGGGGCCTATAGTTTAGTTAGATTATATTATTTAATTATAATTGGTCTAGAATATGGGCCCTCAACCTGTGATTATATTAATATTTAATTATAATGGTTCTAGATCAGGGGTCTGCAACCTGCGGCTCACATGCAGCTCTTTTTATGTCAATATGCGGCACTCCAGTTCCTTTTTATAATCATATTATATTTTCAAAACTCAAAAAATATTATACTGTAAAAATGAAAAGAACTTAAAACAAAATAAAAAAATCAATGAGAATAGGTGGTGTAGACCCAGTAGAGTGTATATGGGCAGCTTACAGCCGCTAGGTTACTGGTTAGTGCTCTGATACTAGAAAAAATAAGTTACCTGCCAACTGATAGGTTATCCTTGGTATAAAAGTTCAGGTCATCTATTAATGTTAGAGAACCACAGGTTATTAAAGGGATATCACAATTCACATCATCTATAGTTCGTATTAAAGTACATAAAGCTTGGTTCAAGTACCACTTTTTTCAAATGGGGTTTCTATTTACTGTGAAACACTGGTTAATCAAGGTGTAACACAGTTTGTCCAGGGTTAGTACAAAAAAATTGTGCTAATAAGAAAAAAGTATGAAAAAAATGTAATGTCTGGTGAAATGTTTTAAGAAAACTGCTTTGCAGTTGATTATTGTTATTTATTTTTTAATTTGTCAAGGCATCTTAATAGATTAATGATTAATGTCATGTGAGTTCTTTTAGCATTAGTTCACTTGTAATTTTGCTAAAAAAAACTTTAAAAAAATTTTGTGCATAGTTTTCTGTATTTCACAGTTTTAGTGTCTTTTTCTGCAGGGCTGGATTGAGTTCGGGTTTTTATTGCTTAAGATAAACATTTTTTTTTAGTGTTTTTTAAAGGTGGATACTGATTATAACATAATGTATTTACTGCATAGGCTAAATCATTTTGTGTTGACCCAGTGCTAGATGTTAAAGAAGCAGGATTGCTTTTCATTAGCATGCCATTCAAGTTATTGGATATATATACATACATACATAAATACATGTATATATATAGGCCTATATTTATTAATTTAACTATATGTTTGTGTCATGCAAATCAATGAAATATATAACATTTTTAGGAAGTAGATAATATTTTAAAAATTAAATTGGTGAATCCTTTTTTAAAATTACTTTTGATTCAAGTAATTTGATTTTCTTTTTACTCTTAGGATGTTCTACGGCAATGAGGAAGAAACGACCAAAAGATGGTCAACTAAGTTTAAACCTATCCTTGTTGCTACACCATTAGTGGTAATCAAAATACTTTTAAAAATTTTAAAGCCATTATTTTTTTATATGGATTGAATTTTTACTTGAACAGCTCAGAAACAAGCTTAGCTCAGTAACAATGTAACAATTTTAAAAAACAAATTGTATTAGCTCTTTTCTTCTTGTTTCAGATATAACATTTATTACAATGGATGGAGATGGAAGTGGCTTTTCATTTCCTTCAGCTGATTTTAACAAGTAATTATCATTAAAAAAAAAATATATATATATAGGCCTATTTATTTTTTATTTATACCTAATGCAGTATTTTAATTCAAACTAATAAAAGAAACATCTGGGCATTTAATCTTTAAGCAATCTCAGATATGTCTTGTACTTGCATGTCACCAGAAACTAGTTTTGATCCCAAATTAGTATCCACAATTTATATTTTTTAGGCAAACAAGTAGGCCTACTAAAGAATTATACTTTTTTTCCAGGGGACAAGATGCTAATACAGATATTGTAAGTTTTGATTCTTTCATCTGCAATATTTGCACATTTATATCCCCAGAACAGTACTTTATATATAGTTATTAAATGTTTCAAAATTAATATGTGCAGCTCGTCTATAACTAATTTTCTTATTTATTATTAGTCTTGGGGAGACATGTTTTTGGATGGAATCCATTCGTCGGATGATCCAAATACACCTGATACTGTTATTAGTGACTCTACAAACATGGGTGCTAATGTTCATGGCAATGCCCAGATGGTTCAACAACAGCACAGTGTCATTGGAGGTCAACTGCAAGTTCAGTAAGTGCTAAATTTATATTTATTTCCTTTTGATTGTATACATCTGGCTTTAATTGATTATAATGTGTGTGACATACATATAATTTTGGAAAAAAAAAATTCTCCCCAGCATACCCAGCCACTTTCAAAACACTTTAACAAGCAGTGGGGTGCAGCAGGCCAGTACAAGTCTATGTGGCACAGTGGCTTATCTTGCATCAGCGGGTTCATCCCAACATGTGAGTACTGCAGGAAGAATCCAGAATATCATGGCCGCTGCAGGCCAGCATCAGGTGACTGCATCTGTTGGACAACAGCAGCAGAACAAATTAGTGCAGATAACTCCTTCATTTCCCATGGCCTCAGTGAGTGTATACCTCAACAGTGAAGGAGTCTGATAATGTGGCATTTCAACTTAAAATGCAAAAAATTGTCCCTTCATATTATTCATCTTACATGTTAGTGTTTAAAGTGTAAAAAGACCGTGACTTTTTTACCTAAATATTATGATATCAAAACCTGTGACAGATATGGACTTTCAATATATTTATTTGCTGTGTTACTTATAATTATTGTTTTGTGCCAGGTACAGCCTATAAACAGTGTTCTTCTTCAGTCCAATCAGACCCTAGCAGGACAAACCATTTATAGTGGTCAGGGTGGCAGTTTGTTTCCTGCTCAAGGATCTGTTCATATTGAGAATCCAAAAGTTGTGAATGTAAACTTTGGCCCTCATGTTATAGGATCAGATGGTAGTGGACAGCAAGCTATTATACAGGTAGTTTAGAGTACATTATTTTATTTTTAAATTATGTTTTACTATTTGAATAATGCATGTTAAACACACATAATATAAACGGTATATGTATTGATGCAGCTATTAAACTCCTGTGTAGTTAGTTAAATTCTTATATAGTTTTAATCAAAACTGTATAGCTGCTTAATATGTAAATAACAAAACTAGTATATATTTATGATACAACTCACTTTTTAAAAAAAGTTAATCTAAAATCAAAATATACATTTATTTTTAACATTATTTTCGAGGACATTTTTAATGTATATTATAATTGTACATTAACTGGCAAGCAATCCTGCCTTTTTCACTACCTCTTAATAAACTGATTTAAAAAAAAAATCTAGGGTTTCAATTTTTAAACATTCTTTTGTCAATTAGACTGCAGAAGGGAAAAGAGTCCTGATTACTAATTCCCAGCTTCAGCATATGTCTCAGGTAATTAATAGCTAAAATCATGTAAAATATGTTGTTGATTTTTAAAAAATCTAATATAATTCTCCATTTATGTTATTTTTGGAAAATTATCTTTAAATTACTCAGTACATAAATGTGAATGAACTTATACATATTACATGCTTCTATTTGCTTATACTAATTTGAAAACGCATGCAGTATCTTACTCCTCAGTCCATCAGCTTATCTCAGCCTATTATGGGCACTCAACTTATAAATCCCAGAGGAGGGAATGTTATTCAAACTAATATGGCACCTTCTACTACAACCCGTCAAATTGTGTTACCGACTGGTCAAACTGTAATACCCAGACAAAATAATGCTCAGACAGCACTGCCTAAAAATATGGTCATACGGCAGATTAATCCTGGAATGTCACCTGTAATTGTAAGCTTAAAATTTTACTTCTTTAGTTACGAAAACATTGGCTTCTATTTTAGCATGAATCCTACTTTTGTTTAAACTTTGTTTGGTTTCTAATAACTTTATCCTTACTATAACCTTTATTCGATTTCACTTCAGTATCAGACTGGACAAAGTGGTCAACTAATTCAGCCCCAGCCTACATTAATTACATCATCCGGCACTGGGTTGCAAGTAGTTAATACTGGAGGAACCCAGGGCAGCCAAGTTCAGCTTATAGCTCAACCAAATATTAATCAGACTGGGCTAGGTCAACAACAGGTATTTAACTTTAAATTATTCATTTGTTTCTCCTTTTTTTTATTCAAACTATTTTTTTGTTGTTATGGAAGTGAATATTTTAAAAAAAAAATACATCTATAGTTATCTTAATTTTTGTTGTTACAGAACACAATTATGAATTTTATCAACAACCAAAGTGTTATCCCTAATGCTGGGAACCAAATTACAGGACTAGTACCTGGTCAAAATATTTTTGTGAATGGACAGATGTTGAATCTTAGTCAGCTGAGTGGTCTTACCATGTCCCAATTACAAGTGCAACCTAATACTCAAGTCACCTTAGCAAATATTAACACAGGAGTTGCAAGGCCAACTTTTCAGCCTACAACTCAGCATTTGGTCATACAACACAATGGTCAGCAACAGCAAATACTGATTCAACCAAAAAATGCTGCTTCCCCTTCACTTTTATCAAATGCCAGCTCATCACAGAGAACAAATTCCAATCTTCAAGGAAATAAACTTGCCAGAACACCTACTCCAAATGCTAGTTCTGCCTCATCGACACCTGTGGCTACCCCTACTCCGTCCACACCTACCTCCACATCAACTCCAGATCTCATGTCAGATTATAATGGGCAGGGTAGTAAAACTGGTTGTATCAACATATTAGAGCAAGCTCTAGAAATGTCAGATATTAATCTACACTCTTTTGAAGATGAAGATTTTATGTATCTAGAAAATCAGTCATCTATAACCCCACCACCATCAACACCAGTTCAGCCTGCTAAACTTAAACCACAGCCCACCAGCAAAGCAAAATCAAAAACTTCAAAGCCTAAGTCAAAAACTCCTCCATGTATGGTAAATGTTACAGTGAGTAACAACACCATCTCATTTCAGCAACCCAAAGCACAGCTTCAAAGTTCTCAAGGTCAAAAGGTTACCCTTAGTCCCAAACAAAAAGTGATAACAGCTGATGGCCAAGTTTATGTACTTTCAGCTAATGGGCAGCAGTTAATTCTTCAACCATCCCCTAACTCTGCTAATTCAATAGCACCACATCTGAAGCCTATAGTTTCTCAGGCATCAACTTTCACTAGTCCAGCTAGCATCACTATTCCCTCCAATAGCCAACAGCAATTACAAGGACAGACTCAACAAGTGTTTAGTCAAACTAACATTAACATTGGTCAGTTAAAAGTGAATACTTCAACTATACCAGTACAACAGAATACGTTTCTTGCCACCAATGCTCAAGATAGCAAAGTTTTTATTAAAACTAATATAGAGGAAGGTAGTTCCATGAAAATACAGTCCTCGCCTGCTGGTACGCAGATTGTCTCTGTTACACCTAATACTGCTACACACAATTCACAGTCATCTTTATCTCCAAACTTAAATTTTAATCAGGGTCAAACTTTACAGTTTAAAAATCAGAAAATTTCAACGTTAGGTGGAACTATCATTAAACAGGAACCAATATCAACACTGGTGAAACAGGAACCAGTTACTGACTTTCCAGTTTCACAAGCACAGGTGGCATCATCTGTTTCTCCTCTTGTGTCTGTTGCTGTAACTACCTCAAACATAATGGCCATGACAATGTCTCCAGTTGACTCTTCTGCTTCATCTACTGCAACCAGCTCCACATTGACTACTCAGTCTCATAAATTAACTATAATGGCTACAGCCCAGATGACAGGATCCATGCCAACTTCAGTTTCATCTACATCATCAAATGTTGCTTATATATCCACATCAAGCGATACTGCCTCAATCTTTAACCAAGCCTTGCCCAGCCCTAACAGCTCTCTTGCTGCACATGCTGGATCAAAACTTGGCTCGGTGAGTTTGCTTTTTAAAATTTATAGTGTCCATTTTCTGTTTTCATAGTGTGACCCACCTTTCATTTGGGGTGACTATTTAAATTTTTCTTTTCCCATAGACTTCAAAAGAAAAAGATCCAAATAATGTTAAAGTTATGACCCCTATTAAGGTAGGAAGTGATATGTTTTTACATAACCACTGTTACCCTACTTATTTAATTACATACTACAAAGTAAAATCGCGTAAAATATTCAAGTTTTTATTTAGTTGATATATAAATACTACTGTGTAACATAGATTTTACTTGTAACAAATTTGTTTTTATTTCAGATTGCTGATTCTACCTTGATGCTAAGCCTTACACCTGTTCAAAAGAAAAGACTAGAAGATCATTTATCCTGCATGAGCATGAAGGATCAAAATGAATTTCTGTTACATCAACAGAGCATTATTCGCCGTTCCCAGCAAGTGCAACAGAAGCAATTAGAACAGCAACAAAAATATCAAAAGCTTCAACATATCCAACAACATCAACAAATGCAGCAACAGCAGCCGATTCTACAACTTCAAGTGCAACAACAGCAAGTTCATCAACAACAACAACAAACACCTCAACCATTACAGTTACAAAGCCACACAAATTTGATCCTGAAAACAAATACAGCTAATGCTATGGAAATATCACCAAATATAGGTTCTGGTGTATCAGCTCTCCCAACAACAGTACAGGTCAGAAGAGAAAAATATTTAACTAAATTTTTAATAATATTCCTAAGATAATGCATAAGTATAAATGTTTCACTATTCTCAGCTTGATTCATTTTTAAAATTGATTGATCGTTTGGTATAAGATTAATTTGTTTATATTCATGTCTATAATTAATATAAACAATTTTTTTTCAGGAGTTGATGGATAAACCAGAAGAGGTTCAGCCTCAGCAAACATATCAAGATCAGCAGGTGATTTATAGACAACAAGCACAAGTTCCTCAGCAGCAGCCTCAAGTTACAATGCAGCAACATATTCAATATAGAAGTGTTCCTGAAAACTCAACTCAGTTACCAGCTCAACATTTCACATATCAACAGATGGGTAGATGCTTGTGAGTGTTTTGTTAATCTGTCTTCTTTTTTTATTATACAGATTTAATGTCTGCAGTTACATACATTCTTGACCACATAGTTCTACCATTTTTACAATTCTTTGGCAACCTAGTAATCTTTATCACTTGTTTTTTTCAGGGCTGAACAACAGCTTTTACGTGACAAAACTCTAGCTCAAAGCCCTGATGTATCTTCTGCCTTCAAAAGTTTATCTGATGCTATGAGAAGATTAGTTCGCTATCATACGCTTCAGGACCATAAACCCGAAGAAGGCAGTAAAGAAATGAGGACATGTATGATCAAATCATTGTCTAACCCTTTAAAATCCTGTTTTGTTTGTTATTTGTTGGTTTTTTTTTTGTTTTTTTTTTTTGCACACAATTTATAAACCTTAAGTAATTTCATAAAAAATTTTTTTCAAGCTTCACACTGAAGTCTATAAAGTTGATCCTATCACAAGTGCTGTTTTGTTAAATTCCTAAAATATTAATAATTTCTATCTAGGAAAAGCTAAATGTTTAATTAGCACCTGTAAATTTTTATAATTTGTATTGTTTTAGGGGACACTAGATACTCAAAGCTGTGTGAATACTTAGTAAAGAAAAAGCGGTGTTACATGCGTAGGTTTCATAAAATGAAACTTTATAATGATATGGTAAGATATTTCTTGCATAATTCTCTTGTCAAGTTTTCACTCATTATTACCGGGTATGATAAACAAAATTTGAGTTAATGCTATTTATTCCATTTTTATTTTAGTGCCCTGAAAAACAACCTGAATATTATCAAAACATCTACTGCTTTAATGAACAACTTAGAGAACAATTAGAGAAAGAGAAAGAACAAGCTAAAAATTTTCCAGGTATTTCTAAGTTTTTTGGCTATTGAACTGAAAATACTTATAGCTTGTTTTGTTAAATGCAGCATTCAACCCTAATATAGTTTTTAAATGATAAACATTCTTAACATATAGATTCATTTTAATTTTTTAAAACATTTTCTGCAATAGATACATTTGAACCAGTTCATCAGACTCTGGAGACTAAGCCTTCCAGCTCAAACTGGCATTCTGTTTTTATCAAAACAAATACTTCTGATGTGTCTTATAAGCATAGTGTTGATCTGAAAGTTAAAAGGGAAACTTGTGACATGGTACCTCCAAAAATAAAAACTGAGTTGGATCCAGATATAAAATGTGAGAATTCTTGCTCGCCATGCATCTCTCCTCAAAATCTCAAAAGAAAGCTTCCAGATAAAAGCAGTGGGACTCTTAAACTTGTTTTTAAACGAAGAACTACTGATAATTTTATAGTTAAAAATTCTTTAGGTGATCAGGATAAACTACCAAATGATTTCAAGCCAGTTGTGAACTTAGAAAAAAGTGATAGTGAGTATGAGTTTGATTCACAATCAGGAGTAACCAGTGATAGACCTGTTATAGTACGCAGAAGAACGTCATCTATTTCTGTTACTTCAAGACAGACTTCTTTTGAGGGTGACAGTAACTCATCTAATTCCGAAAGCTCAAAAGAAAGAAGTAACTCCTCATTTGAGGATGAGGAAGAAGAGCAGGAAGTTGTGGATGATGATGAAGAGGAGGAGGATGAAGATGATGAAGACAAAGATGGTGATGTTGAACAGAGTTCTAGTGAAGATGATGGTGATGATGTGGAAAGTTTCAGTGAGGTTAAAAGACAATCTAAGGGATCTTATCATGTGTCATTTGATGATGAAGTTGAACAGTTGGAGAACAATGATGCTTTTATGGCAGTAGATGAAAGTGCAACTCAGTTTAAAGACTGCTCTCCCAACAAACCTCTCAGTAACAATTTTGAATTTTTAGATTTGCCTTCTAACAACAATCTCAGTAGAATTCAGAAATCTTCGCGTTCATTATCTCATAGCACATCTGTCATATCTGACGATGTCTTCAACTCTAATTTATCCTTTCCTGCAGCCAGTTCTGGTCTCACTAATGAGCTAAGTGATAGTGATGATAATTTTCATTTAGACAAAAGAGTGGATAATCCAACATTTTCTTTTTCTACAAATACTGCATGCTACTCTCATAGATCATCAACTAGACCAACACCGAGAAAAGAATTTGTGGCTGAAAACTCAGTGAATAAAGACACTAAACAGCAAGGACTGCCTAACTCTTCTATATTTACTACACCTAGTAAAAGTTTATTGCAAACTGATGCAATGTTCAACTCTTCAGAAGATGAAGATGATGACAGTCAAGGAGGTAGATTAGTGTCAGCTTTTGAAATAGACAATAAAGATCCTCAGAGCAGCATGATGAATGATTCTGTGAGATCAGCTATAAACAGTGTATTAAATGATGATGATAATGATGACTCTCAGACCAGTTGGTCATCTTCAGCTCATCGACCTCCGTCATCTTCCTCATCTTCTATACACCATAGCCTTTATCAGCAATCCCCTGCCATACCATCAAGCCATGACGCTGATTTAGATGCCGCTGTGCAAAGCATCTTAAATAGCTGAATTATTTTTTTTTTATCACCCCTGCAGTTATCTGCTAACAAGGCTACTCAGTTATGCAGACATAAGACATTTCCATTAAAGAGAATTGATGTGTATTGTTTAACTATAAATGGTGTTCTTAAATTAATAAATGTTACAGAATACGGTATAAATAGACTTAAAGTAATTACGATACTATATAAAAAACGTTCTGCACGCTTACATTTTGAAAATTTTATTTATTTATTATTCATTTTTTTGTTGTAGCAAAGGACAATTTCTGTTGTATTTTATATATTTATTGCAGTAAGTTATTTAAATCTAAAAACACTACAACAAGGATGAATATTAAAATTTTAAAATACTTGAAAAAGGATAAATGCTAAACTAAAGTTAGTTTATATTTAAATCTAAAAACGCTACCAAAAGGATAAATACTAAGCTAAAGTTAGTTTAACAACAGCTTTATTTTCTCTGTCATACACTGCAGCATTCACATGAATCATTCCACTTTGTTTCATTGAAACATTGCATAATAAAACACATCAAAATTAGGAGAAATTATTAAGTACTTAAAAAGTAACTTTAAAAATATAACCAACCAGAAGAAATTGTCAAAGACTATACTCATGTTACGATGTAAATAAACTTAGCTGTACATATTACATTTTTGACGTTGCTGTATTCACCAATCTTGAATTTGCAATATTCGTACTTAGTGAGGTGCACCGAAATTTATCAGCTGCTGCTTTATTACTCTGCTAGTATTTAGTTTTCAGAAGTGTTGGTTCTCTAATGAGATACAATTTAAAATAATGGCTGGGTGACTCTAAATTTGTGATAATAATTTTAAATTATTTATAATTTCAGAAATATAATAATTTTCTTTTCATTATCCTTCAGTTATTTTAGGTGTTAGCTTATTTTTGCTTTTGAAAATTACAATGTCTGTTGGTGCTGTGTGAGGGTTAACTCTCTTTAGTTCATAGTAACTTAGGAACTTAAATCTAAATGTATCAAAATTGTTTTTTTTTTTTAAATTCAAACGGTTCATTTTTTTATGTGCAAGCATAGCCTCAATATCAACTAGACTAATATCCTGAAATTAATTAACATTGTGGACACACACAAAATTTTTTTTAAAGAGGAGTTGCAAATTTATTTTAGCCTAATAAAATATGTAAATATATATTAAATTATACATCATAGAATAATAGGTAATTGTAAATACAGTCACTTTATGTAATTTAAAGAAGTGAAATGATTTAAAGATGATAATCTTATTTTATGATCAAATATGCATGTTTAATGACATGAAGTTGTTAATATAAATTTACACTAACGCTGTAGTTAACCCTTTAAATATTTTGTTTATTCTAATTGTTTGTATTCGACTATCGAATACAGTTTTAGGACACAACTGGCATTATTTTTGCCTACGTAAAATGTTTTATATAACTTGCATATTTCTCCTCACATAAAACAGTTTGAAGTAGGTTGTGAAGCCTAAATTTTTATCATCTAAATTTTTATATTTATCAGCATGTAGTTAGCAGATTAAGCTAAATTCTGTTTAAAAATCTGTTTTTGTTTAGCTCAAGCTAGAAATTGTGTACCTAATTATGCACTGCATTTTTGCAGACAAAGAATAAATACTGGTGTAAAATAACTTGGGATATTTTATTAAATTGACGACGTATTGTGGATAAGACTGATGGCTAAAAATCATAGGTCTTATAGATCATTTATCATTTTAAATAATTCAAATATATTTTGGTTTAAATAGCAGTTTTACCAAAAATGTTGCATAGATCACGAGTTATTTTGTTTAATGATTAAATTGATTTAGGCCATATTACCTACATGACTTTATTTTAAATTTACTCAGTACTATCTTTAATGTGGAATGGAAATGGAAGAAAAGAAGTAAACATTAACAGCATATTACTAAAAAATATTGCTTATTTTCATGCAATATTTAAAAAACTTTTTTTAGAGCTTTATATTATTAGAGGTGCTATGGGTGTTAAGTTACATTATCCTTTTATTTTTGTTGTTGTTAAAACCCCTCATGGGAAACATTTCAATTAAAAATGTATTGATAAATTTTGCGAATTGCAACAATAGTTTGCCATTATAATCAAATGACAGAAATAATACATTGTTTTTTTTTCAAACTAACAATTTTTACTGCATTCACAACCCTGCTTTGTTATGGACATGTATAAGCATTTATTTAAATATTTATAGTTTTTCTTTCCCACACTTACATTATATACATATATCAACCAACAGTAAAAAAAAAAGTCTATTGGTTCCTATGCATTATATTCATTGGTTTCAAAACTGTACTTAGGGAAGTGAGAAAATTAAAAAATAAAATAATTTTACTTCACAAAAATTACTCCATGGAAATGTTTTTTAAGTACAAAATTATGGAGGTCAGGTAGGGCACAATCATGACATTTTGAAATATTTTTTTTAAACGTTATACATCCTACATCTTAAGAGTTACAAGAATTAATAGGATGTAATTTTCACTTACTCGTTTTAAGCGAATACCTTTGTTTTTAATTAAAATCAGTATCATTTCCATATATAAAAAATACTTCATCAAAATATTTTCTTGAATATATTCAGTTATTTGTAACTTAAATTTGGTACAAATTAGTTTTAATTATTAGTGGATTTTTTTAATCATTATATAGCTTTCATAAATTATAATTAGTTTAAAAAGTTTTTTATTTTTTGGGAACTTTCATTTTCATCATGTAATTTTTTCAAAGGCAGCAAATGTTGGATATGTTCTTGTGTAAAGGTTATGTTCATGTCCAAATACTGTGGTAAGATAATTTATTTGAGGGTTTTTAATTGAAATGGCAATGTCATGTATTACAATAGCATTAGACTGCAGTTGATGTGTTCTGTTACAAAATGGTATTTAATTCATTTTATGAGTTTTTGTTACCCTGATTTTCAATGTCTACATTTGGCTCCAAAATTAAACCAAAAAAGAGCATTATATTAATGCAGAAAGTATGTACATGATTATAAATTTACTTTAATAGCTTAATAGAAACATTCTTATCAGTTTATAATTTAGTTTTATTTAACTTAAAAAATTCTCTAACAGACTTTTTAAATGTAATATTTGATTTTATATCTTATAAGCTACTTAAGTTTAATTTTTTATCATATTTTACACAAACATTTTTTTTTAAAATCAGGGTTGTCCAATCTTTTGACAGGACTAGTTTGCTGCAATTGCCTATAATATTTTGTCCTCTTTTATAGATATACTTTATGTATGTGTAAACAATCTGAATTATCTGTGATGTATGTTTTAAAAAGTTTGGAATAAAGTACCGCTGTGTTCAAATAGTCTGAAGTGTGCCAAATGTTGTTATATCATTAATGCCATACTATACTTAAGCAATGATGTTGCACAATACTGCTTCAGATTTACTGGTTTCATGAATAAGGTAAACAGGCCTGCATTGTCAGCAAAAACAGCATTTTAGGTCTAAACAGTGATATTTTAATAAACAAAGGTACAGAAAATACCATCATTCTGTTGGAGAGGGAGGGGGTTAAACAAAAATGTTTGTGTTGCTATTCATGACCACACCAGGTAGAGATGGACAACCCTGATTTCAATTTTATTAAATTGTAGTTTAGTATTATTAAATTTAAACTTCTAGGGCCATAATTTTTGCTTCATCATAATAGCATTTACTCTATGGGTTCACCCAACATTTATCTATTTTATGATGTCATGCAGCAAAGTTTGATGTTTCAAGAAAAAATTGTTATTGTTTACATAGACTTGTATTTCAAATCATCTAAAGTTGTTTTTAAAGAGCCCATTTCTAATTTATTGAATAAAAAGGACACTTGGTGAATTTAACTATCTGATTTAGATGCAATATAATTTACAATTCTTATTTTTTTCCTACATTGAATGTAATTCATTTTTGTAAAATAATACACTAACTTAAGTTTGGTCTAGTATATATTCTGTGTAATCTTAAACAAGTTAGTCCCACTTTTGTTTGGTATGTATTATTGCTTGGGCAAAATGTTGCTTGTAATGTAAGCAGTTGACACTTTTTTGGTTTAAAAATTGCTGAAGTGAAAATGTTTATGTAACAGAAATCTCTTTATATCTAGTCCAGTAGTAATGATCTAGTACTTAGTCTGAAGCATCAGATTAATTTGAAGTTTAGGTTTGCCTGAATGATTGTGTTTGTTATCAGGCTTTTTAAAAACACTTTTCTTTCTCTCATCTCACCCTGCCCTGAAGCATGTTTTTGTTGACCTGTTTTTTTTTCTCTCTAAAAGTGGGCAATTTTAACTTATCAGACTTGTGACTTTACATTGCTTCATCTGCAATTCAGTTTATGGTGCTTCTATTTATTTATTTTTAAACAAAGTTCTCAGGATTCTATTTTGGAATATTAAAGAGACGTAAATTTCAAGTTCCATTATAATATTCTGTTTAGGTAGTAGCTGTTACACTGGTTCTCATAATTTTAAAAAACAAAGATTTAAAGGAGGGTATGGTGTTACTTGATGTTGCTCAAGGATTGTGCATTATTTCCCTAACACTAAACTTGCTATTTGAACCCTGCTGTCTCTCAGGCTGTATTTTTGTGTGTTAATGTATACACAATTTTTGCATTCTTCTTTTGCTCATTTGCTCAAACTATGCCATTAACTTACAAACTAAAGCTTTATAATTTTACTTTTAAATTTTTGCTTGTGGGTGAATAATTTATTCGTTTTTAGTGAAATTGAAGTATTTTAAAAAATTTTGTTGCTAAATTTCAGTTAAGATGGATGGATTTGTAGAGGAGTAAGTGTGGATTGTTGAATTATAAGTTTTAATTTATTAAACTGAATAAAGTTACAAGATATTTTATTTAGAAGGTACTAACAGTATGCTATTATTTCAGGTTATTAACTTTTGGTGTATCAATCTTGAGTTGTTTATCAGATAACCACATGTACATCATTTCTACAGAGGTACTGAGCTGTTAACTAATGCCATTATGTTTTTCTAAAGCATCCCTTATGATTTGTTGCTATACATTTACCACATTACTAAAGTTTAAAGGTCATTTTTTTGTTAGATAAATATTTTGAAATTGACTTTGAATTGTTAGAAATTCTAGGTAAGTATCTAGTTTTTCTAGATACATATTTCTTCCTTTATTTTACTTGTTGGAGCAGGACTCTAGGGGGAAAAAACACGAAATGAAGCATCACAATATATTATTTTAATTGATATATATTGCTGCATATACCCTGTTTGCCATGCAATATTGTCCAACAGTTTCAAGTGATTGAATTTATCAGTATTTAAACAAATGTGTACATAGTAATTTGTTGTAACTTTTGTTAAATGATATAATACTGTATGTACATATGTAATTGAAATACTTGTTAAATGTCTTGTATGCTCTCATTCTTTTTACACAGTCATTCATATCATATTATCATATCATCATTGAATGACTAAATATATTTGTAATTTGCAATTTAAGTCTCTGTTATTTCTTTATTAATTCTGATTTAGTTATAATAAATTGTAACTATCTTAAGTGAAAAAAACAACCACGGGAATTTATTATATAGCAAGAAGTATGTTATATAGTTTAGCTAACAGATCTTTTGAGTAAATACAGATTTTTTGTATTTGCTTATCGCAAGTTTGGCCTACTAAGTAATTCCAGATTTTCAGCGCCTGACATTTCTGCGTGTACGTTTTCAGCCGAAGTAGACTACATGCCCCCATCCTCCTTTCCCCACACATCAGCCATTCCTTTGTGTCTTAGTTTTGAAAAAAATTGCTAACTCTGCATTTTTTTAAAAGAACAATTTTTTTTAAGTTAACGAGGGTCTTTCATTAAAGATTGGTCACTATCTGAGCCGCTTTTTGTTCGGCGATGTGGACACGTCACGATTTCACAAAAGTCCGTCTCCTTTCATTCCCCCCCCCCCCCCTATTGTGGCTACTACAATGACGTTGCAAAGCCAGTAGCCTAATGTTACACTAATGTAATAATCATAAATCCAACGAAAATTGCCGTGATATCCTTTTAAAGAATTTGACAATTTATGCTATTCCCTCTTCCGACGTATTAACAAAATATTAATGTTTATTGTGAATTTAGATAGATATAGATCTATGTTAATTATTTTTAAATTGTTATTTACTTTGTCCGAACTGCATTAAAAAACATCAGTTTTACAACCGAAGGCCTATGTGTAGATGTCATCTTTTTATATAAAAATATCTAAGTCCGACATTCTATGCCAGATACCATGCAGTGTTATTAACATAAGTTTAGATATAGATTATCTAAAAGACCACGCGTTAGGCCTTACCTACGCAGAAATTACCAGCTGATACATGCTATTTGCCTTGACCTTGACCTCGCCACTGATGTCAAGGATCTTGAACATGTACCGCTACACAGACACAGGACCCCCAAACATGGCGCAAGGAGAATGCACAATTCCCCCTAAACCAGATTTGGAGCAAACATTTAAGCTAGATGGATATCTGCGCAATTACGAAACGGAAATTAAGCGAAGGTGCTGTAAATAATGTAACTTTGGTGTGCTTTTTTGTTGCTTTTGCATCCAATATTTAATATTTTTGTGATTTAGAGTTAGAGGCCCAAAACTTCAGAACAGACAACACAACAGTGTCGTCACTCAGTAACTCGCTGGTCAGTCAGTGGCCTACTCGCTACTGTTATTAGAATCTAGATCTAGTGACTAGATCTAGAGATCTAACTGTTGGCTATTATTACTATTAACATGTTAGAGTACTGTTATAGTGTTCGTGTAGCCCACAACTGTGAGTCCGAGAGTACGAATACTTGAGATACTTTCCTTGATTATTCCATTGTAACAATTTGTATTCTGAATTCTAGATTTATTTTCAGTAATTTTCAGACTTTTATTTATTAATATAATATTTATTTAATTAGAATCTACTTACTTACTCTACTACTACACTAGTACTAGTAGTACTACAGTACTAAGTTAGTACAAAGTACTATAGAGATCTAGCTAGTCTAGTACTAGTTGGTGAAGTTAAAGAAAGATTTACACTCATAGAAGCCTACCACCACATTATATAATTAATAATAGCGTAGTGTTTCTTTCAGACATTGTATTCACGGGGGGGGGGGGGATGTGTGAGTGTGCACACACCAAAGAGATGCTTGCAAGAAACCCTGATAGTATTAGTAGGCTAGTAGGCCTATATTTTAATTTTTAGCCTTAGGCCTATAGAGTTTTGAGAATTGTAATGTATAGGTCTACTATAGCCTATAATCAGTGGCGTAGCGAGGTCGGGTGTCACCCGGTGTGGCACTTAATGGTGTCACCCCCCCCCCCCCCCCAGAGGCGTAGCAACCCTTCCCGGGGACAAACTTTCAAATTTTCGATTTGCACCCCCCCCCCCTCGAACTTTCGATTTGCACCCCCCTCAAGTTTTTCTCTATATATTTTGCTATTTTTTGCCTTGGTGTCACCCCCCTAAATGGTGTCACCCGGTGCGGTCCGCACCCCCCGCCCCCCCCCCCCTTGCTATGCCCCTGCCTATAATACACTATTATATATAATACGTGATATAACCTATAATCTCTTTAAGTTGTATAGTGATAGGTATATTATCTAGCAAAAAAAATGTTGAGTGATTAAAGTATTACGAAAGTTATAGTAGAGTAGTTTACCTGCAGGCTACATGACTGACTCTAGAATCCAAGTTCCAGTGGTGAGGGTAAGATTTAATGTCACCTTGGTGCTAGATGTACTCAATTTAAAATTAGATTTCAATATAGAACTACTATTAATAGTTTAATAAATATTAGTTATATATCTACATACTAATAATTTAGGCCTACTACATTTGGATTAATTAGGTCTTATCTTAGCTCTTATTTGAAGTTAGGAGTATTAGCCAGTAGATATACTGTTATTAATTGCGTTATAAACTTAGACTTAGACCAAATCTTTTTTTGTCTGTGGGGTCGAGTCAGTAAAGCTCATGGTTTCTAAACTGCAAAGTCTCAAGTTCAAACCCCTGGGCAGATGAGGCTCGATAGCTGGGGACAGCAACTCTTCTAGGAGAAACAACTCCAAAATCAAACAACTGCTGCCTTGTAGTTTGTTCTTGGTTACAAAGGCAATAGATCTAGAAGCAAATCCAAAAAGAAAAGCAGGCTGAAATCAGAGTCAATGGCGCATAACAAGTTGACAAATAATACTTAATTGTGTTGAAGGGTATCCCTTTCAGTTTCAGCACTAAATTTAAGAACAGTTGAGATAAATATAAATTAGGCTTGATAAAAATTCAACCAGATATTAATTTACATTTATAAAGCTATTTAATGTCTATTTGACAAAAATAGCCTCTTTATTGATAAAATGCACATAATTGAGGCCAAGTTTAATTCTAGCCCATTGTCTGATGCTTATAGTGATAGCAAAACAAAGTCTCTAATGGTATTAATGGTACCATCATGCTAGTATTTGTATCACAAGCTTCAAGTATTCATATTTTAGATTATTTTCTATATTTAAGGTTAAAATAAAAAACTATTTGGCAATCAAATAAGATATACATACTCACCAACTTTTGTTTAATCTTGCATTTGTTATTGATTATGCTTTTTGTACAAATATTAATTAATATTCAATACATTTAAAAAATTTTTTTTACCCATTTCAGGTATGATTGTTTCTATGATTTAGTCCAAAAGATAGAAAAAAATGAAGGCAGCATTGAGAAGTTCACCAGAGGATATGAAATATTTGGAATACATCGTCAGCAAGATAATGCTATTCATGCAATGGAATGGGCCCCAGGTGCAGCTGGTGTTTATTTACGCGGTGATTTTAGTAAGTATTTCTTGTTGTAAAGTTAAAGATTCCTCGTTAGATCTAACCATTCATTCTAATTGTAGTTGGGTTTAATAATATTTTTTGTTGCATTTTCTTTTAACTGCATACATTTTCATTCCCTTTAAAATCATTTGTCATTAGCATATTGATACAGACAAATCAAACAGGATTTTACAATATAATGATTTATTATTATAATACACTGTATTTTTTCAAAACCAACTATTGCTTGATTGTAAAATTTGCGATTTCTTCAAACAAAAGCCATAGCACATCATTTTTTAAATTGTAAATTCACTTTCTGTATTATTGCAATTACAATGGTTCTGTGGATAAGGTTAAAAAATTGTAAACTGTAATAAAGGTATTGTCTAATTCATTAAAGAGAAGAAAGGTGAGAGAATTTGTTATATATTTTTTATTAATGCCGGAAACATATCATGTTATGAAATTGCTAATATCTATGCATTAAATCTTTTGAATGCTGTGAGAAGATTTGCTAAACCTTAATTCAGGGGATTTTCTATACCAGTGTCCAATCTATATATAATTCTCTTCATGGGGACCATGCGAGACACCATGTCAATGCACGCGTTACTCCCCCACTCTCTAGGCATATAGCTCCCACCCCTACCAGTCTGGTGAGCTGTGGTTCACGCCAAACGTTTACAATTGTAGAGCCGGGTCAAATTATTAAGGGGCAGATAATTTAGTTTTTAAATGATTTGAAACTAAGGGAGGTAATAACAAGTTTTGCTTGATCTTTTCATTGTCGTATGTAAATTGTCACAGAGTTGGTGTGGGGGGGGGGGGTGGTGTGGAAGGGAGGGTGAGGATTATCGTTTCTCACGAGCTACTAATTTAAAGCAAAATATTTTCAGGTAGTGTTGAATTCACAAATTATAAATTACTAAAAGTAAAAAATAAAACTACTAAATAGCGGCGTATGTTTACGGCGCATGTCAGCTCGTAGTATAGAATCTTCTTAAAAAAAGGAGTGTTAGGTTACTGGTAGTAACATGCCTTGCTAATGTAGATGCTAACCCTCTCCCTAACCCCAACCCTAGTCCTACCATATGCCTGACTCTAATTTCTAATATCTTCTAGTATCTTCAATCATTCCTTAATTTTCAAAAGCTAGACTGATAAAAATAATTTCTTGTCTATCAGATAACTGGCAGTTTGAGGAGAAATATGCATTCAAAAAGGGCGATTTTGGAAGATGGACATTAACAATACCTGCCAATGATGATGGTTCATGTCCAATTAAGCATAACAGCAAACTTAAGGTATGTATGCTAATTTTGTGTTTTTACAAGTGCCTCTACAATATAATTTGAATGGACAAGCACATATAGGATAGTTTTAATATTTCTAATGAACATTTTAATATTTATTCCGATTAACCTATATCTTTGTAACATGTTTCTTTTAAAATTAATCATTCATAGTTTATTAAAACTTTAATAATAAAGATAAATTTTAATTATTATTATTTTAGTTATTAAATTGGATTAACTATTATTTGAAGAAATAAACTCTTCTAGCTTGGCATGAAGTTACACAATGGTAACATTGTTGACCGGATATGTCCTTGGGCCAAAATGGTAGGTCGTCCTGCGACTGTGCCTATCTTTGAGCAGATTTTCTGGGACCCTCCCATGGAAGAGGTAATGTTTATTTATGTATCATTGGTTACAAATGATTTGATATTGTTAAAGTAATGTGGAATAATTTTAAAAGTGTGACTAATATTTTAAAATTTTGGTTTGCAGGTGTATAAATTTAAGCATCCACATCCTCAACTAGGAGCAGGTCTTAAAATTTATGAAAGCCATGTTGGGATTGCATCTTGGGAAGGAAAAGTCGCGTCATATAAACAGTTTACGCAAAATGTCATTCCTCGAATAGCAGATTTAGGTAAATAATTTACTTATTAGACACCATTCTTGTTATCTGAGCTGACTTTTGAAATTGAAAAGATATAAACATCAACATTTCAATACTTGATGTTGTGTAATGTTGTTTTAAATGGGATGGCATGACCAGGCAGTAGAGCTAACCCCAAAAGTTGTGAGTTTGTATTCTGGACTCAAGTCCTTAGGACATCAGTAAATACACCCAGCTTTGAAGGGTACCTGATTCATGTTGGTAAAAGAAAAGGTGGCTGGGCATAGCGCTGACCACATTATCCTTTTGAGTGCTCGGTTTACAGAAACTGGTAAACTACTTCACCTACCCTATTGCCCATCAGGTCTAAATGGTGTATTACTTTTTTTTTACTTTAACTTGACATTGTTTTAATATACTTTTTACCTTAATATTGCGGAATATGAAATTGTTTTCTAAATCTATACTTTCAGGTTACAATGCAATTCAATTAATGGCTATCATGGAACATGCCTACTACGCCAGCTTTGGCTATCAGGTTACAAGCTTTTATGCTGCCTCTAGTCGTTATGGAACACCAGAAGAACTAAAAGAACTGGTTGATACGGCACACCAATACGGTATTGTTGTACTGTTAGATGTGGTGCACAGCCATGCTTCCAAGAATACTGTTGATGGACTCAACCAGTTTGATGGCACAAACTCTTGTTATTTTCATGATGGTGGAAGGGGAACTCATGATTTATGGGACTCAAGGCTATTTAATTACACAGAGTAATACACATATTTTTTGCAGAGTAATGTTTAGATAGATATCTTTAGGAGAACCTCAAATATTATAATAAAGTGTATTTTTAATAACTAATTCTTGTGTACAATAGTACAAATTAAATAATTTATCATTTATTAGGTTATATGAACTTTCTGCATTGTAATGTACACATAGAACTCAAGGGGAACTTTTATTTAAAATCATTTAGTATTTTTAAAGTTTGTTAGTATGGTAGTGGTAATTCTTGTATTCAAAATTACTATTTAAAAAATTACTTTTTTTACTAGATGGGAAGTTTTACGCTTCCTGCTATCCAATTTAAGATGGTGGATAGAGGAATATCACTTTGATGGGTTTAGATTTGATGGTGTAACTTCCATGTTGTATCATTCCCATGGAATGGGTGAGTAATTATTTTATTGAAACTAATGAAACATATTTTATCACACACATAGTGAAGTTGATAAAATTTGAATTGTTGATTAACTAAACTGAAGTTAGTACAAATATTGTTTTTGCTGCAATTAAATTAAATCACTGGCCTTGTAATAAATAATTAGAAGCTGAAAGGGATTGGTGTGGATGGGCTAGTAAGCCCATTGTTGCTAAATCAAAAAGAGTTCAAACCCCCCCCCCCCACCCCGGTAGATGAGGTCCAATAGCTGGGTACAGCAACCAATCTAGGAGAGAAAACTCCAAAATCAAACAACTGCTGCCTTGTACTTTGTTCTAGGATGGACAAGGCTATGAAAGCAAATCCAAAAAGAAAAGCAGGCTACAATAGGAGTCAAATGCATAACAAGTTGACATGTACTACTTTATTGTGTTGAAGGAAAATCCTCTAACATTACAATTACAAACAAAAACAGCTGAAGAATATTGAGGAGTAAAACTATATATATAGATCTATATTTAGCGAGTTGCGCAGCTTGCGCCGTGACCTTTGTTGCCATGGTAATCATGGCTGTACCTTGAACCTAAATTCCATGTTTCCGGTTGCCCATTGGTAATTAAGGCCATGTCGCTTAAGGCGAAACCACAGCACACCTGATCTACGCATGACACAGTGCGCATCTTTGTTTTAACCTCAAGAGGATTTAGATTCAAAACCTATTTTAATTTTTGGATCTCGTTTATTATCTTACAGAGGAGCAATGTGCTGAAATATAAGGTAAGAATCTATAAATAATAAGGTACTTAATATTTACATTGACATGCCCAAATGTTGACTAGACTAATAATTGGGTCTTCTAAAATTAACCTATATTTTAAAATTACGATTTCAATGGTCCGCAAGCCTAGGAAGGCCCACCGCGATAGAGCCTTAATTTCGCGCCAAATTTCCTGTGATTCTTACATTATTAAAATATCGCATTACTTGATTACTATTAGTATACTATAGGCCTACTAATAATTAACAATTTAGTTTAAGTAGCCTACATTACATTTACTAAATTATTACGGTTGATTAGGACAATTAGGTCTAGATCTAGATCTAGATCTAGACTTTACATTAATTTAATTTTAAGATTTTTACACAAGTTGACTTAAATCTAGATTTCTAGATCTAGACTCTAGAAAATAGAAAATTTAGACTCTAGTATAGTAGTAAATAGGCCTAGAATAGATCTAGATCTAGATGATATTATTAATAAGATAGATAGATAGCCTAATAGATTCTGGATTTAGAAAAACGAATCCAGATTACTAGATCTAGATCAGATTAGATTTAGAATATATCTAGATCTAGTAAAAAATAATCTAGCTTTAGGCCTAGATCTAGTTTAATTCTAGATCTAATTTAATCTATAGGCTAATAGGGCCTACACTAATCTAGATTCTAGTAAGAAATAAAAGGCTTAAAAAGGTGCTAGTTAATTTTGATATAGATCTAGATTCTAGATTTAGACCTAGATCTAGAATCTAGATAAGTTAATTAATTATATAATTATAGGCCTATAAGTGTTCATCTAATTCTGCATTAAGTATTAAGTAGGACTAGGCCTATATCAATTCATTAATTAGCCTATTTATTTTAATTCAGTACATTTAGTAGATGAACACAATCATTTAATCATTATGTTTTATTAGGTCATACAAGTACTAGATCTAGTCTAGATCTAGATCTTGTAAAAATAGTGAGACATTGTTAAATGGTTAAGAATAGATTTAGACTAGTGCAGGTATAATTCTCCATCAAGTAGGCCTATAATCACTATATATTTAAATTAATGTAAGCCTATGTATATATCCATAATTAGGCCTATTAAGGACAATTTTAGTACTTGATAATTTTATTAATATTAATTTAATTCTAGACTTGGGTCAATTTGTTTTCTTTGTACATCTTATTTGCTTATAGGCAAGACCAACAAGGTGTAAGAAGGATTGCTAATGTAATCAGAAACTTGATGGCTGAGATAAAGCGGCTGAGGAGAACAGGCTTGTGACTAGGAATAGGTTGGTGGAACTTGTGTACAGCCCTTTCTATGTTCAACCCATGTCTCAGGTGGAAGTACATTCAGTAAGTATGGAGACTGAATTTATTTCTGATGTTTATATTTATTTTATATAGTTTGCAATATGTTGTGCTAGATATATATTTTGTGAAATGGTCTGCTAAATTCTAATTCCATTTGCCCTTCTCTTTTCAGGTACAGTTTTCATGGAGATCCAGCTTTATTCAAGGCTCATCTTAAAGAGAATGATGTGGCTGCTGGGACATAACAAAAATCTACATTCAACTGCTTGCAGATCTCAAGAAGCCTAGGGTTCTCATGCAGCGCCGCAAGCACTCAGGCTGATTGGGAAGTTAATTTCTGGTCCTTTGATAAAGCTCATTTACAAGAACGCAATGTGGCGATCAAATGTACTCTGTTTCTTAAAGTCATGGAAGCGTTGTTGACTTCTACTGAGCCTTTCTTGGTGTGACAGCTGGAGAGGTATCTGATGGGAAATCTGATTGGTGTCTAGCTGACTCATAAGTGGGAGCAAGGTGATCAGGGTGTGTCGCAATACAGTGGAAGGACTATTAAAAGACTGCCAGCAACAAAACAAAAGTCAGCTCTTTACACCATAAGCTACTGGGCAGAGGATGAGGATAATGCTGAGGATTTCAGTCATCGGGCAGAATCACTGGTGGTTGACTTTATAGGAATCTTGTTTTTCTTTCTGAATAATAGCTAAACAGAATTTCAGAGTACTTCTTTCATTTTTAGTATAAAAATGAACTTTATTTTTTAAACATTAGTGTTTTAATAAATTGTTACTGAAAAAATGATTGCTGTGAATTGTAAACTTATTTTGAAAACTAATACTAACAATGTTTATAATTAAGTTTAGTGTTCATAGTGTAAAAAAAAAATTACATTTTAATTAATTACTTAACTTATTTTTCAGGGTAATTGAAATCAGCTAGATAACCCTAGAATCAGTAGTCAATGTGCTTCTTTTCCTTAGATGTGCTCATTGTATCTAAAGATTAATTATAATTGATACTTAAGAAAATTGTTTTAACACTAAAGCGACTAAAGTGATCCAAGAAATTTTTCGTCACCTATTTTTTTTCCAGCATACATTCAATAAATGGGTTAGATCTAGATCTACTAGTAATTATACTTTAAACCAATATTTTAATGTTTATTCCTTGATAATTAATACTACTTTTCTTCTTAAGAGGGATCGTAATGAGAAGAGGCTAATTTCTTGATTATGTAACTGTTTTACAGTACTGTGTTGATCGTAGATTATACAAGGGCTAAATTTAGGTTGTCACTATGTAATTTATTTCTTTGCTCTTATAAACATATTTTTAAATTATTGCAAAAAATCTTTTTTTTTACTTTGCCATTCTCCTAAATGTTTCTATTTTATTAGACAAAATTAAAATTCATGTGGTAATCTGATTACTGTATTTTAATAATTTATATTTCTTTTAGCAAACATTGAAATGTCAGTATGCATAGTTCAGTAGTAATAAACACTGGTACACACTTTGACAGCTGTTTTCTTTTTCTTGTGTTCTAATACTCTATAATTTTATTATGGCCTCCTGATATAGACACTGAATATCAAGGGGGGGGGGGGGGTTGAGAAGGTATCGTAAAGGCAACCAGTTGCCACTTCCATTTTCCATGTGATGTGTGTGTAGGTCTACTCTACTTCATCTACCCAAGTAATATCGTTCATTACAGTTACATTAAAGAACTTGTGAAGTAATATGTGCTTATGCATTTCTATTATATAATTTATATAATAGTAGTAACAGTATTAAATATTAATAAATCGATTTACAATAACTAGATCTAGTTTATTTTAAACCTACATTAATTTTTTTACACGGAGTAATAAGTCAATAATAATATATGAATCATGAATGGAATTAAATTACTCAGTCAATCATATCCAGTCCAGTATAACGTAGGCTTTAAGTTTGATTATAATTTTTTAGTTTTAAAAAAATGCGAATCCCGGATGATGCAATAAAATTATAATTTTTTAATTTTTCGAAAAATGCGAATCCGTGATGATGCAATGAAAAAACCATCGGTGCCAACTTTTTTTCTTGCGTAACATAGACTTGAATGACGAAGGTCTAAGCTGTTTAAGCCACGCCCACAAATTTTTAAAAGGCCATATCTTAGCTCCTAATTAAGCTAGAGACACAAAATTGGTATCAATGTGTAGGGAAAAAAATCCTGTTTGTTTGTGATATAATTTTACTCGAAATTAGTGGAGTTTAAAAATTACGAGCAACAGCCTACTATATTTATTAAGCTATTATCTCTATAACCAAAGGATGTAATCAGTTTTTAAAAATGCATGTAAAATGCTTTGTACTTGCAGGGCATGGATTCAGTGGTCATTATGATGAGTATTTTGGTCTCAACACAGACACAGATTCACTTGTCTACTTAATGATTTCAAACTATATGCTTCATACTTTGTACTCAAAGTTTATCATCACTGTTGCTGAGGTATAGATACTTTATGATTGTCATGTGCTTATATCTTGTTATAAATAATATTTAAAAATATTTCTTGTGATTTTTTTTTTTATATAAAAGGTTTAAAAAATTTATTTCTGCTATAATTTAAAACTATAATACATTTTTTTATAAAATTACTTGTTTATGCTGGTGTTCATTTTTATAGGAAGTATCTGGCATGCCTTTGCTATGTCGACCTTTAATTGAAGGTGGTGCAGGATTTGACTACAGATTGGCAATGGCCATACCAGATGTTTGGATCAAGGTAAAATTATTTGGTACTTTTGCCCAGAAGTAAATTTATTTTCCTATTTTGAGCTACTCTTGACAAAAGGAACACATTTTTTACAAGTGTCTGTTATCTTATAATTAAATCTTACAACCTTTACATTTTAATTTTATATCTGAGTTAAGTTTTTAAAATAATAATTCTAAATAAATTTTTTTTAAATTGCTTTTCTCTGGTATATTTTCCAAATGACATAATAAAATAAGTAACAATTGTGTTATTACAATGAACTTATAACTTTTTTAAATTACAATATTTAGACATTAAAACACTCGTCTGATGAAGAATGGAATCTTGACAATATTGTCCACACCCTCGTCAATCGCCGCTATGCTGAAAAGTGTATTGCTTATGCAGAAAGTCATGATCAAGCTCTGGTTGGAGATAAAACCATAGCCTTTTGGCTCATGGATAAAGAAATGTATACACACATGTCCCTAATCTCTGGAGACAACATAATCATTGATCGTGGAATTGCCCTGCATAAAATGATACGTCTCATAACTATTGGATTAGGCGGAGAGGCCTACCTAAATTTTATAGGTAAGCAAATTATGCCATTTCTATAATTGTAAACATTGGTATATCTCTACAACTTAAACTTTTTATCATTTTTCAAGGAAGTTTTATTTTAGATACAATACCAAAGGGAAAAAAAATGTTAATTTAAATTTTTTTTGAAGAGGTATCAATTTTTTAAAAATTAGCACCAAAATGGGGGTAGAGCATGATCTAACAGTGCAATGCTAGTTTGTTAACCCAAAGAAGTTGCAAGTTTGTAAGCTTAAGAGTGTACAATGTTCCATCATACAAATTCACTCCTCACTACCAAACCTGATCATGATCCTGGCAATGTAAGTTCTAGAAATGTTACATTTTATAACACGCTGCTTTCTGCCTGGCTTCAAAAGAAAAAAGTCACCAATATTAATAACTTGCAAGTTGTTTGAACAATTTAATTGAATTCACTATTCTTTTATACTGCCACAAAACCGTTACCTACTATCTTTTAAATTAAATGTAGTGAAGTCAAAATTACAGCAATATCAACTTCAAAGATAGTTAAATTGTAATGAAATAATTGTGAATCTAAAAGCTAATCGTTTATAAATGCTGACTTGATTTTAGTGAAACTAAATAAAAAATTTAATACTAAAAAAAAAACAGGCTATCTCAGACTGTATCATTCATTGTACCATAAAAATTTCGCCCCACTTTTAGGTAATGAATTTGGGCACCCAGAATGGCTTGATTTTCCAAGAATTGGAAATAATGAAAGCTTCCATTACGCTCGCAGACAATTCCATCTTGCTGATGATAAACTTCTTAGGTACCAATTCCTTAACAACTTTGACAGGGCCATGATTCACTTAGAGACAAAGTACAACTGGCTTTTACATCATCAGGTGCGATTTATATTTTTACATTACTATTAACTGCAGTTAGAGACAGTCATATAAGTATTTGTACACTGTGTAAAGTGAAATGTAACACTGATTTATTTATTTTTTTACTAACTACAAACTTCTATCTTTTTTAGAACTATGTTAGTTTGAAAAATCAGGGAGACATGGTAGTCGTGTTTGAACGTGCTGACATGCTGGTGTTTATCTTCAATTTTCATCCATCCAAGAGCTACACTGATTACAAAATTGGAGTGCAAGTACCAGGAACGTATCCTTTTGTATTAATTATGTCTATCCATATGAGTCAGATTAGTTGAAGGGCATTGAAAACTTATAGCATAAAACTAAAAGTGTTATGCTAAAGGGGTGTGTCTTCATAGTCCTGGACAGGGATATCATAATGTGAATATATACTGATTAAACACTAGTTAAAATCTAGTTTGAAGAATGTCATTGTCCTTAACTAATTACCAGCTATGAGGTGGTTCTAGACTCAGATGCAGAAGAATTTGGTGGTCATAAAAGAATTGACCATAGTGTTAAGTTTCTCACCTTTCCTGAGCCATGGTGTAATCGTGACAACCATATTTTTGTAAGTATTCTTGGTTTTTGTTATTTGTCAAGACTGTCATTTTTTAATGGCATTGTCGGTTAGAGTTATAGCTAGCATTAGGGTAGTGATACCAACAACAAAAAACAACACACACACACAATTCTAATAAACTATTAAGTTGATTCAAATTGTTTAAACAAATGAGAACATTAATCACGCTGTTCATTCTTTCAGGTATATATACCCTGCAGAACTGCCATAGTTCTAGCTAAAACTGCATGAACAAGTCGACAGTGTGAATCGGTTGAAGTTTTTCTTTAAAAGAATGGGCGTCATTTTGTTTGACATAGCTATTATTAGATCTCAAACTTTAGTTGTTGATAGTTTTTATTTTTAGAATAATGATCTTGTTCTCTAACAGATCTTTCACCCTGCTCTTTTATTGTAAGGTTCCATTCTCTATTCTTCCAAAACATGCTCATTTAGATTCAATAATCTCTTCACAATGTGTTCTTGCTTTAAAGGTATGTTGTTAAAGGACTTTATCTTTGTCTGGACTTTATCTTTGTCTGTCGCAAGATAAAATACTCTGAAATGTAAAATTAAAACTGACTACAAATTTAAATTTGGAGGAAAACATAAAAAATCTCCCAATTTTTTATTTTTTTTTGCCTGACTTAAGAACACTAAGTTATGTTATTTTTGCAAATATTGAAGATTGTTGCTGCAGTATTTGAACATACTTAATGCATTTATGTATCATTTAAATTTATCTTTATTTTGACTACAGCCTTAAGTTTCTATTAGCTAATTTGGAAAAAAATTGATCTAGAACTTTATAAATAATTTCATTATTTATTTTTTATGAAATTGAAGGATATGGGCTTACTTTTTAGTTGATATTTCTGACATAAAATTGTCCATAGCAGATATATTTATTTACTAATTACATATTACGATGTACTTTAATAGAAAAGGTAGACTTTTAAATATTAAATTCTACTGTTATTTTATTTTCTGTATTTTAACTAGATGCTCAACTGTTCTAAAAAGAATAATTTTATTAGCTAAAATATTTAGTGTGTAGAAAACAATGTATTTTTTTAGTGTTCCAAGTGCAGATTCTCTTTTTGTAGCATCTTTTTTTTTTCCAGGTGGCAAATTTTTTTTTTTAGAAGTATATCTAGTCTTTATGTTATTTTCATTATTTTCTTCCTTTAAAAAAAAGCAACTTAATCTATTGATTACATTTTTAAACTAGAGGCCCTATACATTTATTTTTTTAATTACTCAGGTGTAAAATATCTGCAATTATGTTTCAAGAAATTTTATGACAAGGAATTTTTAAATTGTGTATTTAGAAGTAGGTCATATTACAAAGTGTCTTTAAAATGATAATTTCCCCTTGAAAGAAAGCTTTTCCCCCTTCTGTTGTGTTGCTTTGGAATGGTGTTTGCTGTAGACTAAATGTGCTGACCTAGTACAGCATTAACTGTTGGATTAGTCTCAGTCTTTTGTGTTGGCTTTACAGGTGTAAAGTCATCAACGTCCCCACTAGACATCTTTTAAGATAACTATTTAAATTGGGACACAATGGTTTTTATTTCATTTTTCCTGCTCTTACCAAAATGTTTTTTTTCTTCCATTTTATAATGGACCAATTTATTTTTAGAATGAACTTTGTTTTTGGTAATTTTAAAAACTATGGTTTTCAGGGGGTTATCTTACTTGTAGTATTCCCCATTGGTTTAGCTATTGATAATTTGCAAACCAAATTTATTTTCAATTTTATTTTTAATATCCCTGGCATAATTTCTGCTTACTCAAAATGATCAGTAAATGAAATAACACTCAACAAATTAATGCTACACTTATTCAAGTTAATAGAAGGCTTTCATTGTAAGAATAGTAGATGTTTCTAAATTATGTTTATTTTCTCAACTGAATTTTTCATCATTTTTAAAACTCTAATTTTTTCCTTTCTTTTGACACTGCCAATTTTGTACAGTACATTGTTGCCATGACTTCAAAGATACAGAGTATTAAGCAGAATTGTCTTGAAATCTTACTTAATTACCTAATAGTCTACACATAATTCTGTACAAATTTTGACAATCAAACCTGGCAATCAAATAATTATAGTTAACATTTTGCTGCATGCCAATACAAAAAAAAAGCGTAAATTGAATTTCTACTTTTAAACTTTTCTGTTTCTCTGAATGTAACATTTTTTCCCACAAGTAAATTGGTGTACTAAATCAGTTTAAACTTAAGTGGTTGTACATCATCCGATTTACCCAGAAACTATATATCCAGATTACTTCAAGAACAAAAGGGTCAGCTTGTGTTTCGCCCCCTGCTCGTTACTGTTGTGTCTCCTTATATTTTCAAACTTGCTCACCATAAAAGTATTTTTGAAAATTATGTACATATATCAAGCTTATGTTTACAATTCTGAAAAGATACTTTTGTCTGTTTCAGCAATTGAGGTTGTAACCTTCAGATATGTGTTATTCTTTAAAGATGAACTGTTCCAAAATAATTTTTAAAATAAGTAATTATTGATACAAAAATTATTATAAGAAACGTGTTGCATTTAGAATATATTTATTCATGTACTTGTTAATAAATAATCTTGGAAGAGAATATTTTGGTGATTCGTTTATATATAAACCCATTAATAATGTGCTTGTATATATTTGTTGCTGCTCTAAATAGTTGAAGCTGAAGTATAAATTGTTGAATGAAAAGGGAAGCTACTGTTTTCGTTTTCTTGTTTTGTTGAGTAACACATCTTTGACTTCTTGGCTTGTAATTTTTGTCGTCTGTGCAAAGACCTGGTCCACTTGTGATCTTCTAAACTGTTTTTTCTAACAGTAAATAGTTCTGGGGGTCCATCTTTTGTGTTCAAAACTACAAAATGATATTGACCCTGTGTGTTTTCCATATTTAAATCAGAATGTTCACTTTTATCGGCTGATTGGTGATTTATGAAAGAACTTGGAGTTATCGTTCTTTGTTCTTCTGCCAGAGAGTTTTGTGTATCTCGATTAGTATTATGGCGTTTGTTACTATTTGTACCGTTTTCGGTGTATTGCAATGATATTTCAGAGCATTCCCGTGTTAACTGTTTATCTGATGAATTTTCTTCGTTAATCGTTTGATTAGCATTCACCGAGAAGTTCTTTATAGTATCACTTTGTCCTGATGAAGTTAAGGCTAGAGCTTTGTTTTTCAATATTCCGCGAAGCGGTTTTGGGGGTGGTTTAGAGCTTATAACAGTGGCCTCATTACTCCGCGAAGAACTTCCAGCAACATTATGTGAAGGCGTGGATTCGACTTCTCGTTCGACTGGGATGGTGTTTTTCTTTGCCCGGGCGCGCCTCTGCCTCCACATTTTTCTTGCTTTAGACTGGGTGCTGTTTCTCCGCAAACTGTCGAAAACGTGTGCAAACTCCGGGTTCTGATCAATGAAGTTCTCGTCTCTACTACTGCGCACGTCACTGGAGATTGATTTTTGTGAATGGGGGCTTAGACTGGAGTCAGTAATAATATCCGGTGTTTCTTCTGTATCGTCGGGGGATGACTTTCCTTCAGGTTTTGGTGATTGGTCAGTCGAAAAAGCAGACGGGGTGTCGTCTGACGCTTCGTAACTTTGAAGAACCTCATCAATATCTGCGTAACGGTAGGCGTAGTAATCCTCGCTACTGCTGTTCCGTCTTCCAGTTTCGTCTACCAAGCCAGATGTCGGGACAAACACGTGACGCTGCTCATAGTGATTGTTCTGTGGGATGTCGGGAAGGTATTGAGCCTGTTTTTGAAATCGGTCTTCGCTTCTCGATCCTTTGTTATAATCTACCGGGTCGTCTAGAAAGACGTCGTCACTGAGAGCGTCTTCGTCGAAGAAAAACTGCTGGGTGACCTCGTCGAGGCTGCTGCCGAAGAGGTCAGATCTCCAACTGAAGCTGGTATTGATGTTTTCTGGTAGGTCACCCGGTGGTGAAAAAAAGCCGGGCTTCCTGGTGTCGAGCATGGTCATGCAGCTGAAAGTTTCCGTTAGTTTAGAGCAAGGGTAGAATGTAAAATCTGAATCGGCTTCGGAGCTGAACACGGAACCGCTGTCATCCGAGAGAGCTCTTGATTCGGCGTAATTGTTCGGTACATAGCGAGCTTCGTGGGGGTTGAATTTCGCCCTCTCGTGAAAAGTTTGAGTAAAATGAGCGTGGTTGTAGCCGAGGTCATAGCGAATCTTCGGAGGTGGAACCGCTCTGTAGTCGTTGCTTTTGTACATGTGCATGGATTCGGGGATTCTGTGGGGGTGTTGCTCTTGATAGCGGTATGGGTGGTCTGGGTAACGGTAACAAAATCGTTCTTCGTACGTGTCGTAGAGGGGAGAGAAGCAAGCTGGATGTCTGCTTGGGTCGGGTTCGTAATTCGAGTGAACCGATTTGTCGCCGATTCGTTTTAAATACTGAATAATGTCAGAGTTCACGTGTTCATAATCCCCGTCGTCGGGAACTTCGGGGTCGGTCTGAACTTGTTTGCATGTCATTGGAGGATGTTTTACTATCTCTGTTTGAAGGGGCCGCTGGGGTAAAGTATCGAAAATATTGTTACTCTTAAAACTGGGTGTGTTTTCACAATATTTGTTTGTTTCGGTGTTTACACATTTCATGCTGGGTGTATTTTCACAATACTTATTTGTTTCGGTGTTAACATATTTCATGCTGAGTGTGTTTTCACAATACTTATTTGTTTCGGTGTTTACACCTGTCGCACTTGAGTGTTCACAATATTTATTTGTTTCGGTGTTTCCACTTCTCATAGTTTGTGTGTTCCCACAGTTTTTGTTTGTTTCGGTGTTGTTATACTGGCGCGTGCACAACTCCACGCTGCTCTCCGGTGACTTCCCGACGCAGACGTCACGTGGCCAGGTCTGGCACATGCTTTGGAGCTGTGAGTTAGGATCCATCAGCAAACGACCCGTTGCGGTTTCATTGGGGCGTCGAATCACGTCAACATAGTTGTTGGTGCTTACAAAACTTTTTGGCATCCACCCTGAGTTCCCGCCAATCACCCCGTTGCTGCTGTATTTAGCGCTGGTGGTGCTGACTTGCGCGTTTGGCATGGTGTTGTTTCTCCTTAGCTGACATTTTGATCGATCGTGCCGCGACAAAATGCTAAGGGAATCCATTATCGCTTTCTTCAACACAATAAGACGATCCAATTTCGCTGTTGATTTTTTCTCACGATTTTTCTCGCTCTTTGACATAGCCGTATCAGACCGAGCGATATAACAACGTGGAGCAAAAGTAGACAATGCGCTGGCGATAGTGAGTGCGGGTAATCGGCATTTGCATCTAATTATATTTACTCGTTGTTTTGCTTACTGTTTGTAAGTCCACCTGAAATAAATATTGAGAAAACAGTTGAATAAAAGCGGAGATAGTTTTTATAGGGGAAAATTGAAACAGTACGATAGTAATAAGATATTAAAAGAACTTTCACACAACTTATAAGATTTTGTAAATAACTTTTCAAATGATGAAATTTGATGATTAAACGAAAAAAAAAGTACTTTGAGTGAAATCAACGTGCATCAGTCTTGAACTATTAAAAAGTCCTAAAGTATTTTGTTGTGGGATGTATGAGCATAACGGAGAAGATAGACAACACTTAAATCATGGAGCATTTTTAAAATGTGTCAGCGTTGGATCTTCATCACTGCTGTGCCTGTTCATCTAACTAATCCCAGTCGTTAAAGCTTTTTTAAATCAATAACTAGAAGTAGTCAGGGGCGGAACTACAGTGCCGCCAGACCCCGCAATGCGGGGGGGGGGGGGGGGGGGCACGACGTTTAGGGGCCTAATTCCGACCAAAAAAACAATGAATTTTCTTTTCATAAATAATGTTTTTCGTGCACCTTGATAGTGGTTTTGTAAAAAAACAAACGTGTCTACTATAGCAGTGATTGTTCTACAGTAACTAACACACACTGTTGCGTAGAGAAATATAAAATTTATAAGAGCTCTACTTTGAAAGATAGGCAAACGTTCACACTACTTCCATGACTTACTGCCCTTCATTAAAACACGGGTGCCCATAAAGCTCATTTAAATAGTTTTGTACTATGTAAATTAAAGAGCCATTTATTCTCTTAATTATTATTTAAATAAGGCATACTAAAAAATCCTATAGCTATAAAAATGAATGTATTCAAAACTAATAATATAAATACAAAAAATCATAAAAATAAACATAACGCGAGAAACCATTGCAAAATCAAGCTTACGTGTTTATATAATTTTGATCAGCCAGCTCTAGGACGTTAGAATTGTTTTAAACATAAAGACGTAATACAAACATTTGTAAAACACGATTATTGCGGGCCCGAAATGAGTTCGGACTTATTGGTGACTTTGTTGTCTGGTTCGTTATATCACAGTGGTTATACATTGCAATAAAATAGATTAAAATACTCAGGTAATAGACTATTTAAAATTTAGAGAAGCGGGCTACTTATATATATATATATATATATATATATATATATATATATATATATATATATATATATATATATATATATATATATATATATATATATATATATATATGGGGGGGGGGCCAAAAATTTTTTTTGCGGGGGAGCCTTTTTTTTCTAGTTCCGCCACTGGAAGTAGTCTACGTATTATTATCGTTATCTTATCACCAGTAAGTCACTTAAAACTTGTGGTATAGGTATAGACCTAATGTATTTCAAATCGAAGTAGTGTCGGTTTAAACTTATAATAAAACATTTTTAAAAGCGCTTGTAAGTCTTGCAAGTCTTTTGAACCTGCCTTTGTAGGCAAACTAACAGCAGTGTAAGCGTATTTCTAAAACCCGCGTTCCTTTTCTTACCTTTAAGTGTAAGACAGTGTTAGTTCTGACTAAGTCAAATTTAAGTAATTTAACGCTTACTTTTTATAACAATTTTACAAGTTTTTATAAAAGTTTACAAAAAAACTTCCGAGTGAGAACTGTTGGAATATATTTTCAATCAGTCAAAATTATTTAATAACATAGCTTAAAACATACTTCCAGAATGAAAAGTGAACAAATAAAAATTGAAAAAACTCACAGTATGAAACTAATTGCGATTTAATCAAGACATTTCTTCGCGGAGGAAACCCTGAATTGTGTTGAGTCTCGGTAATTTGTCTGAACTTTATACTTTATTTTTGGTCAGTCTTATTAGTGGACAGGAAGTTCAGATTATTTTGATGGAAAAACATGGTGGTATGTGGGGAAAGTAGGGGGGGGGGGGGTGGCCTTGGAAGGGGGTTGGAGTTGGGAGGCTGGGTCTAAGTAGAGATGGAAAAATCCGTGGACAGAGGCGGGGGTGGCGCCACCGTTTAAGAGTTGAGTAAACTGAACGCCGTCACCAAACTCAAAGCTTACGTAAGTGGTTTATATTACAGCTATTCGGGGCAATTAACCGCTGCGCGGCACAAGTGTAACAAAGTAGTGCTTGCGGTTTTGAAAAATGGATCATTTGTGGTTTCACTGTCATCTAAAACAGCGCTATACACAACTAATTGGGTTATCTAATTACACTGACACGTGACATCTGTCCTCTGAGTTATCTAACACGTGGGATCGTCTGCTGGTGTTTTAAGATTTTCTAAAACATTTTCTTAGCAAAACACGAATGAAACAAAAATCACGACTCTATTGAAGCTACAAATTTAAAGTTTCCCTTTCGAGTATGGTGGTGGATAAGGCGGATAGAGTTCATCTGTTTCTGTGACCTCGGCTTTCTTACTCTAGACGTCTCCAAGCTCACCCAGCTCTGATGGATACCAGACTTATGTTGGGGATAGTAAAGGCGGCTGGGCATAGAGGTCATCCTTAAATGACGTCACTCTTTTTTAATGATTATTACCTCCCCTCCGTCACACATCGTCACAAAAACCCAACACCCCTTATAATGACGTCACACTTCAGCCTACAACCCCCCCCCCCCTCAAAATTGCAGCTGAATTTTTGTTAAAACATGGACATTTTTCCTAAATTTATTCAAACAGTTTTCCAAAACGCGAAATAACGGCTAAAATTAGTTTTCAAGCATTGCTTTTTTATAATGCAAAAGTGTGACGTCACACCATCTGAACCCCGCTCCCTCCTCATCACACGCCGTCACAAAATTACGGCCCCCTTCCCCTCCTACGAGTGTAACGTCATTTATGGACGACCCCATAGTGCTGACCACACCATCTCTTTATAATATGCCGAGGTCCATTTTTATGGACTCTACTTCATCTGCCATGTGAATCTTTGGGTTCTGAATGAGGAACTTTACTTTATACCATGTCATAGAACACAAAATAATAAAATGAAAAACCACCCCAATACCGTCTGCGTGTTTTATGTGCGCGCTCTTTTAGCGCCCTCTACATTTATTTTATGCCGTGGGAACAACAACACAGAAACATTGCGTTGAATGTATAGACCAGCGTTTGAGGAGTAAACACAGTTGGGCCAGATTCTCACCAATTGCAGGGTAAATGAGCCATGTATCAATTTAATTAGAAACTGCACGGCCATATTCTCACCAACTGCAGGATTAATGAGCAATGTAGCAATTTAATTAGAACTTGGCGCAAAACACTTGGACCACACTTAAAAGGCGGCGGGATAACTCTATCACTCCTCTCTGTAAATACTGCATTTTCTGTACATACTCTCTCACACAAACGCGCATATATATATATATATATATATATATATATATATATATATATATATATATATATATGTTACGGTCAAAGCCCGAAGTGCGGCCAATGCTAGGATTGGCCGGCCAATCCACGCATTGGCCGGCTCTCTTGGCCAAAGCCCGAAGAACTTAGCACTAAGATCGTATTTCGTACATTGGCCGGCCAATGCACGCACTGGCCGGGACGTACTGGCCAAAGTCCGAAGCGCTTAAACTTGACAGCGTATTTTGTACATTGGCCGGCCAATGCGCGCACTGGCCGGTATGTCCTGGCCAATGATCTATCTAGACTAAGTTGTGATCGCATTTTCATTATTCTGGGTGCGTTTTCATTGAGAGTAACGTATTGTTTTGCTCTTGTTTATATAGCATTCTATATGCAAGTCGACATGGATCAAAAGGGCCGTCAGACCATGAGACAGACATAGCAGATGGCTGTCAAAAGAAAAAAAAATGTAAATCCATGTTAGTTTCCATATATGGGCTCTCGATAAAATAGTTACTGAGGAAGATCTTGAGAAAATTGAACAAGAAATGGAGGTTGCCATAAATGCAACGACATCCTCAGCTAACACATCTACTGCCGTAGCGGAACGTCCAGGCCAGTTGCGTGACAATTATGTGGCCAACAGATTCTGTATAGTTTGTGAAAAACATTGTAGTGCAGCTCATTCTTTTGGATCCGGTGGCAACGATGTCCATGCTATTTGTGGAATACCCAATGAAGCAGACGAAGGGTACGGAGGGAACATTACCTGCAGATTGTGTCACAACAAACAAGACATCATGGAACACATGTCAGCAGCTCATACTGGCTTGCAAACTCAAGGTGCTAAGATGCTTAAAACATCAAATACAAAATTTAAAGATGGTGAAGTGGGTGACAATGTACGCATCCGTTTTCCAGATGTTGACAGAGGTCACGGTGATCCCCGAAGCGTGATTGCAGTTGTCATGAGCGTCGAGGGCGGTTTCTACAAATTAGGAACGGCACATGGTGTTCTAAAACAACTGTATGCTAAAATTGAGTTTTCAATTCTTCACGAAAAACTGCTCTTATTGTCGTCAGTTGGCACTGAGGAAAAATCACTACGAACCATCGCATCTTCACAATCATTGACTGGGGGCCAAGGCTACACTCGCTGCAATTGCACAACTAAGTGCACAACAAATCGCTGCAAGTGTAAAAATAACAAGCTGCTATGTAATTCTAAATGCCATAAAAGTTCAACTTGTTGTAACAAATGATGATATTGATAGCTTGAGACTATAGTATAATAAAAAATTTGAATGTTTCTGTCATTTACTTTAATTAATAATCAATAAAGACTTAATTTCATGATCCTTACGGTATTAAAAAAAAACAATCTGCTCATGATCTTCTAATTCGAACTTTGGCCGGTCGTCCCTAGCCAGATGATCTTCTAATTAAGACTTTGGCCGGTCCACCATGACCAGTCCGCGGACTGGCCGGCCAAAGGCCGAAATCAAGAGCTATTTCAGACTTTGGCCGGTCCACCATGGCCAGTCTGCGGATTGGCCGGCCAAAGGCCGAAATCAAGCAATGTTTCGGACTTTGACCGACCTATGGGAGGCGATATTGGCCAATGCGCGGATTGGCCGGCCAATCCTAGCATTGGCCGACTTCGGGCTTTGACCGTAACATATATATATATTGTTACGGTCAAAGCCCGAAGTCGGCCAATGCTAGGATTGGCCGGCCAATCCGCGCATTGGCCAATATCGCCTCCCATAGGTCGGTCAAAGTCCGAAACTTTGTTTCATTTCGGCCTTTGGCCGGCCAATCCGCAGACTGGCCATTGTGGACCGGCCAAAGTCTGAAATAGCTCTTGATTTCGGCCTTTGGCCGGCCAGTCCCGGACTGGCCATGGTGGACCGGCCAAAGTCTTAATTAGAAGATCATGAGCAGATTTTTTTTTTATGCCGGTAGGATCATCTTTATTGATTATTAATTAAAGTAAATGACAGAAACATTCAATTTTTTTATTGTACTATAGTCTCAATCAATCAATATTATCATTTGTTACAACAAGTTGAACTTTTATGGCATTTAGAATTACATAGCAGCTTGTTATTTTTACACTTGCAGCGATTTATTGTGCACTTGGTTGTGCAATTGCAGCGAGTGTAGCCTTGGCCCCCCAGTCAATGATTGTGAAGATGCGATGGTTCGTAGTGATTTTTCCTCAGTGCCAACTGACGACAATAAGAGCAGTTTTTTTTGTGAAGAATTGAAAACTCACTTCTAGCATACAGTTGTTTTAGAACACCATGTTCCGTTCCTAATTTGTAAACACCGCCCTCGACGCTCATGACAACTGCAATTACGCTTCGGGGATCACCGCGACCTCTGTCAACATCTTTAAATTTTGTATTTGATGTTTTAAGCATCTTAGCACCTTGATTTTGCAAGCCAGTATGAGCTGCTGACCTGTGTTCCATGATGTCTTGTTTGTTGTGACACAATCTGCAGGTAATGTTCCCTCCGTACCCTTCGTCTGCTTCATTGGGTACTCCACAAATAGCATGGACATCTTTGCCACAGGATCCACAAGATTGAGCTGCACTACAATGTTTTTCACAAACTATACAGAATCTGTTGGCCACATTATTGTCACGCAACTGGTCTGGACGTTCCGCCACGGCAGTAGATGTGTTAGCTTAGGATGTAGTTGCATTTATGGCAACCTCCATTTCTTGTTCAATGTTCTCAAGATCTTCCTCAGTAACTATTTTATTGAGAGTCTCTCTTGGTAGATTTGAAGTGCTAAGTCCCACTTTTGCTTTGCATCCAAACAAGGCTTCGTATGGTGATTGTTGGATTCCTTGATGAAAAGAACGATTTTTCATAAATTGAATGAATTTGAGACTCTCAGCCCAATGAGCTGATTCATTTGTTTGCATCCATGTCATCATCATGTTTAGAACATCTTGGTTGGCACGTTCGACTGAACCTTGGCTTTGGCTATGCCTTGGTTTTCCGTGAACTAGTTTAAGTTCAGGCCACATGTTCTTTAGTTCAGAAATAACTTGATTCACAAATTCTCTTCCATTATCTGATTGAAGCACACTTGGGGCACCAATAGTCGTGAAGATATCCAGCAGCTGGTAAGCAACTTCTTCTGCTCTTTTGGTTTCCAAAGCTCGCAACAATATGAACTTGGTTAAATGATCCTGGTAACTGAATATAAACTTGTATTTGCCGTCTGGGTTACTTTGCATATCAATAAGATCTACTTGGCATCTTGAGTTAAATTCTTTAAATATCAAAGGTTTGGAAACAAGACCTTTCTTGGGATTAGACAATTTTGTCTGACAAGGCTTGCACAACCGAAGATACATAGTAATGATTTCTTTGGTGATATTTTTGTACTTTCTCTTGAGCTCTTTTTCCATCCTTGTGCGACCTCCATGTCCGATTTTCAAGTGAGTTTCATTGATCAAGTCGAACAACTCTTCTGAGTGCACATAGTACAAAATAGCACCATTGTCTTCTGTTAGTGGTACAATAAGTTTTTCTTTACCGTCAACTTCAATAACATCATATTTGTTTAGTCGACGATAGTCAACAGTTTTTTTTGTCTGCTTTGCTTTAGCCTGTTTAACGTCCTCTATAATAGCAATGTATTTGTCTTTGCTGAGAATAAAGCTATTGTTTGGTTTTTCATGCAGTACTGTAGTCAAATGATCTAAAAACATAGTTTTCATGTCAAACGTTGGTTCGATATTTGCATTTTTTTCTTTTGACAGCCATTTGCTATGTCTGTCTCATGGTCTGGCGGCCCTTTTGATCCATGTCGCCTTGCATATAGAATTCTATACAAACAAGAGCTAAACAATACGTTACTCACAATGAAACCGCACCCAGAATAATTAAAACGCGATCACAACTTAGTCTAGATACAACATTGGCCAGGACATCCCGGCCAATGCGCGCATTGGCCGGCCAATGTACAAAATACGCTGTCAAGTTTAAGTACTTCAGACTTTGGCCAGTACGTCCCGGCCAGTGCGCGCATTGGCCGGCCAATGTACGAAATACGATCTTAGTTCTAAGTTCTTCGGGCTTTGGCCAAGAGAGCCGGCCAATCCGCGCATTGGCCGGCCAATCCGGGGTTTGGCCGCACTTCGGGCTTTGACCGTAACACATATATATATATATATATATATATATATATATATATATATATATATATATATATATATATATATATATATATATGCGTGTGTGTAAATATATTATAAATACTTAATACATGTAGGTCTTTATAAATTGTGTTAGATCTATATATTGTTTATATTCTTACATTCAAACACACGTACAACACAGATAAACAACTGTACATTATATATGCCTCTCTCTCTCTCTCTATATATATATATATATTTTTTTTTTCTCTGTAAATTTTGCAGTTGTTGCCAGTTCCTCCCTCCTAACCCCTGAGTAATAGCTTTAAAGTGTTCACATTTAATACTAATGATATTTATCTATAGTCGGTTATTAATACAGCTGGGTGTAGCATTGTTTTCTCTGTAGTTTGAATGTTTACGTCATGGTGTCCCCCCCCCCCCCCCTACACTCACACAAACTTGTCGGGATCGTCAATAATTTAACTCTAATTGACCATTTATTGAACTGGCAAAAAACATATTTATTCCTATATTTTGCGATTTTTTTTAGTCTTGATGTCACCTCCCCCTAAATTGTGTCACCCGGTGCGGTCCGCACCCCCCGCCCCCGCCTCGCGTCGCCTCTGCCGTCCCCCCACCATCTCAACCATCCCTTTATTTCCTCTTGTACCGCCGCTGAAGTGCCTTATCCTGGAAGCAAACACTTGTTAGGTTTATATCAGTCGATCATTCAGGCAAATGGACGCATACTTGAGATGGTTGTTGACATCAATAAAACATTTTTTGTTGCTGTTTTTATTTGAGTCCAGAGGATATGACTTATAAAACATGACGTGTTTTTTTCTATTTAATATTGAAAAGATTCCACTCATAAGTTTTTTTTTAAAATCAACTTTTTAATTATACTCCATTCTATTTGTATAAGGTTAATCAAAATGTGCAGGCAAACTGAAGCAACATTTCTACATTGTAAAATTAAATGCAGTTTTTAATTAACAAAATTCTAACATTTAAATTCATTAATTCAATGCAAGCCTACACAACCAGGTTTGAGAAAGGTCATTGACTTGAGAAGTGGCGGATATATATATATATATATATATATATATATATATATATATATATATATATATATATATATATATATATATATATATATGACACACATTGATTATATACATTGGAGATACATACTCATGATTATACATTGATGAAATGCATTAACTATATATATATATATATATATATATATATATATATATATATATATATATATATATATATATATATATATATATATATATATATATATATATATATATATATATATATATATATATTGATGACATACATTGATGAGATACATTGAACGTACACATTGAATGTACACATTGTTTATAATCATACACACTATAATAATAATTGCTGATATACATAGATGATATACACAGATAATACACATTGATGATATACATTATTGACATACACTGGAGTTACATATTGGTGGACAACAGTTGATGACAACAGTCGATGACAACAGTCGATGACAATAGCTGATAATGTACATTGATAAAACTGAATGATAATATACATCAGGGGTCTCCAAACTTTTCCCGCGGGCCGTAGTTTGGATGATTGATGATATACATTGGTGACATATATTGGAGAAACATACTGGTGACAACAATCGGTGACAACAGTTGGTGAAAAACATTGATGGACAGTTCTTTGAAGCAGTTTATTCCATTCTCCAAATCAACCGTTGGTATAACTCTCAAAAGTGGATAGAATTTTGAACTAAGTGCGGACAAAGGAATTGATGTCATGGACAGGTTGATGCGGTGAAAATACAACACATGCATACGATTTGATAGAGGTCCGGACACAGTCAAAAATGTTGAATCAGAGGTTGACACTTTCTGCAATGTTGATAAAGATGTTGTTACTGACAAACACTACGAACACAGGAGAAAATGTTTCAATACCAGAAATGTGGATTCAGAAGCTTACAGGTGTAGATTTTGGCAGAAATGTTGATAACGGTGAATAGAATCTTATAAACCTTGATGCCGATATTGTAAGAGATGTTGTTGCACAGCTTGAAAGTTGATACATGTGCTAATACTGGCAGGAATGTTGATACATGTTCTAATACTGGCAGGAATGTTGATACATGTGCTAATACTGGCAGTAATGTTGATACATGTGCTAATACTGGCAGGAATGTTGATACATGTGCTAATACTGGCAGTAATGTTGATACATGTGTTAATACTGGCAGGAATGTTGATACATGTGCAAGAATGTTGATACACGTGCTAATACTGGCAGTAATGTTGATACATGTGCTAATACTGGCAGTAATGTTGATACATGTGCTAATACTGGCAGTAATGTTGATACATGTGCTAATACTGACAGGAATGTTGATACATGTGCTAAAACTGGCAGTAATGTTGATACATGTGCTAATACTGGCCAGAATGTTGATACATGTGCTAATACTGGCAGTAATGTTGATACATGTGTTAATACTGGCAGGAATGTTGATATAGGTATTAAAAAGACTGTTGATACATGGGATAATACTGGCCAGAATGTTGATACATGTGCTAATACTGGTAAGAATGTTGGTATGTGTGATGATATTGAAAATAATGTTGAAACAGGTTTTAACAGGTGATGATACTGGCAGTAATGTTGATACAGATGCTAATACTGGCAAGCATTTTGATACAGCTGATGATATTGAATAGAATGTTAATACATGTGCTAATAATGGCAAGAATTTCGATACATGTGCAAGAATGTTGATACAGGTAATGATATTAAATAGGATGTTGATATAGGTGCTAGTACTGTCAAAAATGATGATACAGCTCATAATATTGGCAAGAATGTTGATATAGGTGCTATTACGGGCAAGAATGTTGATACAGGTGATGATATTGAATAGAATGGTGATATAGGTGCTATTACGGGCAAGAATGTCGATACATGTGCTAATACTGGCAAGAATGTTGATACAGGTTATGATATTGAACATAAAGTTGATACAGGTGATGATAGTGATGATATTGAACAGAATGTTGATAAGGTACTAATACTGGCAAGAATGTTGATAAGGTACTAATACTGACAATAATGTTGATAAGGTACTAATACTGGCAAGAATGTTGATACAGATGATAATATTGAACAGAATGTTGATCAGGTGCTAGTACTGGCAAGAATGTTAATACATATGATGATAATGAATATAATGTGGATGCAGGTTGATCTAAATCGTGCATGAAGACCTATGGTGATATATCACTGTTGATACATGTGCTAATACTGACAAGAATGTTGATAAGGTACTAATACTGGCAAGAATGTTGATACAGATGATGATATTGAACAGAATGTTGATACAGATGATGATAATAAATATAATGTGGATGCAGGTTGATCTAGATCGTGCATGAAGACCTATGGGGGGGGGGGTGTAATACTGTATTTTACCTTATAAATGATATATCACTGTACTTGTTTCACAAAATGAATATGTACTAAACGACTGTAATTTGCAGAAATTGTCGAGAACATAGAATTGACGCTAAAATAAACGGCTTTGAGAATGTCAATGTTTACTTAAAGCCAAAATCTACATTTTGTCTCGGTTATGGAATGAAATGGCGTGTCGACTAAATAAAACAATGCAAAAAATTAAGTGAAAAGTAATTACCAAATTTTTGTGCTTTAGATAACACATATTTAATTATAATGCAAATATGTTTACGTTGAACTAAATAAATATCTGACGGACAAAAAGGCAAAATGTTTAGGTGTCTGATATGATAACTTATAATGATCAATTTTTAGCAAGCGGTACGTAGCGGGATAGCAGAGACGATTGTGTGTTGGCTTGCTGGGTCTAGTAAATGTTAGTGGTCTAGGTTCAAATCCTAAGGTGTAGCTTAATAGTGAGGAAAGGTTAAGGATAGGGATGGAGTTTAGGATGCATAGTGACAGCATACTGATAGGATGCATACTGACAACATAGTAACTGGATAAACAGGTGTATATTGACAGGGTGCATAGGTGTAGTGACAGGGTGCATAGGTGTAGGGTGCATAGTTGTAGTGACAGGGTAGGTGTAGTGACCGGGCGCATAGTGACAGGGCAAATAGGTGCATAGTGACAGGGTGCATAGTTGCATAGTGACAGGGTGCATAGGTGCATAGTGACAGGGTGCATAGGTGCATAGTGACAGGGTGCATAGGTGCATAGTAACAGGGCGCATAGGTGCATAGTGACAGGGCGCATAGATGCATAGTGACAGGGTGCATAGTGACAGGGCGCATAGATGCATAGTGACAGGGCGCATAGATGCATAGTGACAGGGCGCATAGATGCATAGTGACAGGGTGCATAGTGACAGGGTGCATAGTGACAGGGTGCATAGTGACAGGGTGCATAGTGACAGGGTGCATAGTGACAGGGTGCATAGTGACAGGGTGCATAGTGACAGGGTGCATAGTGACAGGGTGCATAGTGACAGGGTGCATAGTGACAGGGTGCATAGTGACAGGGTGCCCATCGCTGTCTCTATAGTATGAATTTAGAAATGTATAACTACTGTTTTTTTTTTCAGGCAAGGCCAACAAACGTATCAACTTAATTCCTACACCAGCGCACATCTGCACAGTTTTATATATAACTTTCCCATGTACTTGACCTTTCGTGTTGACGAGAAGTTATCAAAAGATGGCGGCTCACGTTACGGTCTTTGACATTTTCAAGAGCCTCAAAGTTTTCCAGCATTGGCATAGCGGTCACAGTGCATTCTAGTTTGTTTGGAGCAGTGGCGCATGTGAGGTAGGGGGTGGGGGTGGTTGTTTTTTAATAGACATTTTATTTTATTTAAGTTTGACAGGCTACTGGAATAATATGCTAATTATCGAGTAAGGAAATGAGAAAATAGATACAAAAATGGTTGATAAATAAATTCATAAAACTACGTTCAGACTTCTGAGACTGTTCACTGAGTGAGGAGAATGTTAAAAAAAAACCTTTCGTTAACAGTTTTGTCATGGCGGAGGGGGGGGGTATTTATTGATGTAATTTAGTTGTTGAATTTGTTTAAATATTATTTAAATAACAGTTTATGCAAATGTACTTTATCTCACTAGTTTCAAACCTCATCATCTCACCACATTTCCTCCGCTTAACTGACAACACATCATCTCTACCTCTTACCTACCCTCAAAAAAAAACATAATGTCTGCCTATTACCCCCCCCCCCCCAATAACAAATAATCTTTTTGTTACCTCCCCTCTACTTATTACCTCCCCTCAACTAACAACTCATCTCTACCTATTGCCTCCCCTCAATCAACAACATAATCTCTGCCTATTACCTCCCCCCTCTAATAACAAATAATCTTTTTGTTACCTCCCCTCTACCTATTGCCTCCCCTCAATCAACACATAATTTCTACCTATTACCTCCCCTCTACTTATTACCTCCCCTCAATCAACAACACATAATTTCTACCTATTACCTCCCCTCTACTTATTACCTCCCCTCAATCAACAACACATAATTTCTACCTATTACCTCCCCTCTACTTATTACCTCCCCTCAATCAACAACACATAATTTCTACCTATTACCTCCCCTCAACCAACAACATAATCTCTGCCTATTAACCTCCCCCCTCTAATAACAAATAATCTTTTTGTTACCTCTCCTCTATCTATTATCTCCCCTCAACCAACAACACAATCTCTATTAACTCTCCTCGACTAACACATTACCCTAACCTATTACCTCCCCTCAACTAACAACATAATTTCTACCTGTTACTTCCCTTCAACTAACAACACATCATTTTCCCCCATTCTCTACCACTCACTTAACAAAACATCTCTCTTTACCTCTCCATCAGCTTACAAAAACCCCAATATTTTAAACACACTACAGATGAAATCAACTCACACACACATATATTAGAAGAGCCAACAAGGAAAACTGATCACAAAATACCTAATCCATTTTATTATGAGACCACTTCATACACCAAACATAAACAAATAACTATACACATTATGATTGTATTCAATAATGTAAACAAGTCAGTACTGCCCCAATGATATGAGATGAAAACTATAACAAACTGCAAGGAAATACTGAATAGAAAAATGCAAACTTTAAGCAATCACAGACATTTGAAAAAAAAAATTAGAAAAAAAAACGGAATTTCTCTGTGTAGTAAAGAAATCCAGTTTCAATAAAATTATTTTAATAAATTGAGAACTGTTGATGTTAGGTTTAATAGAAGAAAAAAGATATGTCACTATATATTATTATATGATCATGATTTTCTACTGACTTAAACCAAACAGAAAATGTTATTCAAATAATAAAAATGTACATACACATTACCAACATTACATTGAAAATATTACTCAAACTAAATAACAATGCATTTTAATAAACCCTTTATAGAAACAGCATAAAAGGAGGAAACAGTATTGAAATAACTCAAACATGAACTAAAACTGGTAAGCCATTGTGTTTACATGCTGTAAGCCAGTGACAGTACAAAGTAAACAAAATAGCAACTTTTTTTTTTATAAAATATTTTTATAAGTATTTAAAAACTTGAATGGAAATATATTTTAATAACACTAACATTATTTATTATATGAACAATTAAGCTGTTAAGATATGAACTTCAAAGAGTGGTTGTTTAAAAAATGTGTTAAATTACAAAGAAATCTAAAGAGTTAGTATTAACACAGCACATAATCCAGCAATTGATCAATATCAACATACAAAAATACATATTTCAACAACTTAAGATTGATCTAGTTATTACTGGTGAGTCACACATGTATCATGTCAGAACTAAACTATGCAGACGTATGCCCTATCTCAGTACAAGTTTTTAAACTGTTGCATGACCAAGATGTACTATCAAAATGAGGTAAAGACTTAATGAATTAAGAAACTTTTACTCTAAGCCAGTGGCGTAGCGAGGTCGGGTGCACCGGTGCGGCACTTATTGGTGTCACCCCCCAAAGGCGTAGCTACTTCCCGGGGACAATTTTCAATTTGCACCCCCCCCCCCCCTCAAACTTTCGATTTGCACCCCCCCCCCTCAAGTTTTTCTCTATATATTTTGCTATTTTTTGCCTTGGTGTCACCCCCTAAATGGTGTCACCCGGTGTGGTCCGCATCCCCGCCCCCCTCGCTACGCCTCTGCTCTAAGCATATTCATTTCTTAATGTTTATACATGCACTGAATCTTAAAGAAATAAACAAATACATTGTAATATGATATAAAAATGATATTATGATGATTTTGTTACTTTAAGATATAATGTGTATAAACTAAGTCAAATGCAGTATTTAAAAAAAATTGCTAGTAAATGTAACTACAGTTTACAAGCTGGCCAGTGTATATCTAAAGTCACTAACCAAATGCATCTTTATCACACAGTATCACAAACTTCATCTTAATGCAACTTATATGAAATCATAAAGGCCTTCATTTAAAATGCAAAAATATAGATCAAAATTTTAAAGATCCATCCATGAATTTCAGTGAAAAGTTAAAAGTTACAATCAATTTATTTTATAAACCACAGTGATTTGAAATCTGGGTAAAGTTTACATTATTTAATTGAATTTTTGTAAAATTAATTGGCATAAAAAATATACATGATAACACCTGTTTGAAATTGGAAAATGAAACAAAGTTTTAAACTCCAAAAAAGCTTGAATGAATTTTAATATAATCCATAACATTTTTATAGTTTCACTGTTTTATTTCTTTTTAAATAAACATTAGCCCAATGAAAATTTTCAAATCATGAACAAATTATAAAGTTGTACATTTCTTTTTTTTGGTAAGAGCTATTTATTTGTTCCCTTTCATTCATTAAAGATTGCAATATTATAAAAATGAAACAGAGAAAAGAGCAATTTCTTTCTAACAGCTACCTTAGATTACTTGCCCAATGTGAATTGTGATTATAGCCTATCAGTGTTCATCTCAAAATCATAAATGGCATCACTTGATAAAAGAAGAAAAGAAGTAAGTCATGCATGTGCTATAGGATTGAAAAAAATAACAGAAAAATTCAAAGATAAAACTAAAACTAAATTAGTTTTGAATAGAGCTCTTTTATAAATGTTGCATACTTAAACACAAAACAAAAAACGTTTTACTAAAATGTATACTTTCCTACATGATATTCCCCCTCAAACTAGTAGCTGTATGTTCATTTATTTAGGGACTAATGTTCACAGTAAGAATATTTTATATAGTAAGAAAAGTATGATAAAAAGATTTCTATTTAAAGAAGTTAAAGGCTACTAAAGTATGTAACTTAATACAAAAACAAAACAACATTGGTTTTATATTTGTTTGGTAAGTTTGCCTGAACAAGTTTAAATATAGAAATAAATAAATCAAATATTTTAAATTTCAAAATAATTTCTTTTCAGATAACAAACAAGAAATATAAAATACCTGAAATTTTAAATTGAATTTTATTGTTTGTTATGGATTTGTGAAAAAAACCACACTTTTAAAACAAAGTCTTAAAAGATGTTTCATTCTTTTCTATTTTTTTTTACAACAAAATGTTTACCATGCTAAAAAAAAATCTCCAAATGTAAAGTAAATGAATAAGTTAATCTTAAATGAAGCAGCAAAAATAATCAATGCTTTATATTATTTTTTAAATTCTAGCACATAAACAGTTCTTCAATGCTTCCTAAATTATGATTTTTTTAATTTGATAAGAAATTATCTAGATAAAAAAAAAGAAATTGCATAGTTTAAGTAGGCAAACATTTTGTACTTTTAAGCATATGTAAAGCCAATCTTTTGCCTGATAAATTATAATGCCCTGTAGTGCATGTTGATTTAAACCATAGTTTTTAATCTGACAATGACTTGAATTTACTTAAATCAAGAAAGCAACAATCAAACGGAAATATTGAGAAGACATAGTTTTTAAACTGCTCCAATCATTAGAGCAAAAAACATGGAAATATTGAAAAGACTAGAAACAAAAAATATATTACAAACAAGCTTGATAAGATTATTTCAAAACTAAATAAATATTATGACAAGATAGCTTTGTTAAAAACAAGAACTGTCAAAAATGACAGAAAAACTGAAAATAGTAATAAACACGGGATCCCCATATGATTGTGTTTTACACTTTCAACATTATGGAAATAGCAGTCTGTATACACATTAATTCAAAAAATATTTTTAATGTCTGTTTAAAATATTTCATATTGATTTTCACTCTGATGAAGTACTAAGGCTAAGATATCATTTGTTGTGTTTTGTTGAGATGGCTAACTTTTCCACCAATTTATTTTTTCTTTGAATGTGATAATGGCTTAAGCCTAAAGGAAACCCTAAAATTTGTGGAAATAGTAAATCCAGTTTTTCTACTTATTCGTTTTATATGAAGCCCAAAGAAATACACTGTTGAGATAATTGTAGAAAAAATAACAGCCAAGAAAATGAGTGTACCATATCAATCTGTTCAGATGTTGACTATAATGTTTGAAAAACATCAATCAGTGTATTAAAAAAGTTAATAGAAATGAAACACAAATAAAACTGTTGGTCAAATGATAAGCATTAAATTAAAAAAGTCTTTTTAATGCTTTTCTGGCGTGGCGGTGACACGGGCTGTTAGTCTGCGATTTCTCAGCGCAGCAACTGCATCAGTTGTGTCATATATCCTCTCAAAGTAATCCACCAGCGACGGCTCGGTTAGTAAGGAAGCCAGCAACTGTTCAAAAGAAATGGACCAATCCTCATCAGGTTTGCTTGTATTTTTGGGCGAGTTAAGACCTGTGTCAGCAGGCTTTAAATACTGTGGCGCGGCCTCTGTGAATTTTGCTGCTCCTTCAGTAGCAGCATCTGATTGCGTGTTATCTTTAACTTCTACATTCTGTACGTCACCTTGAGCTCCAGCCCCTGCTACTATTTCACCTTTTACTATTCCATTTTCCTCTTGACCTTCATTACACTTTTCTACTGAAGGCTCTTCTTTCCCAGGAGATAGGAATTTCTTCTCAGACAATGGGCTGGATCCTTCCAGTTCAGACAAGGCTGATGAGGAACTTGAAAGCCGGAATCTTTTCCCCACTTCCCCAATCTGGAGCAGCAACGTCCCGACAGTGGCGATGCTGTGGTACAGCTGCTGCTCGCAGGCGTTGTCTGTGAACATGTCATACAGCGTGCGCAGCATTTGGATAAACTGGATCTGTAACAGGCAGACAGGATGACATTTAGTACAGGTAGATACAAATTACTTGTATTATCACTGGCAAGTGAATGAAGTTAAAAATTATCACTTTCTATATAACTATTGGGGTGGCGATACCAGCCAAAAAGTTTTAAATGTGTTTTAAAGTTTTAAATATTTCTGGTCAAGATAGATTTTTTTTAAAGTTTGAGAATACCAACAGGCATGGAGCGTATTTTTTGGAAATGCAAAGCACAAAAACATTACTAAACAAATGTTAATTTACCAGAATTTACAAATTTCTAGGTATATGGTATGACCCATTTTAATCTATTATAAGAATAAACCAATAAGTGTTTTTGGCTTGTTTTATAGCAGATCTGAATGCTTGTTTGATAACAAGGCCACGTAGTCACAGTAGATTTTTGTGTCCAAACACTTCATTTTAGATTTATGTTAAAAACAGTAATTGTTCCTTTTAATAACTATTTTAGTTACAGGAGAAAATGAGTTGAATGAGGTTGGGTTGTTAAAACTTACATAAAATACCAAACAGAAATTTATTTAAAAAGTTATGAAAATTTATCAAGCAAAAATTTTAAATTTGACCTGGTTCATCCTCGGGAGATTGGCAAACTCTTCTCTCCTTGCACCTCTCACCAGCTTTGGGATGACTTTTGTTGGGAGAGTTATCTGCCTTGGGGTATCTGTGATTATATCAGAAGAGTTGTACATTTTTTTAACTTCGATTAAGCACTGCATATACTTGATGATCATTTATTAATTTTTGATTTAACTTTAATTAGAGTACTAATGGTAAGTAGTTTTATATTTTAATTTTCAGAACTGACCTAAATAGTTAACCATATGGCATGTTTATAACACAAATGAAATAGTTTTTAGATATAATTTAAAATTTGGTAGCAAGCTTTTTTGCTGATAACCTCATCAGTTATATCTTAAAATGGGATGTTCAATAGGGATTGAGTGCCCGATTTAATAATTTGGGGTTTCTTTTTCTTTTATGATAGTTAGAGCTGGTCAATTTCCATAGAAAGTAAAATAATGTACAACTGCACTTAAAATTGATTAATACTTTCCATTAACTGTCACTAATATGATAAAAGATATCATAAAATATCATAAAACAAATAGAATTTCAATGCAGTAATACCAAAGACTGCCACTTACTTACAACATGAGAATTTGAAAACTTATTTACTATATAAAATAATATACCTTTCACAAGTTTATCAGGACGTTTGGCAGGAGTTACATCCTCTTTGAGTTCCTGACTGACTTCCCCTGAATCAATACTGCTGTTTGCATTTTCTTCCAATGATGCTTTCTTCTCAACTTTATCCACATCCAAACTTTTGTCAGTGTCCGATGTGCTGTTCTCCTCGTCTTCATCTTCATCATCATCAGGGACCCCCACCACACGAACCATCTCAACCATTGGTGTTCTAGGATCTACACTGGAACTATCAGGCTTGACTTCAATAGGTCGAGGGGCAATTGGTGAACTGTCTGAAGGGTCATATGGCAGCCTTGGCAGTTCTAAATCTATTTAAATATATCAGGGATTTAAATTTTAAAAACTTTACCATAGATCTATGAAACAAATTATTAAATTCTCCTATCAATTTGTCTCAAAAGGTATATATATATAAATTCTTACTAAAACTAAACATACTAACATATATAGATATCTTTCTGTTACTTAAATAAAAGTAGAAATAATAATCCAAAAAAAAAAAAAAACCAATGATAAATTTTAAAACCATTCCCAAAAAAAACCTATAAGAAAAACATTTAATGCTAGTATGATTTCTCTTTATAAGCCTAGTTAACAGCAAAAACATTATTTTAAAATCTTTATCATTAAAGGTAAGTAACAATATTTTTGTCAAGAGTTGTCTACCATCATCTGCAGGGGTCTCTGGTGTGCTGGTGTTGTCATCAAAAAAATCTGCAGCATCAACTGCTGCTTCCACAGAATCTGCAACACATTTTACTAAATGATAGACTGGAAATCTTAAAAGTTTATTACAATTTTAATAAACAGGTTTTTTACAAGCACTTGCTCATAAAAACAAATATAAAACGAATAATAAAATTCTTCAGGTGAAATCAATGTATGTTAATTTTGTTTCTATAAAGAATGCAGTTAATTTGTCCAGATAATTAAAGACTGATTATTACAAAATTATCAATTTAATTCAAAATTTCAAAATAAAACTAGATATTTTTACTATGTAGAGAATTCAAATTTTAGATGGGGTTGGAAGTATTGAAAGTTTACTTCAAACTAAATTAACTATTAGCATTGGCTTCAGTAGCAATGTTTAAAATAAAGAAAGATGTAAATGGCATAAAGTTAAACATTTCATCTGTACAAATCTTATTTATACCCAAATACTTTGATAAATTAAAAATCTGTACCGGATATAAATAACTAGATAAAAACTAAACAAGATGGCTACCCTGGTGCTTACCAGATTTAGGAGAAGCTGGTGAATCATCCAACTGATCTGTTGGCAGCAGTGCAGGGGGCAGATGGAGCAGGTATAGAAGTTTGATTCGTTGTGTTATATCAGATTTACACATTGTTCCCAGGGCGCTAACAAATTCTTTGAAGTTTATCAAATTATCTTTGTTTTCATCTAACAACTAGAACAGTAAATAAAAGAGTATTTTTTAAAAATCAATGCTGAGAAAATGTACAGGTTAAAAGTTAAAAATAAATAAAGTGACTCAAAAATCACTCAAAGGGACATAATGACTTTTTTAGAAAGATGATTAATTAGTAGAATTGGACCATTTTTCAATTATTTTAGTACAAAATATTTGATTTTTTAAATAAATATTTGAAGATGCTATCTATTTGGATTTCTAATATATATACATATAATACTATTTTATTGGGATGGTGTTTATTATTGTGGTTTGATGATGTTAAGAGATATTATTATTATCAGTTCAAACAGCCTTGAAAAAAATGTTACCCTAAATGTTCGTAGAGCTAAAGTTGTAGAATACTGTCCTGTTGCCCAAGGAGACAGAGAGAGGAACAAAGTTTTGAATTGATCAAAGTCCACTTTATACTGGTCAAAGTAAGGTCTGTTTGGGTCATATTTGTCTGGTGTATCCACTTGGTGATGTGTTCTCCAGTAGCAGGAGGTAAGATATTCTTCCTACAAAAATAAAATGTGTGTATTTATAAGCAAGGCAATAATTCATATTTTTAAATATGTTGCGTACAATAATGTGAAGTAATATTCAAGCCAAATACCTTAAATAGAAAATATAAATCTTCAAGTTCCTTTCCTTCAAATTTAGTGTAAACCGCAACACTTCGAAGAATATTTCTTTTCACACTATCTTCAATAGTCTATTGTACAAAACAGAAACATAACAATCAGGTTTTTATAGAAATAGAAATAATAATTTAATATCTTGTTTAAAAAGGCGAAAGAAGTACAAAAATAAATTTAAAAAAATGATTCTATTTTTTAATTCCCACCTCCTATTTTGCAGGGCATTACTACTTATTGAAATGTTATAGATTCTAATTTGGAGCTTGGACAATCGATCATTATAACAGATACCACCATTATTACCTGCACAACTTTTAGCCTGTGTTTTAATCGCAACTTATTAATATCCTGATTGGTGATGGTCCAGAATTTTTGATAGCTCTGCTGAATGATGTCAGCAATATCCACTGTGTTCTAGATAATTCAATTCAATTAGGAAAAATGTCTTTTTAAATTAAACAATCAAAATTTAATCTGTAACAGAACAAAAAAAAAATATTTGTCATCTAAGAAGCTGAGTTTGCTGTTTTTTATATTTACTACAGCATGTGTTATGATTTTATAGTGATACTATTGTTATTAAAAAAACAACTGTTAACTAGATAACTTAATGATTAAGAAAATAGTCTTGCTATAAGATACATTGTTTAGAAAAAAAAAATTCAAATTAATTAATTAAACATTTTCTTACTTCTCATGTAGTGCTGCCAGAAGCTTACCTCTTTACCTGCCATACCACTGGCATTGGCAGTATGCATGATGTTGGGAGTGGTGGAGTTGCTGTTGTCGATGTTGTCCAGAAACTCACATAGGATAGCCATTGCCTCCCCATCCTCATTGCATTTTAACAAATCTTCTTGTTTGTTGTCTAAGATGGTTAGGGCGACTTGAAAGATCACCTGTAGAACACCAAACCCCACATTACTGTTAATTTAGTTTCAGTAGCAACAGTAAATTTAAATAGACCTGAACGATAATTTTAGATTAACATTTATTAATAAACTAGTTTACCCTAGCTCCATCATAGAAAAAGCAATCCAATATATTGACTGCACAGTTGAAAGGCATCACACTGAAGATGTTTTAATAAATTGCTATGTCAGATTACAACAATATAGAATTTATATCTATTATCAGTCTAAATACACATTTTTAATGGCTTACTTAATGATAAGTTTAATAAAAGTCAATAAGAAAGTTAAAATTTTTTAACATTTAAAAAAAATTAGATCTTAATATAATAAAATCCCTTATTCATACTACGCAGCAGTATTTTAAAATAACATCTTTAAAAAGAAAATCTTTTGGAATATTAAACCCTTGCCTTTGCAAATGCTCTAACTTTAAATTTACATATAAGTATAAGCCTCTAATGTTAATATTACCATTTATACAACTGCCTAATTAAAGATTTTTTAAAATAGTCTAATTATATTGCATACAAATACTACAGAATTATGGTACCTTAAAAATATGGTAAGAAACCATGAAAGTGATATCATGCTAAGAAGACCAAGGGTATCCAGTTTAACATGAATAGTAGGCAGGTAGCCAGAAATGAGGTCCTCAAATACTCCTGATAGATAGGATAAAAAACAAATAATTCTTTCATATAGGGCCTAAAAATGTCAAGATATAGTTCAAAATAAATTATGGAAACAGTTTCATGTGTATTTAATACCGAGGTGGAAAGTCAAGAGATAAAGAGCTAAACTGTCCTAAGTTGGGATCTTGGATTCAAGTCTGTAGGACATTAAGTCCACACAGCTTTGGTGGGTACCGGACTGTAGGGGTACCCGAATGACGGTACCTGACTGATGGTAGGGAAAGTAAATGTGACTGGACCATTCTTTCATGTCATGGTCAAGATGAACTCCACTTCATCAACCCTAGGGATCTAAATGGGAAATTTACGTTTTACTTTATAAAATACCTATACAACTACTATACATGTGTTATTTTTCTTTACTATAAATGCACAAGGATTTTAATATATATGGTGCAGTAACCCCTTAAGAACTTAAATTACTTAAGCATAAAAAATATAAGTTGATTGCAGTTGAAAACCTCGTTGGCAACAGGTGTGCAATACCTTGATCAATGAGTGCCCCCACAACCTTTGTGTTGTAGTGAATGCAATACCTTGATCAATGAGTGCTTTGTGTTGTAGTGAATGCAATACCTTGATCAATGAGTGCCCCCACAACCTTTGTGTTGTAGTGAATGCAATACCTTGATCAATGAGTGCTTTGTGTTGTAGTGAATTCAATACCTTGATCAATGAGTGCTTTGTGTTGTAGTGAATTCAATACCTTGATCAATGAGTGCTTTGTGTTGTAGTGAATGCAATACCTTGATCAATGAGTGCTTTGTGTTGTAGTGAATTCAATACCTTGATCAATGAGTGCTTTGTGTTGTAGTGAATTCAATACCTTGATCAATGAGTGCTTTGTGTTGTAGTGAATGCAATACCTTGATCAATGAGTGCTTTGTGTTGTAGTGAATGCAATACCTTGATCAATGAGTGCTTTGTGTTGTAGTGAATTCAATACCTTGATCAATGAGTGCTTTGTGTTGTAGTGAATTCAATACCTTGATCAATGAGTGCTTTGTGTTGTAGTGAATGCAATACCTTGATCAATGAGTGCTTTGTGTTGTAGTGAATTCAATACCTTGATCAATGAGTGCTTTGTGTTGTAGTGAATTCAATACCTTGATCAATGAGTGCTTTGTGTTGTAGTGAATGCAATACCTTGATCAATGAGTGCGTTGTGTTGTAGTGAATGCAATACCTTGATCAATGAGTGCTTTGTGTTGTAGTGAATTCAATACCTTGATCAATGAGTGCTCCCACAACCTTTGTGTTGTAGTGAATGCAATACCTTGATCAATGAGTGCCCCCACAACCTTTGTGTTGTAGTGAATGCAATACCTTGATCAATGAGTGCCCCCACAACCTTTGTGTTGTAGTAGTCAGGCAGTAATCTCTCACAGATGGCCGTCAACAGCCAGAAAGCTTCCTCCTCATTCACATACAACAACAGCACACTGGTGACAATGTTCATGGCCTGACAGTACCCTGAGGGTAGAAAAGGTTCATTTTGGAATAAACATACAACAGCTCAATGGTAATAGTGATAGTAATAGTGATAACAATGTTCATAGTACTCTGAGATTGCGCTAACAGTGGTTAATTTTGTAATACACCATTTTTTTGTTTGTTTTAGACTCCATTGAATTGAATCTTTAAAGTAAAATATGTACAGCAAAACATGCATTGAAAAATAATTATTTGATTCCATTGAACATTATTGAGTTGATCAAGCTCTGTTTTGCATTTGAAGTATTTGAAGGGGAGTGGTGTAAAAATCTCATAGCCCAAACCATGCTCACACAGAACTTGTGTAAACCACTGTATTCTCAAAAGGACTTGTTGTAAAGTAGGTTTAGATTTGTTTTTAAAAATATTCAGACATAAAAACTCACCAATATTTGGATTTCTCCAGGCATAAGCAGTAAGGACCCGCCTTAGTGCTCCAATACCTCGGTCTGTTTGAAAAGCTGGATGTTCAGGTAGAGACCTGAGGTTGACGTAATTATTGGAATTATAACAAAACATTAATAAACAAAATAGAATTTTTGATCGTTCAAATACAATATAATAATTAAAAGTATTTTTTATTTATATGATAAATTATTTAAGATAATTAATTTAATGACCAATAATTTCTAATATTATATAATTTTCATTTTGATAGCAAATCAATTTTTTAGTATTAACATGAATGTGTTGTCTAGAATTTATAATTTATTTCAATAAAAATTTTATTGGTTTTGAAAATTTATGGATAAAGTATATTGACCTGTGCAAGTCTCTTTCTATCTCATCAGTGGCAATGGAAGAGTGGCCCATACTCTGTTTGACTATTTCAGCATAGTAATTTGGGTGTGTAGCCATCTTTAAAAAAACATAATTTAAATCAATTTTAAATAGTTAAAAACTTAGGAGTGATATTTGAATGCACATTTTTATCTCTTCTAATAAAGAAAACTATTTTGTAATTTGCTAACTTAAAACTTTTTTTCCTTCTTAGAAAAATAAAAACAAGTTTTTGGCATGTCCTGGAATACATTTTTTGTATAAATTAGCACCAAAAATGTTTTCTATTCCCATAATGTTTGTGTATCAATAACAAATAAAAGTCTAATTTATTATACAGTTGCCAGTACCTCATTAACAGCTCCAGAGAAGACCATCCACATCTCCCCCCTAAAACACTCAGGAATACCTTTGAGAACAAGCTTGTGGGTATCATGAGTTCTATACATGCACATGCCTCTGTTAGAAAAATACAAAGATTATCTTTTAGTCAAATTACTGTATAACTTTTATCCATTTAGATAACTGATGTAACTAGAAAATTAGCATATTTTCACTTTATAACATACCACATTTGGCTAAGTATTTGGGGGGATGAGAGGGGATTTGTGTTAGTATTTGGAATGTATTATTCACACAACAAATACTTCATAAACCATTTTAAAAATACTGTAAAAAAAATTCAGCTTTGACATAAAATAGAATGAATACAATTTTTTTCAGGTTTTTTTTCAAGATATATCACAATATGAATAAATGAATAATACCAAAGTAGAATGGCTTTATTTTAATTTTACCTTCCGAATTCAGCAAAATGTAAGTTCCACAGGTGTTCTTTAGCTGCTTCCTTAGCCTCATCTTTTGGTGACATCTCTTTGCTTGCAAATAGGCTCATTAATGCTGGCTGGAAATCAATCTCTCCTATAAAAAGTTTAATTTTTTAGTGTTTAGATTTATACAAAGTATAGGCCTAAATATTTAAATTTAAAAAATTTTGAATTTTAAAATACAAATTAAATAAAAAAATCTAAAAATCTAAACTTGTTCATCTAGTAATAATAGGGTTATAATAAATACCAACCTTGATCAGAAGACTTATCATCTGACACACTTGCACTGATAAAAAATAAATTAATAATTAACTAAGGAATTGGTGTAGGTTTTAGCCATCTAAGAAGTAGCGTAGGATAACGTTAACAACACTTGTAATTATTTGTAGTTTTAACTAATTAGAATTAACTAAAAAAAGCAACCATAAAATTGTTATGTGTTAACAAATAAGTATGTATTCAAAGCATAAAAAACATCTTTAAAATAATAACTTACCGTTGTACAATAGGCTGCTTGGACAGAAAATCTGATATTTTTTCAAGTATGAGGTTGCGATCTTGAAATTCAGAAAATGTGAAGTTTGTCTGTGAATGATCAATTATACTTATATTTTAAAAAGGTATAATTTTTTTAGAAATCAACAGATGGGCTTAGCTTTTATTAGCAAAACAGAGCAAAATATTGAATTACATAACATAATTATAAAAAAATTGTTGTCTCAGTTAACCATTTATCTTTTTCTAAGATGGTGCTGTAATTATATTATCTTTCTTTGATAGCAGAAAACTAAATTACCTTGTTCTTTGTTGTAACAAGGATAGCTTTGTTAATGAGATTTCCAGAAACTGAATTATCTATCCTTTCAGCCACTGATATATCTCTCATTGGAATAGTGAGCATGACCAAGTCCTTGACCTGAAATGTAAAAGTACATACCAAGCTACAAAAGTTATCATTAACTAAGTAAGCACCTCATATTTTTACTAATATTAACAAAGATGTAAAGAAAACTACAGCTGATCCCTGTGAACATCCACCAGAAAATTAAGTTGCAAGCTTACATCAAATCTGGTTTTATTCTTTCTAACAACAGCCTCAGGTTGCATCAAATCTAGTTTAAATCTTTCTAACAAATAAAACAACAGTTGAACTCTCTAGCTTTGCAGCAAGTGACTGTTGGAAATCCATTACCCAATTTCCACCAAATCTATTTCATTATTTATTACTCACCCTGCTAGCGAAGCACATGTAGTTATTTGACAGATACAGCTTCCCCCAAACATGTTGTTTGTTGAAGGGGGTCCAGAGAGTGCATTCTTCATCTCCGTCAAGCTTTTCGGTCAGAGGAAGGCGGAATGCTAGCCTGTCAAAATTAGTTTTTATAATAACAACTCAGCATAAGCCTGTGAGTGATTTAGTTTTTCTTTAACTTTTTGATTGATAAATATATTGAAAAAAAAACACGAATGAAGCTTAAAATATATTAATAGGTTTTTTCTATTTATGGTTACTCTTAAAAATATGAAAGCTGATTTAAAAAGAATAATAAAATAATCATGGTGTATATGGATAACAGTAGAAAATGTTAAATGTGATCTTTACGGTAAAACTTACCTAAACCTTTCACTTCTAGCTTTGGCATCTAAATCCCTTTTCAAAACTGAAATTTTCTTGCGTTTTCTTTTACGTTTATGAAACAACATTTATAAAATAATTATACTAATAAACATTGTCAAACATTCTAGTTTAAAATCAAACATAAAAACTGACAAACAGTAACATGACAATATTTCAGAAAATTAAAACATAGAGTAAAATTTTTAAGAACACTTGACTAAAATACTAACTTAGTAGATTTTATTTTAGAAGCCAGAGATTTATCTTCTTGGAATCCTGGTTCTTGCATCAATCTGAAAATAAGAAATGAAATTGAATACAACTGCATTGTATTATAATACTAACTGAACTAAACAAAATCAGATCTTTCAAGTTAGCAAAGTAGTTCTATTAAATCAATAGCACTGTGGACTCACTGCTTCATAGCCATGTTGGCTAACTGCTCCATTAGATTAAAAGTTTCATCACTGTGTAACAGCATTGAGAAGTAATGCTGAAAATAAAAACATGACATTCATCTTACAGCAGTGATAATTTAAGCTTAAATTTTAAAAAGTTTGTGTCGGATTATATTTGAAGCTAACAAATGGAAACAAATTTAAAGAATTATTTTTAAAGTGTAAGTGGCTTATAACACAACATAAGAGACAGCATGACTTACATATCCATCTCTTGTAGAAACTTTGACACTGTCTGGCAGCAGCATGTTGTTGCCACGCTCCAGTTTCTATTGTTGGTCATTGAAAAATTATACAGTTTTTGTCAATATTTGTTTTTATAATAATGTGATTTATATTAAATTATTTTACTGTAATACTTAAAAAAAGATTAATACATTTCAATTTGCCATCTATATAATTTTTAAAAATACATTGTGTTTGGGCTTTCAGGGTACTGATTTAACCAGTCATACATTCAAACGGACAATAACATGACAGGATGCTATACTGAGTCTGAAGTTTATTCACAGTCACTTGGTTGAGTTACATGCACAATATGGGTTTCTTCATCAGTTACTCTCATACACATCCTAACACTATGAGATCACTGAAATGACCTTTAAATAACTGTATTAGAATAAGCACTTACTGTGATATCAGCCCATCTGAGAATTAGTTTGGCTTCTTTACCCATAAGGAATGAATAGAAGCAGAGATGGTTGACACTGAGATACATCCAGCCCTGCCTAGGGAGGTTGCCTTTCCAGTAGCTGCAGGAATAGTCTGAAATAAAATAAAGTGATCACAGTAGAACAAGACAAATTATTCTAGACATTTTGAACTATGCTTGTGTTTGACAAATCTATGTGGCTAATATTTCAATAACAATTTAATAACAGCTTAACTTTGAAAGTAACCTGTTAAGTTGTGTTAAACTTAACACTGAGATGACTAAAAGTGTATAAATGTGTGTTTATTAATGTTCAACATGTATTAAAAAAGTATTAGATTTGAAAGCAAAACCATTTTTTTGTGAAATGGTGTCAATTAAAGCTGTTTTAATAGGAGGGCTTAAATACCACACTATCTGGAATTGTGTTTTAAAGATTAGAAAATGTTAGGAGAGTCCAGAGACAAATCCCAACTTACGGTTAACCAGCTTTTCCTCTTTAGGCATGTTGAAATACTTTCTAAACTTTTTGGTGGAAGTTCTAAGATCTTCAACCTCTTCATCTAATAAAATTTAGAATTTCCCATTTTAAAAAATTAAATTAGAACATAAAATTAAAATTACAATCACAAATTAAATGCCTATTTTTTTTTTAAAAAAAAAGGTATCTAGAAAGAAGTAACAATTTGCTCTCAGTAGCTAAATATTTAAAAAAACTGAAATAAATTCCTTAACTAACTTAAAAAAAAAAGCTTCACCTTCTTTTGATACTTCCACATTGGCCAACAAACTCTCAATTTTACACTTGATGAATTCAGTAACGTCATCATCATTATCAAAAGCGGCTGTAGATCAAACACAAATATATATTTTAGTAACTACTAAGGGAGACAAATTCATTTAATTACTTAATAGCTTGTTAATACCTAAAGAAGAACACGAGAAAACTTTATTTAACTGGGTAGAATGGTGGAAAAGTTAATACGCTTAGTATTACATATAGTATAGTTTGCTGAAGTGGTATAGCTAAGCCAATTTATTAAAATAGAAGTGTATATATAATGTATTAAATACTTATAAATAAAATAAGATTTCTCAGATATGAATGGGTAGATTGGTTGGGGAAGAAATAAGTACACATATAAGCCTTTAATAAGACAAATAATCTAGGCCAGGGGTCGGCAACCTGCGGCTCGCGAGCCGCATGCGGCTCTTTTGATATCAAGATGCGGCTCTCCAGCTCCTTGCACAAATACAAATAATCTTAATAAAAAATAAAATATTTGAAATTAAAAAGTGTTAGTGGCTCTTTAAAACCAAGGAAATTTTGAAAATTTTAACTTTTGGCTCTTCCGCTTCAAAAGGTTGCCAACCCCTGGTATAGACCCCTATTTAATCTCTAATTTTGCAAGGCATTTTTGGGGCTCCCACTGATATGCATATGTCCAATTGCACATATAATATATACCATACGGATATTATGGCTTGATCTAGTAACCAAGAGCTAAGCTCAAAATTGAAACATTGTTTGAATCTAAACATTTGTTATCCATGTAAAGTCTAGTCTTTTAACCTGAAAGTCTCAAGTTCGAATCGGGGTTCAAGTCCGTAGATTGCACTTGAGTCCTTGTAGCTCTTATGAGTAACTGATTCAAGTTAGGGAAAGTTGCGTGTTGACATACATAGAACTATAAAACAAGAATAAATTATGTCGAAACGACATCTTATTCACAACTAACGAAAAATTAACATATATTTATACCTATTTATTGTCTAATTAATATCAGTTACGTACATACTGTTGTTTATATCTACAAGTATTTTTATCTGTTACGGCTGAAGAATAATTTTTAACACATTGACGAACAGTGGACTTTTATAACAGATTAACTAAATCCGAATGGAATATCAAAAGCAGCAATATTTTATAATCTAAATTTGAAAAACATTTTTTTTTTTTAATTAAAAAAATAATTATCAAAGTATAATTTACTGTACGAGGTGAGCACATGAAAATCTGATTTATCAAGTGTCTATAAGTTGCGCACTAATAATAGCTAATGTGTTCATTTATAAGCAAAATAGAAAAAAATAAATGCATTTTTTTAACAGACATAAATATAACTCCAATTTTCAATAATAGTTTATATGTTTTACGAAAAAAAGGTGATAAAATTTACATTTACAATTAAAGTGTTTCACTAATCATAAACATCTAACCAATATTTATTTGTATAGGTTGCATCCCTTGAAAAAAATACTTGTTATAATGGGAAGTAACTTAGCAAAATTATTGTCGACTTGTTCCAGTGCTCGTTGCGTACGTTAAAAACATTGGCTCGTTAAAGTAGACAAAATAAAATAGACACGGTGCTAATATACTTCGAACACACTTCTGAGATCGTCACATCCATCACAACCTGCGGCTCGCGAGCCGCATGCGGCTCTTTTGATATCAAGATGCGGCTCTCCAGCTCCTTGCACAAATACAAATAATCTTAATAAAAAAATAAAATATTTGAAATTAAAAAGTGTTAGTGGCTCTTTAAAACCAAGGAAATTTTGAAAATTTTAACTTTTGGCTCTTCCGCTTCAAAAGGTTGCCGACCCCTGGTCTAGGTCCTTAATGTGAAACAATGGTTTCAAGTTTCAAACACATGCATTACATTTCTGCTATGTTATTACAAAGACTTACCACAAGTATTGACCACATTCACTTCCAGCCATTCCCAGTGTGTTTGTATCTCTCGTTTGTTATTTGCCTCAGCAATGGCTGGTGAAAATAAATTTAAAAAAAAACAACATAAGAGCGAAATTAATCTAAAAAAAATTAATAGAGTACATATTTTAGAAAACATTACTTAATTAAAAATTTATTTTGCTATAACTATAAGTAAAAAACCTACAATAGCTAAGTTCTGAGCCTTCAGTTTGATGGAGTATTCTGTAAGGACGTGTCTAGAACAAAATAATTTAAATAAATAAACATTAAATATTACAATTACAATCTCACATGAAAAAAAACAAAACATACTTTTAAAAATATCTGCTTATATTAAATTAACATTAAAATATGATAATTAAAATCTCAGAAGAAAATAAACAAACTGTTTTTAATACTATCTGTTTATTAAATGTTTTTAACATTATCCACTAATAGTTATATTAAAATTAAAACACGATTAAAAACAACAATGAAAATCTCACATGAAAATAAAATAAAATTATGTATTAATTATTACACTATCAGTGATGAAAAATAAAAAAATCCAACTACCTTGTTGTCAAGTACAGTATCAAGGGTTCCAACTAATAGTCCAGTTAGGCCACCACCACCATAGCCTTTACGGCGTTGAAGAACAAAAAAGGGATTGGCTCGTTCTGTTGCCCTGAGAAAAATAAAAAGCCATAATAATTTGTTCCATTATCATATAGGTAAGTTAGTTCACGTGATCAGATGACACAACTGCTCTATGGAAAGGAAATTTTTGTTGAAATCCTGGCAGGTAGTTTGGAAAGTAGAGGAAAGTTTGATATTATATAGATGGTTGGACACTGTACTGCCTAAATGATCTCATTACATGCTGTAGGTATAGATGTTAAAAACTCATTACATCTTACACTTTGTAATCTTAAGGTAACTGTACTGAATGATGTAGGAATGGTTTTTTTTTATATACCCCCCCCCCACTCACTCCATGGGCCTGTAAAATTACAAACATTTCCAGCTATAAGTTAAGGATTTCTGCTGGCCCTTTCAATTTCAATCACAATTTTAAACTCTTAGCACCTTTATGGGACTCCTTCTCCCCCACCTCTATATACTGACTATATATGTATATTAAGAGAGATTTTACTGGATTAAGAATTATTGTTAAAGAGGTCCTAATTAACAAAACTGCAGCATATGGTTTGACCTGATATTAAGGATTTGCTTATGCCATGACCAGCTGTCTGCTTCTATAAAAATGCTGATTGCAAAGTAACGAAAAGTGAAAAGTAGCTTTTTAATTTAGGGTATCATAATGTAGGTGAGGCACACAATGCACGCCTCATCCATTAGACAATACTCCTCTTTTGTATTCACAGGGAGCTTAAGTTGTGTATTATACTTCAAATATGATAGCGGTTAAATCAATAAAGCACACATTTTCTTTACAAATATCTACATATTGTGTGACAATAAAGATTAGGCTGAAAAATGGGACATGTTACAGATGGGGGAAAGAGGAAATAAAACCTATTAATGTATGCTGATGTTATACATTGGTTGGCTGTAATCATAACATGTTCAATATTTATCAGTGACACACATAACCTGACACCTGACAACATGACTAGTTGTTTAGGGGTGCACAGCTGCTGTGTTAGTAAATAGGTCATCTATTCTAAACATGTTGATTACTAAGTATTGATTTTTTTTTTCAAAAGTGTAAACAAATGAAATAGATAAAGTATAGGCCTACAACAAAGTGAAACTAGAATCTAATTAGTATAGGTTCTGAGGCTAACAATTTAGTCAAATATTATTTAAATCATATGAAGTACAGATCAATAAAAAGAAAACTTCCTATTAACATTTCTACTTATTTTTATGCTTTTTTTTTTCCTTTAAAAAATTATATCTAATATATTCATCATTATCCTGCACTCATATTATTCATGTTATTTATTTAAAAACAGCACGTTTTTAAGTTAATTGGATGGTAATATCATATATAATTATAAAATTATTTTAAATATAATTTTTTTTGCCTAATGATAACAGTAGGTCACAACTACAAAATAACTCAATATTAACAAAAAGCTAAACTTTGTATAATTATAAATTGATTAAAACATTTTTTTTTGTATAATGATAACAGTAGGTCATAACTACAAAATAACTCAATATTAAAAAAAAACAACTGTAATTTGTGGCTTAACTAGCAGACCAAGTTGCAAACAGAATAAAAAAATTATAATTAATAAAAAGATATCATAAACATATGATGATGATATGCTAGTGATATTTGCTAGGGGTAGCTGCTACCTTGCCCTTGATGCCCCCCTCCCAAATAATATATCACTAATTCTTCTGAATAACAACAAAATGAGGAAATGGGTAGTGATCTAAAGAATAGGTTGTTTCATGGTATTGAAATATTATAGTTTGTAATTCAACAAAAACAATATGAAATTTATTTATTTTTAAAGTCATTATCGTAAGAAACATTTTAAAATAATTTTTTTTGGTGATGAAATAATGTGATACATTGGATAAAATCTAGTGACAGTCAGATACTAAAATGTGCCTCTTGGCTTTTCTGTGCTAATTTTTTTGCCAAAAATCAAAATCATACTGAAACATTCACTGCCTGATGCTTAGTGCTGCCTACTAAACCTTGCTACACTAATACATTAGGGTTCAAAATATAAAACAAATTAACTAATCTCAGGCCAAAGCACTGTGCAAATAGAAATATGCTAAATATAAACTGATGTGCAGTAGGACATAATGTCCAGTCAACTTCCCTGCCTATTTCCCCCCTCCCCCATTATGTACTGTAAATGCAAAGTAAACAGAGATTAAAAAGTGAACAATATAATATGAATGAAATTGTAATTGTGAAATTGTATTGTTAAATGTTTTACCTGGTAAAAAAAAAATGAAACAAGATAAATTTATATTTTAATATTGTCCTAATAAGTTTTGAGCTTTAATTTACATAGTTATTGACCATGTCTGGCTATTAAGATCACATTTTTTTCTTTGTGGTTAGACTGCCTCTACCAAACTGAGTGATTATCACTTTCTTGAAACATTGTCATTGCTCTCTTTAAAGCATGTATATGTGAGGTGCATAATGGGAAATAGCTTGTCAGACCATTAGGGTCAAGCCAGAAAATGAAATCAAAAGACAAACTAACCAGACATCAAAATCAAGCCCCAATAGAAAAAGTCAACATACATAGCCTCCCAGCAACAAGGGGGTTGGGAGTACTACTTGATGTTATGGTCATTCCACCTATATTCATTTTAAAGACTGCCATACACTATGCAGCAGGCTCGACTCAAAAAATAGTCCAAAGGAATATCTAGGTTAATAAGATTTATCCTTTTCAAAAGATGGCTTCCAATAATTAATGCATGAGATGGCAAATTTAGATTTTTTGGTAGGTGCTCATCACTAGTCTTGTAGTTAATAGCTATTACCAGCCATCTCAAAATTGTATCTTTATGCTTATTATAGATCTATTCATTAACAAATTACATTTTAATATTACTCACCAACTAATTTTTTAATTACAATTTATTAAATTAAGGCCCTGTCATCTCATAAGAAAAAGGAGTAGTCACATGACAGTACTCTACAAAACATGATTGTCAGCTGCTCTGTGTGACATCAATAGTGCCACCATTTGGAGAAGTTTCAGGCTTCAGCAAACATTATCCACATTAAAAGCTAACAGTATAAGTATAGTATAGATACAGGCCTACATAATTTGAGGCTTCCTAAATCCCTCAATGTAATAGTTACAAATCATTTATCATATTTATAATATATCTTGATCTAACTCTTACTTTTAATTTAAGTGTGTATCACAAGAAGTAAACTAAACTTAATGATTCAGGAATGTCTGTGAGCCTCAGTGTGAGTGACAGTGAGTGTGAACTTGTTGGTTAACACAACTTTTACAATTTATGAACTTTATTTCAACTTACAATACACAATCTTAATTATTAATAATTAATATTAATTAACCAGGTGTGGACCGTGGTGTGAACGGTCAGTGTACTGTATAATAATTATTAATTAATTCTATTATTTTTATCACTCGGTATTCTACCTACCAAAGTGCATTGGCCAAAAGCACCTCTTGTGGCTTTACCCACATTATTCTCTAGATCTATGTACTTTTGAAAGAAACAGCATATCAAATATAAATCTACAACAAAAAAACCCTTCTCGACTTTAAATCTTTATTATTTTAATGATTGTTATCAAACACTACTACTGATATTCTACTTCCGTCAACAACGTCAGCTGTTTCCGGAAGCAAAATTTTCACACTTTCGATTTAATTTTTTTCCATCTTAAATTTTAAATAGAACCAACAATAGTAGATCTAGAACCTATGTGAATCGGTCATATAGTGACAATATAGTCTACTAAAAAAGCGAATATCTAACTTCAATCTCTAATGCAATTGAGTAAAAACATTTTTAAAAACTGTGGAGTCGCTCATAGACAGCGTCCCCCTTTTGGCGATTTTTATCTCCCCCCCCCCCCCCCCACTCCTCCGCATTTTCACACAATATCAAAAAGTCCCACCCCCTGTAAATGACACCACGCATAATCCTACCCCATTTCCTGTACATTTTTATTACATTTTAAGGGGTCGGCGTGGTCGAGTCGGTAAAGCTCATGGTTGCTAAACCGAAAAGTCTCGAGTTCGAACCCTCGGGCAGATGAGGCTCGTTAGCTGGGGACAGCCACTCTTCTAGGAGAGACAACTCCAAAATTAAACAACTGCCTTGTAGTTTGTTCTTGGTTGGACAAAGGCTATGGAAGCAAATCCAAAAAGAAAAGCAGGCTGAAATCGGAGTCAATGGCCTCAATGGCATAACCAGTTGACACGTACCGCTTAATTGTGTTGGAGGCGTGGTCGAGTCGGCAAAAAGTTCATGTTTGATAAATTCGAACAAAGTTTCGAGTTCAAAACCCACTGGCAGATAAATCTCGATCACCTTCAACACTAAAAATTCATGTGGGTTTGTTACTTACGAGCACAATCGTTTGTGAATGAAAATTCAAGTAAAATATTATAACTCTACATATATTATCCATGTCTTCATGTATTACTCGGGGAAACTCCATGTGTCCGTGGCAACGAACGGAAAAGATGATGCGATTATTTGAGAGCTGGACATTACCCAATATACTAAAATAGGGCATTATATATTCATTTAATTAAATTGCTTCCTCTGTCTGTCTGTCGTGCTTCGTCATGAGTCAAAACTGGCGAGCGAACACTTCTATCGGAAAGATTTCTTTCAAACTTGGCTCGTGGGTCCAGACCCTATGACGATGCAATCTGACAGTCAATTTGACTCAACTTGATGCTAAAATAATTGTTTAAGACTTAATTAGTTACCTATAGGGCCTATAGATTACTAATTTTACGCATTGTTAGCGTTCGTTTGGTGCGTAATTCTTTTTAGTCACACAATTCTATTGCATTGATTTTTAAAGTACTGAAATTTCCAAAGATAAAAATCGTTTTAAAAACAAGCTTTTATATAATTATACACTCAAAAGAAGAAAATAAATGGTTATTTTATATTAAAGTTCTATTCTATATGGTGTGTAATAATACACCACTACCTAAATAATTGAAAAGAAAAGTCATACTATATAATACCTTTACTAAAATTTAATAAGCGACCCACGCCCTACATTTTAGTTATTGGTTATTTATTTAGTGATTCATTATTATATTAGATATTTAAAGAAAGTCATAATTCTCTTTTTAGTGCATAATAATTAATAATTATATAATATAAACGACTTAAAAACGTGTTATTTTCTTATACTTTTTGTTTTGGTCTTTAGTCCGTACACTTATTTGTAAACATACAGGCGTGCTTGATTGATACAACAACTTCACAAGGTATTGGTACTCATTCATGGTAGCTAGTCTAAGTACTAATTATTTAAATATAGATCTAGAACTTAAATAACTAAGTAGACCTAGTAATACACTAGATCTATCTAGTACTAGTAGTAGAATTGCGATTTTGTACTCCTGTGCTGTGATTGAAGTTTTAGTTTAGAAGTGAAGTCAAACACTTTACTTACTTTACTTGACTTTACTATAGTAGGTACTAGGATAAATTTTCAAAATTGGATTTTTGGGGAAACAACTACTACAGTTAAAAGGAGCAGAAAATTACAATAACAGAACAGTTTTCATTTTTGATGTAGCTCAAACGGTTAAATAGTTATGATTTTTTTTCGTATTAAAAAAAGCGTTTTTTTTAACATAGGATTTTTTTCAATTTCTGTGTTAGAATTTTTTAAAGCGTTTACTAAAATTGTCATAGCCTGTAAACCGTGTGATCAAATTTGTTATAACTTTGTAGTAACTTAAGTTATCATATATGTTAACATAATAAAAAATAAAAAGAGAACTTCATAGGTAGAATTCTAAAAAAAACTGGAGGGGAGGAGGGGACCCCCTTATTTGTGCATTCACAGTGCTTTCATACAATCACAGTTTAAAGTTAAACTATTTGAAATATCAAGCTGAAAATTGCTCAGAATGTGTGGCTATGGATGTGATCATTAATACCATCAAAATATTGATCATAATTTGAAAGTTTTTTGTTCAAAGAGCAAATGAGTTGATAAATTATGCATTTTTACAAAAACCGAAATCTGGTTAGTGTAAAATGGAAAATGATGCCAAATTTGAACTTTTAAGTATTTATGTCTCAAAATTGGCCTGATTGTAGTTAACCCTAAACCTAAATAGATACAATCAAATTGTATGTTTTAGTTATATATGTTTGCCTAAAATAGGGGGTGGAAGAATGTACCCCTCTATATTTTTAACACCGAAACTTTTCACACAACTCAAAATTAACTCAAACTATTTAAAATATCAAGCTGAAAACTGATCAGAATGAAGTTCTGTAAGTGTGTCTGTTAATATTATATAAATATTGATATTGGTAAGTTTTATAAATGGTTATATGTGAATTCTAATTTTTTTTAAATATATGAAACCATATTTTAAACTATTGTAATTTGTTTTAGAAAATTAAAGATGAACAAGTTATTTATTTCCATCAAAGAAATTTAATTTCCATCACTGTTTAATATTACATTGTTCTTCCTTTGCCTATGCTGTAGAATTGCAGTTTCTATCTGGAATAATGAACATTACTTTAGTAACATGTCATTAAAATAAATGAAACATAACTAATTAGTAAACTGACCAACCACTGTAGACATACGGTCATTAAGATCGACTTATTAAATTCCCGACAAACCCCTTGACATCATTAATGACTTATTGTGCGTGACAATAACTCCCGTCATTAATGCTCACGTCAATATGTGCGTGACAATGACTCCCGTCATTAATGCTCACGTCAATATGTGCGTGACAATGACTCCCGTCATTAATGCTCACGTCAATATGTGCGTGACAATGACTCCCGTCATTAATGCTCACGGCAATCCGTGCGTGACAATAACTCCCGCCATTAATGCTCACGTCAATATGTGCGTGACAATGACTCCCGTCATTAATGCTCACGGCTATACAGTTCTAGAATCTAGCTCTCGTCAAAATGGCTCAAAATAAACGCCGTAGATAAAAATAAAACCTATTTTTGTTAGTATTCAAGATGTAAAAAGTCCACAACATTAATCTTAGAAGAATTCAAATAAACAGGACTACTGCGTTTATAATCAGAACAGAGCGTTGAAAACTTGGAATACTGTTTTAAATCCTTCATTATAAACTATGGTAAACGATCTTCCATAAGTGACGTCATTAACCCTCCCCCTATCCTCATTGGTACACTACGTCACCTTTCTTAACCCCAACCCTCGATGCTCACGTAGAACAATGTCAACCTCGGGTCAACGCGTCGTTCAGTGACGTCAGAGGACTGAGGACAGATTCCCGGTGAACGCAGTTAATTTGGGGGGAAAAAAACCATAACCAACAATAATAATGTCAGTTTCGCGTGTTGGTTTAGTAGTGGGCCATGGGCCATCCATACAATAGATCTACATGACGTCACGGAACTGGAGTCCACCGTACTTACTCAACCCCCCCCCCCCCTCCCAACACCCATCTTCTATGTGCAACACATCATCCAAAACGTTATGCCCTCTCGGTCTCAACCTTAAAACCGACCGCTAAATGTATGCGTATATGACAGCATTTCAAATAATAAAATATATAGGCCTAAATAAAGAGTCAATGGGGAATGTGCTATTATTTTCTAGAACTGTCAATTCAAACGATATAGTGATATTAATTAAACAAAGTCTATACTAAACAATAAAAAAATAACTGAATACAGTGTAAATTGAAAGTCATATTTAATAAGTCGGTAGTGTTGTTAGCGTGATCGGGCTAGGCCTCTCACGGTACTTCCGGCTTTCCTTTCGTTTTGAGCCGTAACCATCAGAAATGGCGAAGTACATACCTTTTTGGGGAGTGAACCATTAACAATGGGAGCAACTTAGAACTCTAAATTAATAAAGATAATACGTAGAAATGGTCCCTTTGTTTGAGTCTCTACATAAAGTGCGCGTGTCTTCAATAGTTTTTTTGTAATGAATAAAATAAACTTACCTTATTTTCAAAGAATAACTCCTCTTTTTTGGGTCCAGAAAAAAAAACAAAAAAAAACAAACAAGCTTGATATCCATTTTTCTCCTTAAAACAATCATCAAAAGAAAAATGATCACACGGAAGCGGCAAATTAAGCAAATTTTCGAACATCGTCACTCGCGCCATCGACGAAAACGCAACAGCCTGGTAACGGGAGAAAAATGACGCCTCGGACGCCGCGGCGCGAGCGTAATCCTAGTACCTATTACTATAGTAAAAGTTCAGTTCAGTATAGTTTATAAGCGGAGTTGAGCCTGAGAGTTGACTCAGTAACTGTAACTGTCAGTAACTGAATAATCAGTTCAAGTTGTCAGTAATGAGTAGAGTACAGAGTTATGAGAGTACTCAGTCTCAGTAAGTACTGAGGCCGAGTCAGTACATTGAAGTACATTCATCAGTCAGTACAACAACCGTTACCGTGTGATAGTCGTGTGTACGACAGTGTAGTTGAGTGTAGTGTACGTAGTACGTAGTTTAAGTATTGTAGTTTTACTACTAAATACTAGTCTAGTGTAGACACAACAAAGGTGGAGGGCGGACTGGATGAGTGAAGAGTGGGAGTGGATGAGTTAAATTTAAATTTTATTAGAAAACACAATTTTTAGAAAAGTCATAGATAATCATTAATCTCACGATATACATAATAATACATAGTGTCAGAAACTATCTAGTAATGTTTGTTTATAATGTTTAGTTTCGGTAACATTCGTTACTGTACTATAAACCATTGTTTATTTGACCCTTGAACTAGAAATAAAGTCAAGTGCATTAAATTAATGTTTTAACTTAATTTAAAATTTTAAAGTTTAATTGACAGAAAATTAGCAACACATTAGGCCTAGCCTACTAAATCTAAATATTATTAATAAAGTCGAGTGCAGTAGTTAATGTTTTTTTTTCCAAAACATGGAAAAAAACTTTCAGAAGATTTGCGACAACTAGATCTAGTCTTAAGTTTAGGTTCTCTAGATCTAGTAAAATAAGACGATTAGATTTACTAAAGTTAAAAGTAGTAAGAAGTTAAAGAAGAACTAGAATCTAGAACAATGTTTAGTAAAAGCAATAATTAGTAGGCCTACATACACTTAAAATAATTAGAAATACAAAATAATTAGCAAAAAAGTATTTAAAATGCAAGTAAAATCAATCCATACACATTTTTAAACATTATGTATGAAAAATAATGAGTGTTGTTTGGTACTTTACTACGAATAGCCCTGGCAGGCTATTCATACTTCACTATTTTTAGCCGACCAATCAAATTTATTTTTAAATTCATTGTCACATTAGCTTGTGTAGTGTATGACATTCCAATTTTGAATCTCGTAGTAACTGCTCCGGTGGTCGAAGTGGTTGTGCATTGGCTAGTTTGTTTTCGAGGAGTGGGTTCTATTCCCTTTGACTCAGAGATTATTTTTTCATTTTTGCTTTTTTTTTTACATTTTACTTAAGGATTAGGGTTAGGCATTAGGGTTAGTGATAAGATTAGATCTAAAAAATAATTAGCTCTAGATCTATACAGCATGAAAAAGTGAATTCAAGAATCACAGAAAAAAAGCCTCACGCTGATTGGTCAGAGTAGGAATAGCCTTCATAGGGCTATTTTTTAGTAAAGTACAAATAGCCGCAGCCAAAATAATATGGCGGCAAATAAATGATTGTTTACAGTATTTTCGGTGGTTTCCTGAACGGCTCGACAGACTACGCCATGGTTTTACTGTTTTTTACTGCTGTACAGTTCCAGAATAATAACCGACGCTATATTGTGATTTTACCAAGTCATTTACTGTAAATTTTGACACTAGCTCAATTGACTAAAAAATATATGTCATTATTCTGTACTTAGTACATTAGTACTTAGTTGTGTACTTATAATGAGGGTGCACATTTTGCATCATTTTATTAATTAGGCCTACTCGCAAACACATCTGTATAAAGTCAAGAATTTTTCCAAAAAAGTCTGGAAAAAGTCTGGAATTTCATTTTCAAAATAGTGCAATGGAGAGGGGAAGAAAAAAAATCGTTTTTAAAAAGAATGACTACTTAAAAATGATCTCCCTATTATCCTAGACAAGACTGACTAACAGATAGATTTCCACTTGCTGATATTAACAATCAGCAGCCTACTTAGTGAGCCTAATAATTAACTGAATTTTTACTGCCCTATCTCCTTTGCTTTCTGTACCCCTTAATTACTTATTGTAAAACCTCTCAGTAATGTATTTATCTTTATTTCTTTATAGCAGTTTCAAATATTCACCATGACCAAAAGAAGTAAGAAGAAAAATGTGCCTGTAAATGCAGCTGTGGCTGAAGAAGCAAAAAGCCAATTAGTTGAATTAGATGAAGAAAATTCATCCATTGTAGAAAATGAAGAAAGTTCATTTATTAATGATGACATTGAAGGTCCAACAGATGTTGGTGGATTTACAATTCTTGGTGATTTCAAGGCTAAAGAGAAGAAAATTGTAAGTGCTTGAATATAATAGTTTTCAAAGTTCATTTTGTTACATGGATTTATTTATACTGTTGTATTTGAAAAAGTTAATGTACACTTTAAAATATTAATTTTACTTCAGGTTGAGAGGGTTCTACCAAACTGGCTTCAACACCCAGTTCTTATTAGTTCTGAAGAAGTAAAAAATTTTGCAAGCATTACAGATTTAGACAGAAATTTAGTCGAAAGTTTAAAGGCCAATGGCATAGAATCATGTTTCCCAGGTAAACCCATATTTTTAAAATATAAAAATTTTGGGTAACAAAGGTATAGATGATTTTATTTTTTTCTGTTTTATTTTCGTCTATGGTTAACAGTTCAGTGGACAGTTATACCTGAACTCCTGGCTCAGTGTGCATGTGGATTATATGCTGGAGATGGTGGATTTCGTCCTCGTGATGTTTGTGTGTCTGCACCAACTGGAAGTGGAAAAACTCTAACCTTTGTTCTTCCTATTATTCAGGTGACATTTTCTGTAGTTCAGATAATATATATTTGTTATACCCTTTGAATATTAAACACCATCGTTTTATTGATATTTGCATAATTATTCTGATATGTGTTTTTGTTATTCAGCACCTGACTAATGGTACAAGATTTTATTTTATAATACCACATATTGTGCTCATTGTTATCTCCATTAATGGTCATGTAAAGAATGTGTGGTCTCAAACTTGTAGGTCAAAGACAAAGATTAGCATATTGATCTTACTAAAATTGTAGTTTACTTTTCGAGGCCTCAGTCTAGCTCCATAAAATAAGTTGAGGTTTTGATACACGTTTATGCCATTTATTCAACTTTCCATGCTTTACTTGCTTTTATTTCTCATACCAGGCCCTTAAAAACAGGGTCATTCCTCATGTACGGGCCCTGGTTATTCTACCTGTGCGAGATTTGGCTATTCAAGTGTACAAAGTGTTTAAACAATATATTCAGGGTACATCTCTAAGGGTTAGTAATTTCTATTGATACTAGAGTAATCTGTGTTTTTTTTTTTTTTTGCCAGTTGGTTAAATGTTTTTATCACTGACCAATGGCAATGGTAGTTTTATTGTTAATTTTATTCCAAATATTACCTACTTTTTAAAGACATTAAAAATACTTTTAATTTAAGTTAGATTTTAAAAGAAACACAAATGTGTGCATATAATATATATGAATTTTAGCAAAATTAAGTTATCATAAGTGAGCAGTAAACAATAATAGTAGTTTACTTTTTGTCTTAACAAGTGAATTATGTGTAAAAAATCATATGTACTTTCCAGGTTGTACTTGTGGCTGGAAAGAAAGACTTTTTCTCAGAGCAAGGAAAATTAGTTCGGGAAAGGTAAGCTCATAATAGCTTAGTGGTAGTCTTGCCTTTTTCTGTGTCTATATCTAAGTGATTTTGCTAAACATGTTTTTATTTTGTTTAGGAAATAAAAGCCATCAGACATCAGGTGCTGTTATAATACAATTATTTGTTTTTAGACCACATGCACAACCATCGGAGAAATGGGCAAGTATGGCTGACATTGTTGTGGCTACAAAAGGGAGGCTACTAGATCATTTGGATAGAACAGAAGGCTTTGATCTTACACATCTGAGATTTTTGGTAAAAGTTTGACATTTAAATTTATAAACTATTTTACCAGCAATACAAGTATTCACACATTTAATATAAGTTCTTTACATTTTAAAATAGTTATGCATGTATATTTTAGGTTATAGACGAGGCTGATAGACAAATGGATGATGTACATGATGATTGGTTGAGTCAGGTGGAAAAGGCTGCCTATACACCAAAATTGGGAGCATTTGCTCCTTACCACAGAGAAAAACCTGGTCCTCTCACCATTGCCAGGTTGGTTTTGTGTTGAATAATGAACTGTTTACATTTTTTTAGAAATGAATATGCTTGTATGTTGTTAAACAATGTAAATGTTTTTTCTCGTTTGTGCATTTTGAACTTAATACCATATTTTTAAAATTATTTTTCAGCTGCAAGACAATTGTTATGCATGTGAGTAGTTGTTTATTCTGGCTCACTTTGAAATAGTTATGATGATATTTAACATTTACTGTGATGTTGGGATCTATTATAATGTCAATTGGACCAAACATAAATAATTTTCTGCTGATATTTATTTCAGGTCCAGAAGCTTTTGTTTTCTGCAACATTATCTCAAAACCCAGAAAAGTTAGAAAAAATGAACCTTTTTCTCCCCTTGCTGTTTGCCAGTGTGGCTCCTTCCATTAAAAATCCAGCCACACCAAAAGCAAACACAAATATGGATGGAGAAATGAAACATGATATGATGGACACAAGTGATTCCAATATTAAAGGTTAGTAATGCTGATATAAATAAATTTGTACATTCCAGGCATATCTTTAATCACTGTAAATAGACTTACATGGTTTGGGATGGGAGTAATTTCAAGATTTAGGTATGATCAGTGTAGCAATCCTAGAAAAAAAATAGCCTTAATATGTGCTATGACCAAACTATCAATTCATATGATGAGGTCACAGAAACAAGTTAACTCTACTTCATCTGCCTTATCGACTGTCAGATCCAAAAGGGTTACTAAAAGAGTCATGTCAAATTTACAAGCATATAATATGGTTAAAATGTGTGTTGAAAGTAATTGTGTTTTATTTTTTATTTAGAAGAAAACAAAGATTTCTGGAGTACAATATTCCTTTGCAAGTGTAGAAATTAACTAATTGATTTCTACCATATTTCTTTCCACAGCTCTATCAGTTGACAAATTTTCAACACCGGCATTACTCAAGGTGTGTTTAAAAAAAAAAAAAAAATATATATATATATATATATATATATATATATATATATATATATATATATATATATATATATATTTATATTTATATACATATAAAATTCTACTTTTGTCTGCTCTGTCAGCATGATCATTTTAACTCAAGAATACATAATAAATACTAGTAAATTAATAAGAAAAAATTATGTTACAACATTTATACCTTATTAATGATTTTAAAAAAAATTATTTCTTTGGTATTCTATTGGATATAGAATCGGAAAAAAACATTTAAATGAAATTGTACAGTTATTATCTATTTCCTAAGTGAAATGTTTGTGCCACACTGTATGAAAACTAAGGTGCTTGTACCAATACTGCTTGTGTAAACATTGTTTTAAACAGTATTTGTAGTAACGATAAATGTTAACACATGTTTGAAATCATTTTTCAGGAAAAATATATGGACTGCAAGGCTGCAGAGAAACCCTTGATCTTGTTTCATTTTCTTTTAAATAAAAAGTTCCAGCAAGTTTTATGCTTTACCAACTCGGTTGAATCAACACATAGGTGGGTTTGGATTTTTAAAATATCTATTTAGCAACAAAATTCTTATTTTCCAACAGTTATTTTGTATTCACTTTATTCTATTTAATTTCTGTACAACTATATCGATCTGTTAGTGTAACCCTGTGTTAATTTCTTCTGGATAAAAAGTTTTTTTTTTTTTAAAAATTAATTTTTACATTTTTTGTAGGCTGTATTTATTGGCAAAACAAATGGACGGGTTGAAGGTAGCTGAGCTCTCCTCTAATATTCACACTGCAAAACGTGAGAGAATTATAAGGAAATTTGTGAGGGGAGAACTCCAACTGTGAGTCATTGGTTGTTATTATATTAATAGTTTTTACTGAGGTTACAATGTCAGGATGTCTGTGGGTGGGCATGTGGCTAATTTTTAACTCTATTTCAACCGATATCTAAAGCACTGATTTCTTTCTATTTCCGACGACAATGCATGAATATCTCAATTTCACATTAATTAGTTATTTAAAAATAAACAAATTTAAAGATTACTGTATTCAATAAAATAAGGGGCAGATAATAGAACTACTTGTTAAACTGATTTTCATAGGGTACTAACTCTGTTTTGCTAGCTTTTAATAACTATTTGATTGTTAATCAGCCATTCACTTGAATTAATTTCAGGTTGATCTGCTCTGATGTAATGACTAGAGGTATGGACATAGAAAACGTACAGTATGTCATATCTTATGATGCCCCTTCCTACATTGAGACATACATTCACAGAGTGGGTCGCACTGCCAGGGCCAACAAATCTGGTATTTCAATCACATTACTGGAGGGCAAAGAGGTGAAGCTATAACTTCTAGGAGTTTTTAATTGTATCATGTTTTTCTATCTTTAAACTTATCTCACACTCATAAATAAATATATAATAAAATAGCTTAAGCATGGCTGTTATGTAACAAAATAGCTTAAAACACGTAAAAATGTAATGTATAATAAAATAATTTAAGCATAACCTCAATCTAATAATTGTAATTTATAATAGCTTAAAACATATCTCACTAATAAATGTAATAAATGATAACGTATCTTTAAAATTTGCATTCCGTAGTAACAATTTGTGTTTATCTTCTTTTAACCAGATGTTTCACTTTAAGAAAATGCTTAGAGAATCAGGGAGATGGGACAAGTTAAAGAGAATCTCTGTCAATCGTCAGCACCTAGAACCTCTAGTACCACAGTTTAGTAAAGCACTAAAGACCCTCCCAGCTATCTTAAAGGTTTGTTCAAATCATTGCGAAAATAAATAAATAAATTCTGCTTGGTCCATCATTTATTAGAGCTATAGTTATACTTTCAATGGGATGGCGTGACATAAGCAGTAGAGCACTAGGATGCTAACCCGAAAGTTTCAAGTTTGAATAGGATTAAAGTCAGTAGATTGTCCCTGACTCCACCCAGCTCTGATGGGTATCTTACCCACGTTAGGGAAAGTAAAGGCGGCTGGACAAAGTGCTGACCACACCTTCCCTTTATAGGCCAGGTCAAGAAACATGAACTCTACTTCATCTGCCCAATGGATCACTAGGTCTAAAGATAATACTTTATAATTATATTCATTGCTATTCAATTAGTCATGTCTAACAGGATTTATTTCCCTTTATATTGTTACTTTTTATCTAACTTAAGTCAGTTTCAAATTATATTTTTGTTTAATCCAGGAACAAAGAAGACAACAAAGAAGTTTGTGACAAGCCCTTAGCAGATAATACTTTAATTTAAAGCTTGCTGTTGATGTCATTTTTTTTGTACATAATAAAAAATTGTTACAAATAAATTTAAGATGTAAATATGTGTTTAGTGTCTTTTTAAAAATCCATTGAGTTTCTCCCTTGATGCTTAAATAAAATGCTTATATATTTGATAAAATATTATAGCGTTTAATAATCATCTATAATTATGTATAGACGTAAATTGAACAGAATGTCTTTATATTTATTTTATAGCATTTAATGTATATTTTATAACAATATTTATAAGTATTGATAATAAACAGGGTCGCAGGGGTTATATGTGGGCACTTTTTACTTGCATCTACCTAATTAAATGAAAATATTCAGCTCAATAATGAATAGGGTTTTAGAAAAACACCCGAGGTGGTGCACATAGGCCAATCATATTGGCTAAAACAAGGGGGGGGGGGGGGGGGGTTATATTGTATCCAACACATAGTTTCCAAAAATACTGTGTAAACAGCTACAATTGTTTGTAGGCCTACATGTATTGCGATTTGTGTATATTTGTAAATATGGTGGGTGATTCAGTGTTCATGAAGGAATAATTAAGAAGGATATATATATACATTCTTTAACATAATATAAGGCTGCAATTTATATTCATCTATAAGCCTATTTTTTTTTCCTGCCTTTCACCACTGTTATATAAAGGAAAGGAGTCAACCATAAATGATAAAGACGTCATGCTTTTTTTGGACCATTCATTTCTCACACTTGCCCTAGCCCCATCGTCACAAAATGCCAGACCCTCACCCATAAAATTTTTACTAAAATGACGTCAAGCTCTGTCTTTCCCCCCCCCCCCCCCCCCCCCCCCCCCAAATCAAATTTTCAGGTTTTTGTTTTTTTAAAACATCACTTCCTTTAAAAAAAACTATCTGACCTCTGTTAATACTGAGTATATTAATAAATTTCTGGCTAAATAAATTATAAACAATTAATACATTTCTAGATCAATTAGTCTATTACCATTTAAAACAAAACATTTTAAAAACTCGAATATGGCGGGTAAAACTAAAATTTTAGCGTTACTTTTTAAATGCTTTGGCCGCCTTGTCTTCACACTTTCTGAACCCCCCCCCCCCCCGTCATATCTCGTAACAAAATTTCCCCCCCCCCCCCCCCCCATCCAATCTAGTAAAATGACGTCGTATATTGTACGACTCCCTTACATAATAGTAATAACCCACAAAACGAAATTGTATCGCCATAGCTGTCTTGTTTCCCTGATTTCTTAAGACGCTGTTAGATCTATACCTTGATCTAAAATACTAAATCTAAAAAAAAAACATATTTGTTTCACTTTCATAAATTTAATATGTAGATAATTTTAGTACACAAATCAAAGTGATGTACACGTCAGAAACGTCATCTTTAGCAACAACAAAAAATACGTGGTTGAGTCAAGCAAGTTTTTAACTTGCAGATCTCAGCCTAACCAGCCTTCACAACGCAGCTCCAGCAAAAACTTTAAATTAAACCTAACCTTTTGTAAATAAAGACAAGCAAGTATTTTAAATCTAGTTATTTTAATGTTTAGAAACGTATAATAAGACATGGTTTAGATTTGTAAGTCAATAAAAATTCAGAGACGACACCCATGTTTTTGTAAATTTAAAATGTAAATAGTAAATAGATATCTCTAGTACTAGATTCTAGATCTAGATCTAAATAGTAAAGTAAATAGATCTAGATTCTAGATCTAGTAGATCTAAATGCAATATTCGAATATTGATTCATAATTGCATTTTTGAATAAGTATAGCAGTTTATAGCGTCTAGCATCTTCTTTAACTTAAGTTTTAAAGTCTGACTTAAAGTTAAAGGGCGGTGTTAGTGTTAGGTTACTGGTACTGGTAGTTAACTAAATTACACATAGATCTAGATCTAGATCTGCGTATGGCTTAATGTAATGTCGATTCTAACTCTATCCCTTATGTCCCTTATGAAATTAAGTAATTATAAAAAGTTAAAAGCTAGATTTCTAGATCTAGAATAGATTTAATTTAGATGCTAGCCGCATTTAGCTTATGGATTTACGACTGCTCGAACTGTAAGCCGAGTTGGCAATGCATCTACAATTTCTCAAAGCATTGCCGCGTCAGGTGTTTGAAGTATGCCAGTGATAGCAATGCTTGACTATATCTACAATCTAGAATAGATAGTTAGATAATCTAGTCTCTCATTGGTATCTCAACAGAAGACTGAGAACAGTAACTGACTCTTCTGAAAATATATCATCATAAATAATCATAATCAATTAATCATCATATGTTCTCAGTCAGTCAGTGTACCTGAGTGTAGGGCAGTGTGAGTGTAGGCCCTACTCAAACTCAATCTGTAACAGCACAGTAACAGTTGTTGTTGATGTTTTACGTGTGTGCCTGTTACGTTGCTGTTGTTAGTGTTGACAAGTGTTTGTTACTAATCTAGATCTAGTCTATTTACTTAATTGAAAGTTGTTTTTTTTAAAACAGATTTCTATTTCATTCTAAAAATAAAAATATTAACTGATTTAACTGAGAAGGGTCAGCATTAGAACTATTATAATTATTAGATCTTGATCTAGATCTAGCTAGATTCTAAATTTACTGATCCGTTTAAATTCTAATTTCAATTTAAAAAAAATAATGCTTAATTTCGGTTTCTAAATGTAATATAGTATAATAGTTTACACAGACCTAGTTTAAGTTTGGAATTAAATATTAATTCATACCATTACAACAGTTGTATCACTTAGGCTTGTTGTACTGGTATTGATATCTGTCAATATTTATTGGTGGTGTTTCTACAATCTGACAGGGAAAAAAGAGGACTAAAATATGTACCACTATTTTTAAAGTTGAGTTTGGCTGACCTCATGTTTTTAAATAAATGAACTGTTGTTTTTGTAGTGGGCAGACGAAACCCAAAAAGGTATCCTCGTCTTTGTCTTCAGACTCATTAAGAGAACAATTTTTAGTTTGGTAAAGAACCTTTTGTGAGTCTAAAACTGCTTATTTATTTTATAATAGAAGGTTGGTTCTTTGCGGATTAGCTGGAAGCATATTTTGTAGAAGATTTCTAGTTAGCATTGTCAGTAAGAATGCCTCCAATCTTAACCCTGACCTCCAGTAAAATTAACATCGCTTGGTAGTTATACACATGAGTGTGATGTAAAATAGTTTTTAATGAATGGGCATTGTAAGATCAAATGGCCCTATCTATCTTTTTCTAAGATAACTAGATGTAAATAATGGTTAAAAAAATCTTGTGGTGTCAATATTTTATAAAACAAAAAATTTTACAAAAACTCACTGAAACCATATCTTCCTCAGGTAATCACCCCGCAAATTGTATAACTCAATCAACCCCTTGATTTTTAAAATTAATAATGAGAATTGCATAAAGTTAAGGAAATTGATATTTTTTTTTAGAAGTATAGTTTTATAAAATCAACTAATCGAAGGCAGGGTGACATAACATTGCTTTATACCTATTGTTTCCCCATATAACACAGTAAAATAAAATTATAAACAGCCCCACCCTCTTTTGTGTTATACAATATATGCATGATCTCTAAAGTCTAAAGCACCCTAGTTGTTGCAGCTGGGTGTAATATTTAGGTGAAGTTTGTATCTAGAGCTTGCAAGCTTCATAGTCTTTATCATCCCCTAGTTATTATACTGGAATAATGTAAATTTCTGCTCATAATTAATTAGACACTTAGTTATCAAATTCTATCATTAGCAGTTTGGAGGTCTCTGTGGATGATTTGAGCATTGTTTACAAATCATGTCATTTAATATTTTAAGCTGGGTGAAAAAATTTGCCCTTGGCAAACAAGCATTAAAAAGACCAAAAGTAAGCTCACAGCATCTTAGCTAATCAGATTATTCTTTAGCTAAAAACCAAATGCTGATTCTCCAATATACATAACACTAAAAAGTACAACTGGATATTTGCTAATAGTCATAATTGTTTTGGTTATCAGTAAAGCTTCTATGCAATGAGAAAATAGAGAAAATTAAAAGCTGCCTGGTGGTCCATGGGGCATATGAGGTAGAGTTCACCTGTTCCTCTGACCTCGACATATGAAGGGATAGTGTGGTCAGCACATTCTCAGCCGCAGTGTGAGTCAGGTACACATCAGAGGTAGATGGACTAAAACTTGAGCCTGGAGCCAAACACATAATTTTCAGTTCTTCCACACGACCATACCCTTCTACAATAAGAATGAATAAAACAAATTTAAAAGTATTTGGTTAATGTTAGGCTGTAAAATAGCCATTTACATTTTACTTTAAAGGTTTTAAAATCTTATCTTTTTATTTTAAACAGCAGTCCAAAATGGATAGCAGTGTGGATATACCTGTTGAGGAATACCGGGCAATGGGCGATCATGAGAAAGATGGGGCAGCTTCGGTATCTAGAGAACACGATTTTGTTCAAAATACGGTGAAAAACAACCGTATTGTAGTTTTCAGCAAAAGTCATTGCCCTCACTGTGATGATTCTAAGACATTGTTAAATAACATGGGCGTTAATTACACTGCCATAGAACTGGATCAGATCAAAGATGGGAGTCAAGTGCAGAATGTTCTTGGTGCAATCACTGATGCTAGAACTGTAAGTTTTTCATTTACAGCACAATGATCATTGCTCACATGTTTTATGCTAATATTTCTTTTTCTTCTGAGCTTATTTCTTGCAAGAAGTAAAGGTATGATTGAGTTTGTATCATTGGCAGAAGATTTGAGTTCTCTCGTCCCTAGTGGATGCCAAGCATTTTTATGGGAAAAATAAATTGTAACTGGGTACAATGATTGTAATGTATTTTGTCATCACAGCATGAAGGAATGCTACCTGAGGCAACTGTTGGATCTTTTTAATCATCATCTTTTCCCATTAGTGCCCAAGACACATAAGGCTTATGGTGTACAGTTCATGATGACAGATAAATGGAAAGTGTGGCCAGTACTATGCCCAGCCACCATAGTTTTCCCAATTCAGAGGAATTTCTACAGATATGATTCCAAGGCTTTTAGATTAGCAGCCAAGTGCTCTACCCCTCAACAACACTATCCCATTGGATGTTTCAGATCAGCTTAATTTTGTGTCACTCTCTTCCTACGCAGTTTTTAAAGTAAATGTTTCTATGACTTTTTTCTTTCTTAGGTCCCAAGAATCTTCATTGATGGCCAGTGTGTTGGTGGCAACAGTGATCTAAAAACACTTAACAAGACTGGCCAGCTGAAGCAGTTGTTGCGAGATAGGCACAATTGAAGTGCATCAGTGAACCATGTACCTCAACCTCGCTTTGACCCTCTCCTCAGATGCCTTTATTTGTAGCTCACAGATCTTATACTCAAGTAATAAAGCAAAGAAAGGACTTATCACAACTTTATTTTAAACTGCTGAAATCTGTATCTGTTAGAAAGAAAAATGTGAAAAATTACACTAACAACCTCCATTAGGCTGGGCTGATATGATGTAACAATATAAAATAAAATGTTATCAGTCTGGCAAGCAAATGTGTTACTTAAGTAAATTTTTTTCTTCATTCTATAAAGTCCTGCATTTACAGTTAAACTTGCCTTTCATTGTTTATTTTCTTTTAAATAATGACAGTACTATTTTAAAATTTGAATAAATAATTACAACTGTGTAAACATCTTTAAAATGTAAATTTAAAATGCATTTAATTTACCACACCTCTGGAGTTGATTGTTTACATTTTTAAAAATGTCACAAATTCAAGATTAATATAATGACACTTATTTAAACATAGATTTTAAAACACAATTTTATGCATATGAAGAAAACATTTTACATGTTGAGTATTAAATAAAACAGGCATTGCATAAGGCACTGACAAAGGAATGTTTTATTTATTTTAAACACACTGGTATTGTATTTTGTTGGTTTCATCCATTTTTGGTACTTGATACACTAACCATTGTTAAAATAATAACTTTAAAATTAAATTCAGTAACCTATTCAGTAATAGTTCAAGTTGAAAGTTGCATGCAATAGACAAGGTTAAGCAATTAAATAAATTAGCAGATAGATTTTTAAAAGATGAATACATTGTATTTATTTACACCAAAAATAAATTAAATCTTCTATGAAAATGTGAATATACTATGCATATTATGCTTAAATAAACAGTTTAACAAATAATTACATTAATTTACAAAATAAAAATATTTTTAAAAATTTGAGCTTGATAAAAGTAATTCAGTAGACAGATGAGAAAAATCTTACACCGTATTTTTTAAAATGGAGAAATTTGAAAGTAGCAGCTTGCTTTATACATTTTTTTTAATGAAGATCTCTTGAAATAATTTTCAACAGTATTGCTGTATGTAAAGCTGAGTTTACAAGAACATAAAGGGGTAAAAAACATTGTACTTGAAATCAAACTATCACAGATTTGTATTACACTTGTTTAATTAATTAAAAACTGTTCCTTTGTTTCATAAATAACTGACTAATTTAGTTTTGAAGATACATTAAATGTCAATACATTTTTCATCACACATTTTTAAGTGAAACAGATAAATGATAATTAAACAAAATGTGTACCTATACAAGAATTGTTAAAAATTTATTTTTTAGATGTAGGCCTATACCTTGTTTTTAATTTAGCTAATTAATGTCTACAAACAAAGCTTTTTGTAAAGGACAAATCTGTTGCGAAATTCAAATGACAAAATGTAATTTTGCATTGTGAGGCATACCAATAGGTATTAAACTAGCTAGTCATATTAATTATATGTTCTTGTTGATGGAAAACATTTTAGGACATGGGTCAGTCACAAAAATTTGAAGAAAGTATTAGATTTAAATTTTTGTTTCATTCATTCTTCTAGATTATTTTAACTGAAACCTTATTTTACATTATATCATGGATGTATTTACATAACAGTAACAACAAGGCAATTTTTATTTAAAAATGTCGAATATATATACTATATATATACTTTTTTAGGGTCACAAACTTTAAATAAAAATACTATATCACATTTTTACTCCATATTGCTCATTGTCATACATATCAGAATCAATAGAGGTGTTTGTAAATGATTTTTTTGTATGGACAATGGGAAAACTCTTAACAAGTTGATATCTTTACCAATAACTGTAATATACAAAAATATAAGAATATCAACTTGTTAATGACAACAACAAAAAAAGGATTTTTTATACTAATTTGTAAACCATTTCAAAACTTGGATCCAACATTGTTCCATTTAGCATAACACTGAACAAGTGCCAGAACATTGTCCCAAGTAGCAGGACATTGAACAAGTTCCAGAAAATTGTCTCAAGTAGCATTGAACAAGTACCACAACATTGTACTAAGTGTGTTTTGTCAAAAAATGTTGGTAAAATTTAAGGTTTGCAAAAAAGATTCACAGCCAGCTGTAAAATTCATTTTTACATATTTAATTCTTGATATGAAAAAAGTGAAATAATCTGCCACCCTCAAGCTATACATAATCATATGGTACGTAATAAAACTGAAAAAATGTATGCAGGTTCTTGGCAAGCATGAGCAATTTCCATCGTAGGAACTATCACTTCACACAGTTTATTTTGAAATATTTTATAATTGATCACCAGCATCTGAATTAAAACAAAACATTTCACTAGTTACACAACATTCTTTTCTAATTAGAATATTATATAACTTGTCAAATGTTGCAAGTAAAGCTAACATGATGATCTCAACACTATTAAAATATATTTTCCCTCTGAGTAAAATTTAGACTATTAAAGATATTAATAAAACAGGCACATACATGTGTGCACCAGTGCATAAAAAAATGCACTGATCCACACAAGTGTAGTAGATACTGGTATTCTGTTAAAATTCACCGGCTGCAACATCTTTTCTTGCCTTTGCTGTCTGTCAGTTTAAGCCCTTCTTCAAGCTTCTTGTCCTCTTTTTCTAACAGTAAACTAAAAAGAAATATTACAGTCTTAACCTTTAAAAATGAAGACTTATGTAAGCATGAGAATATTTGAAAAATCAACTTTTTTTAATTGCCCACATTAAAATCTAATACAGATATAAGATTTCAATATTATAATTTTATTTAGGGCTAAAATTGAAATCAGTACTTACGTTTAAGTAAGGGTGAGTTTTAAGATTAATTTGTAAGAATTCTAATGATTGAACTGTTTTAAAGTTCTGTTTATACTTTTACTATATTTACCCGGTAAAAGCCTCCATTGATTCTTTAATATTTTCTCCAGATTTAGCACTTGTTTCATAAAACATCATTTCTGAGTCCTAAGAATATCAGAAAAATTGAAAATATTCAGATAAGAAGTAAAAATTACATGGATATATTAATTAAAATTAAAATTCTAATATGTATTTGAAGACTATAGAAAAAAATGGCACAATTTTTTTTTTACCTCTGCTAAATGCCTGCCATCTTTTTGTTTAACAGGTCGATGAGCATCATCTTCTGCCATGTCTAGCTTGTTGCCAAGTAACATGATAACAGTACCAGGTTCAACTTGCTCCTATAAAAGATAGATTATATTTTAACAGATGTTCAACACAAAGATTCCACATTACTATTTTGTCTAGAATTATTTAGTTTCTAAAGATGTAAACTTTTTTATTTATAGTGTTGATTTAAATTGAAAACTCCTGTACCATAATTTTTTGTACCATAAAAAGTTTTTCTAAAAAAAAAAATGGTTTCATTCAAAGAAAGACAAATCTATAAATACAAAAACTTTTTAAAAACCGTTGAGATTACCTCCCCTAATTTAAGGTCAAACAAATTTGGACAAAAAAAGTTCTAGTACCTGAACACTGGTCATCCAGTTACGGACACTGGTGAAGGTGTTTTCCACAGTGACATCATACATCACTATGACGCCATCTGCTTTGCGGAAATAAGCTTTTGTCATTGATCGATACCTCTCTTGACCTGCAGTATCCCAAAGCTGTAAGATAACTGTGGAGTCCTTTAGATCCATTGTTCGAACTTGAAAATCTACACCTATAGTTTCAATTTAAAAAAAAAAATGAATGCAAATTTTTCTACAATTACATGTTATTAAAACTTAGAATAAAAATGTGTATTATATTTAAGGACAAATTACTTACATTACAATGTATTTTATGTAGGTGTTATATTGGAATGGTATATATAAAAGATTTGTAGGTAGTCATATAAAATTAGTCTTAAGTTTGCCTAGAGAGATCTGAAACTAAGTATTTGTAACTGTCATTCATTGCTATACAACACTGTTATTTAATATATTCTATCCCATTAAATATATGGTTAGCTTAGTTTTGTAAGTATGAATGTTTACCTATAGTGGCTTGAAAGTTGCTCCTAAACTCTTGGTGACAAAAGCGATGAATGAAGGTACTTTTACCAACACCAGAATCCCCAATAAATACAACTTTAAATAAACGCTGTGGCTTGGGTATGTGTTCCCCCTAAAAGATTTAAATTGCTTTAATAATTTGATTTTATTAAAAAATTAATATTTTTTTATGTAAAAAATGTGAAGAGTACTTTATATAATATTGGGTAATAATGCTATTTAAAATTAAAATGGTCTCCCTTATATAGGGTAAACCTTAGTGGATTATCTCCCCTTAAAAGGACAATCCTCTTCAAATGAGTATTTTAACATCATACTTGACATCCATAATCTCCACTTCAACAGCATTCAACAATGTGATTTATTACTTTGTTGACAGTTAATGTTGCTGATATTAAAGACACTTATATAAGCTATAACAGGAATTAAAACCTGGCCTAAGGTATTTAACACTGAGCAATCAAAAGTTTACTACAATTTCGAGAAAATGTAGATATTCGAATTTCCTGATTTTAGTTTACTTAAAATGAATTTGACTTACTATATATGAATCTGCTCCAACTGGCTGTGATCTTTTCAAACTGCGAACTCTTATTTTGCCCCTAGGTATAGAAGCATAACATTTTAAAAAATCCTGGCATAAAGGGTTTATCTTAAATTGTAATACAAACAATACAATCAGCCAAAAAAAAAGAAAACAAGAACTTGCCGATTTTTTTTCTTAACCTCCCCATTCGGCCCCTCTAGTTCTAAGCCTTGATGATGATGTCGATGAGGTTCTACTTCTGCATCATCTTCTTCCACCTCATTTTCATAGATCTCCGGTATAAAAACATTGGCATCCTGTAGCTCGTCTACATCAACATCATCGACATCATCATCAATCACTGTATCTAGTTCCTCCATGTCTAAGTCAACCGAGACAAGCTCGGTCGACCGCTGGGATTCCCTGTAAGAAAAAATTATACATTCTTTTTTCAAATTTAACAAAAATCATTTAAAAATATGTTAAAAGGTTTTAAATTTAAACAACTTTTTATAAAATTTAACACAATTGTAAAAAACAAATTTGTAAAAAATATTGTTAACTTTTTCTTTACCTTTAGTAGATTAATTAAACTAATAATTCAGGTGGTAAAAAGTGAAGAAATTTTCCAGACAACTCACCCTGGGAAGTATTTAGATAAAACTGACCCCTGCTTACGAATCTTTTTCCTTGGCTTTGGCTGGACAGGTTCAGACTTGCTGCCCTCGACCTCGCCAACCTGTAACAACACAACTATTCTGTTAAGTTTAAAGTATATCGCAAGAAAATATTTTAAAGATACTGTACTATGTATAGTATATACATAATGCACTTTGTGCATATTTTCCAAGTAGTAATATTTTAATCAAATATGATAATGTTTTCTAGATTATAAAAGTCAATGCCATTATTTATGTACGTTGTTTATATTTATAACATAACACCTAGATCTATGTTAATTTTTAAAGTTCTGATAAAAGAGTCTAAGATTGTTTTAAAATGGAAACTATTTAGATAAATGAGTGTTAATTAAAAAAGATTAACTTACTCTAATGGAAATATAAGAAATTAAAATGGAGGAAGGAGATAAAATAAAATTTTGATAAATGAAGCTAAAAATAAAACAAAATATGTTTTCAACATGAAAACATGGGCAAAATTAACAATCCAGTCTTAAACTTTAACAAAACTTGATTTAAAAATGAAATGGGTGTATCATAAAATGTCTTTATTTATTAATGGTTTAAAAATTAAATATCAAGGTGAGCCATGCAGATCATCACTTTAAATTGAAGCAGTATTTTTATTTTAGAATACTTAAAGAAACCTAAGACAAAATAACTAATTAACCTGTCCCCCAAAAATAGTAAACCAAAAAAAATTATAATAAAGCTCCATTAACAGAAAAACCAGTTCTAAAAAAAACTTAAATTTTAAAATAATATAACTGATAAATCTTCAAATAAAATTTGTAAATATAAGAGTTGAACCACTTGTAGGTTATATATTTGCATACATTGGTGGATGTCAGTTGCTTAATGAATAACCAAAATAATATTAACCAATAATAATGTTTACAAAGTTTTCATTAAGCTCTTCTCTTTGAATATAAAAATTACAAGTAAGATGAAGTAAAAAAAAGTGTATTTTATTTTCCAAAATAAAAGTTACCTGAAACTATGAGTCTTGTTGAAGCAAATAACAAAAGAAAAATGCTTTTTTACTCTCAAACAAGCAAAAAATAAAAATATATCAAACAGAAAACAGACTTGGACCAGGAACTAAAACTGTTGCAAGATTGGTAAATTATAAGTAGGCTAACTACTTAAAACCAACAGAAAAACATTGTATCAAGGCATCAATTAGGCATTTAAAGATTATGTATCAGAAGACTATTGAGGCCATATGTTTTGCTAATAAAACTTTGTTTATGTAAATAATATTTTGATGCATTGTGTTTTATTAAAAATTGAGGATAGATGATGAATAGAAAAAATATTTAAAAAGCACAAGATATTCTTAAATTTAAATAAATATATTTTTATTTTGCTCCTACTATATATATATTAATATTATCAATATCATACTAACAATCTAATAGTTCTATTTTAATATTTTGGATCTACTTTTCTTTTCTAAATATTAACTTAATATTATTATTAATTATCAAAGTTTTTGAAATATATTTGTTTCTAAATATTTAACTGTTGTTTGAAGAAATACCAATGATATATATTATATTATAGTGTTGCTGTTTATAATAAAATGACCTTTTTTGTTCTCAAACTAGTTGCAAACATGAAGCCCAAACCATTCTAAGGTTTCTACTAAAACAATTTTCTATGGTGAGAGAGTACCTCTGCTGCAAGTGAAACTGCCCCATCCTGGACAGTGGCAGGATAGGATGGAAAAAAATACATGAGATACAAACATACAGTTTCAAAAAGTAATTTTGATTTGTGAAACCAAAATTGAATGTGTCAGTTATAAGAAAAAGTATTTTAAAGTTGGAAATAATTTATAACACAATTTTTATTAAATGTGTTTAAAACTTGATTACAATCACTTGATTTCTAAAAATGTGTATTTGAATAATTAAAATAATATTGAAAAAATGATTAAAAAACTAAATTTGACACAAATTTAGCTTTTAAAATATTTTTAATAGGATTAAAAAAAATTAAGATTTTTCTTTTTAAAAAAGCTGAAAAAAATTCATGTTGATATAATTAGTGTAAATAATACACTTTTTTGTAAGATCAAGCTATTTTTAATAGAAAAGAAAATAATATTAATAATAGCATTAGTTTGTGTTTAGTTTTTTTGGGTATCAAATTTTAATTTTAGCAAGTGAAAATATTTTTGTTAGTATTTATAAATAATTGTATATTATCACCGCCACCTCGTGTTAGTATATTTGAAAGTAATACCCGCCTTGTCTCTGTGGCCTCTGCTTCATCTTTGTCATCTCGAAGTCTCTTATTGACGTCTCTGTTTATATGACAAAATGAAATATCCTTAAATAAGGGGATGTAATCTCAAGAGTTTCTAAAAAGCTTTAGTATTTATAGATTTGTCTTCCTTTGTTAAAGAAAAACTTTTTGTGGTACAAAAAGTTATGGTACAAAAACTAACAATTCACGAAACAATGAGACACAAACATTGTGTTATTAAATAATGATTGAAGAATAGAATTAACGAATTACTTAAGTAGATCTAGCTGTTTTACAAGACTTTCCCTCTCGATAGCAATTCCCTCAGACAGCATAAGAGCAGCTCTATACAAATAAAATAAAAATTCAAGTTGAAATTTACGAATAAAATAATATTAATAACGTATTTAAAATAACTGGTTAATAAATACATTTATAGAGGCCTGATCTGAAAAATTTGAAAAATGTTTTTTTGTAAATACATGAATAACTATATATAAATAAAAGGGGGGAGGAGAGAGAGACAAATGTCTCTTTAAAATGATGACACATAAGACATCATATGTAAACTCTACCTCATCTACCAAACAAACTTATGTGTCTATTCAAGACTTGACGCTTCTGGAGCAGATTGCATAGGATTCATTTATTGGACATCCGTAGTTATTTCCCTTGTATTTAAAGATTCTTAAGCCTCGGACGGATCTCTCTCCAGTCCACCACTATTGACCTCCCTCCACACCGCCCACCACTATTGACCTCCCTCCACCCCCCCCCACCACTTTTGACCTCCCTCCACCCCCCCCCCCACCACTTTTGACCTCCCTCCACCCCCCCCCCCCCACCACTATTGATCTCGCTCCACCCCCCACTCCCCTCCCGCTGGTTACTGTCACTGTTATGTCATTATCATTGACCGGGCATTGACACTAATGACAGCTTGTGATATTAAAGAAAATGTAGTCAACGTTCCACTGCTATCTTGATCCACCACGCTCTAAAATTGTTCATTTAGTTTTAAAATCATTCCAGCATGAGAAGTATAGGATAAATACAGTAGCCCTATCTATATTGTTTTCAATCAAGCCATTTAACATTTTAATTTAAAAATGTATTATATAAATGCATATAATATCAGGCTTTTATATCATTGATATATATCTCAAATTATATGAATTTTTATTATAAAGCTTATCTATTTTGTATGCAATGAAGTCTGCTTAGTTTTTAATTTAAAATGATATTAAATGGACATAATAACGTAACTATTGAGATTATAAGAATATACACATGAATCAAGCATAAAGCAATGTTTCTCTACGCTACTTTGTTAAAGTTAAGTACTGTACAACTGCAATATTATATTGTTAGGATATTATTTTCAGTACTATCCCAATGTTCCATTATATATAGGCAACCTTTTAATCAACACACTTTCTGCTGGCTATAACTATAATTAATTCTGTTATTGAGGCACTCGTTTTTCTGTAAACTAGTCAATGTTAGTAATTTAGTTTTTATTTAAAAAATGAAATAACACCCTTTTAATGCCTTGGGGGAAATAATTAAGAAATATTGTTTAATATACTTTTATAAGCAAAAACTGTTAACAAACCACTACATTTCAGTGTTAAAGAAAATAAAATGAGTCCAGTGGTTAATATTTGTTTCGCTGCTTTTTTTTTATACCTTCGATTACGAGTTAGTCTTGGTTTCTGAAGGCGAAGGTCACTGTCGAATTTAACTGAAAGTTTATTTTTGTTACCTCCCTGGAGAATGTCCTCACATGACCTTAACGATGGACAGATTTGATTGGAGAATGAAAATGGGTAAAAAAAAAATATGATAGGATTAAAGTCGTCTTTAAGTTTCACGTTGATTTTAGCCGATATGACAATCAAGGTTGCTAATAATAAACACAGCTTAGAAAAAAAAAACGAAAAAAAAAACAACTAATAGGTACACAGCTTTGTAAATGTTATTAGAATGTGTTGTATCTTAACTTTGTTAGGAGTTGTTCATAAATAGTCAAACACATGACGGGAGGGGTGTGTGGGTAAGAGATTGGGGGGGGGGGGGCAAGATTAGACATTAGAAACAAAGTGCTTTCATCATTAATAAAATACACAATACATGCGTGACCTTATTTATGGACGACCGTCTATAAAGTTATATAATGATGTTCTTTGTCGTAAATTTTTTTGAGCGTGTGTGGGGGTGGGGGGGGGGGGGATAGAGCCCTTGTAGCCAATGTAGATCAGTTTTTTATGTGTCCACAAGTGACAATATACGAGTTGCCGGTTTTTAAAAAATCAATAAAAGTTGTGTTACGTCCTTTATTTACCCCTCCCTACCCCCTCCTTGTAGGATTAAAAGAATGCTGCTGATAGAAATATCGGTTTCGATTTGACAGATATCAAAAGGCCGTTTTTCTTTCTTCTTCATTCTTAACAGAAAAATATTGAAGGGAATTTCTCCAACACAATGGGGTATCGCGTGTCTACATGTTGCGTGTCTACATGTTGCGTGTCTACATGTTGTGTGCCATAAGGCGCGATAGACTTTGGCTGCCCCGAGCTAGCTGGCCTCATCTGCTCAGGTTACCAAACTTGGACCCAGGGGCGTAGCGTTGGGAGGGCGAGTGTGCGGACGCCAAGGGTGCCGATTCCAGGGGGTTAAGGTACAGTGACTTGAAAAAAGTGTCCCGACTTTCCAATTTGGGGCGGGATCGCTTTTCATCAACGTGAATAACTAATATATATATATATCGGGGGAGGGGGGAATGGGAAGCCACGCCTCTGGTTGGGGCTCTTGGAGTGAGCTATCATACACTCTCTCGTCTGACTACGCCGTTTCCCAAATGTTATGGTTTTTTAATTATTGGTCTAGTTAAAAATTTAGTCGACATTCTTGTTATACAGCACTACAAACTTAAGGAAAACAACCAAATATACAGTAAATGCGGTGAGATATGCAGCGTTTCATTCTACAGAGTTGTTTCAACCCTCAGTCACGTTCAATATGCAATAAACGTTGTAATACAAATATACAGACATTGCTGGCTATGTTACGACATTTAGTTTGAGTATACAGTAGCTTATTTTCTTTGTAATTTTTGAGTGATAGGGGCTTCAAATTTAGAAACGAAATTTGAAATACTAGAGTGGTCCACAACATTCAATAGTATAAAACAGTAATAGATAATACTTCAAATATGTAGTAATGGGATATGGATATTAAAGGTCGAGGTTCGTTTAAAACCAAAAACAAATAATTAGCAGCTAGAAAGACATGGCACTCCTTACCTTGCTCTTTCTTTCTTCTCGTCTTTCTGTTGCAGTTGGATTTGATGAATGTACGACCTTGACTCTTCTAAGCTCTCTTGTGATTGGCTGAGGAGTTCCTCTAGCTCGTCTTTTTCCTGTAAACACGCGAGGCAGTGAATACATGAAGTTTATAAAAAAAAAAAAAACGGGAGACATTGGTGACATCATGTTTTTATACTATGGGACACAGTAGTGGTACCTTGTGTTTAAATACCTAAAGCTTACAATCTTGGAGAGAATGGGGACATCTAGTGTTTATGCTTTGGAGACAGTGGTGATACCTCATGTTTAAAACAAGTGTAACATCAAAGATTGGAAATACGGGTGTCCTATCGAGATAACCGCTAACCAGCCGATAACCGATAGCCGCTTAAGGACATGGGTATGAGCAGTAGCGTAGCCAGGATCATCTCATGGGGGGGGGGGGGGTTCAAATTTTTACCCGGAGACAAACTTTCGATTTGCACCCCCCCCCCCTCAAACTTTCGATTTGCAGCCCCCCCCCCCCCTCAAACTTTCGATTTACAACCCCCCTCATACTTTATATATATACCGAGGGGTCTATGGGGGGTTATGACCCCCCCCCCCCCTAGCCCCCCTCCCCTGCCTACGCCACTGGGTATGAGTAAATGGCTAGGTGTGCTACCAACGCAGGAGTACAAGCTACAGCAGGACATTACCTTTTGCAGTCTCTCATTCTCTTGTTTGGTCAGCTTCTCCATTTTGTTCAGCTGCTGCATCTTCTGCTCCAGCTGGTGATTATAAAAAAAAAATTAATCGTGCAATATAACCTTCGTTCAGCAGCAGTCAGTTATGGGAGTGTTGTGTTTTTACAGAATAATTATTAAGTCTATTCTAAAAACAGGTGAGGTAGGTTGATGATGTATTGTAATATCACGTTTAGAGTTAGGGTAAGAAACTAGGGTTAGGGTTAAAATATATAGGGATAGTATGAGCGTAGAAACCAGCTAGTTATGTTTTCTAACAGTAACCCAAAAACTCTTTTTAAAAACGATTCTTGTGGTATTATCGTACACTTATAACACTTACCACCCTATCGCCCCCCCCCCCCCCCACAGTGAGGGGAGAACGAAGACAACTATCATGTTTCAACTATCATGTTTATTGTTTTCAGAAAAAGTTATCGTCCTGAAATATTTTGATGTGCAACTCACCTCTTGTTGTCTGTTTAGAAACTCCTGGAGTTGTCTCTCCTTCTCGTGGAGTTGTTCTTCCAGTTCATTCCTCAGTTGTCTCTCTTTCGCTTTTTCCTAGGGGGCGCGTAACAAAAGGGTTTTAAAAAACAAACGGTATTCGCTTGGTATTTTTAAAGACATAAATGTACAGTCGCCACACCCAACCCCACAGACAGCGCCTTTGCTCGGCGTTGTCAAAATACGAACACTAAAACAGTACAATAACTAGGTAAAACATAACTAGTTAAACGATTCATTTTGCATTAGCTTCGGTTTTATACGCGGGCGCCCCTAACTTGAAAATAACGCGTTTTCAAAGACCTATGTAGACACAGATACAGAAAGTACTCAACCTAAAAATAGAACAGTATAGACAGACAAGATCCCAGTGGACGCTTGCTCGTCGCCAACTTGAATAACTATGTATAAAATTTATAGTTAGCAAGCTTTACAATATAGTTGGCAAGGTTTACAATTTTTTTTTACAATGCTGTTTCCGAAACGAAACGGTAAAAGTGATTGTAAATGTAAATGTATTGAAATTTTTTAAAAATGTTTTTAGATACAAATTATCGGGAAATGTAGGGGAAAAAAAGAAAAATACCTCCGCTAAAATTTTTTCCCGCTCTTGTTTGATCTGAAGTTCCATTTCCTCGTACAGTTTCTTCACCTCGCGTTCGTGCTCGTTGTTTTTGCTGAGTCAGCCAGAAAGGGAAATAATAAAAGTTAGATGTCATCCAGCAAGGGAGATAATTCAACGTTAGAAGTCATCCAGCAATATAAATCATTCAATGTTAAATGCCATTCAGTAAAGTAAGTAATAGTAAAAGTCATAAAAGAAAGGAAATTGTTTAATGTTATTTGTCATCCAACAAAAAAAAAAAATTCCATGTTAAATATCGTGTCTCATAGATAATCATTCAATGTGTAATGTGTCGTTAATAAATTATGTACGACCGCGTCTATAGCCTGACTCTTACCCCCCCCCCCCCTCCCCAAATATCGTAAAACTGTCACATATATGTATGTTTACGTCAGTGTTTCACCCCCTCTATAAAAACAACCCTAATTCTAACGGTTTTTTGTTTGAAATTTTTATCCTGACGAAGTACAAAACATATGATACGTCAGCTATTTACATCCCCCCTCCACCCCATTTGCCGCTCTCCTGTACCATAGGAGCACTAAAGTCTAAACCACCCTCCCCCCTCACCCTAGCTGCGTGGTGTCAGTATAAAACAAATATGTCCTGGCAATTAGCATATACTATTACAGGTTGAAACATGGGTAAACAGCTGACAAGCCTAATGTCACGGCTCTCAAATGACACTTCAAATGTCAGGACGAGTCTAATGCCAGGTCACTAAATTGTCACGAGCTGTCTGATTACTATGATCTACTTAATCTCTAATCAGGTTTTTAAGTGACTTAGTCTCAGAGGCGTAGCGACCCTTCCCGGCGCCCGGGGACATACTTTCAATTTGGCGCCCCCCTCGGGAGCAAATTTTCGATTTGCACCCCCTCCCTCGAACTTTTCATTTGCACCCCCCCCTCAAACTTTCGATTTGCACCCCCCCCCCCTCGAACTTTTCATTTGCACCCCCCCTCAAACTTTCAATTTGGCGCCCCCCCCCCCTAAGGTCGGCGCCCGGGGACATATGTCCCCCCCCCCCGCCCCCCCCCCTCGCTACGCCTCTGCTTAGTCTTAACAAAAAAATTATATAATCCATATAGTCAATAGTCTCAACGAAATAGTTCTTGCTCTACTGGAAATTCCACCCCCTTGTTTATTATAGGTAAAAGGTCTGATATCTGTAAAGGTCTAACTAAATAAAAGTTATTTTATTAACTACACCAACTTAAAAAACCAACACAGCTGTTTGCTATTAGCTCAAATTAAGTTGTAACCATCTACAACATAATGTGTTGTAATCGCATTTTTACCAATTCACTAACACTCTATCACACAAGACATAATGTGCTTAACAAGCACATACGAACGTGAATATACCAACACACCACAACACATTACCTAACAACACACCACAACACATTACCTAACAACACACCACAACACATTACCTAACAACACACCACAACACATTACCTAATTAAGAAAGAAATAGGAAGTATAAAAAGTACAATCCAAGCGTCGTTAAACGCGTGTGTAAGGGAGGTGTGTAGTCGTCTGCAAACACGCTTGAACTTATGGGGGATTAAAAGGGCACGGCACACACACACTTATCAAGACGGTTGTCCTTAAAGGTTTGTAGCGGAACCTCTTAGGGCCTACTGACGGCGGTGACCTAGAAAGGCACACACGGATGTGGTGGAACAAGACTGAATGGTTTAAGTTTAAGGAAAAAAAAATTGTGTACGCAGACGAGGTCACGTGACATAGGGGCGGGACGTAGCATGCGCTAGATTGACATGTTACGAAAAGGAAATGTGAAATCATTGACATGGTGCACGTTAGCAGTTTGCCTGTGCAGGCGAAGGGGAGCGAATTCAAGCAAGGGGAGCGAATTCTTACAAGGGGAGGGAATTCTTACAAGGGGGATAGAATTAATAATAGAATTAATTTCATACTAAAAAACTAGAATAATTTATATAAACATTTTAAAAATTCCAAACATTTAAACTGCTGGAATAAGTACATCTTGCTAACATATTTAAAGGATATTTAAAGAAATCATGTCAGGACCATATTTTTTTACACAAATAAACTGTTCAAGTTAGCGTACAAAATCGGGATAGTAAGATTAACAGGTGAGATAACTCTTCCAGTCATTGCAGTAAGGTATCGAATGATAATGGTTTAATAAAGTACCTAAAATCTAATAATTTTATATCTACATATTTTTAATAATTTAAATATTATTATTATTTATGACATTTTTTTTGTAGCATTCCTTGTGATTTCCCTCTGCTAATGTGTCCCCTGGAATTGATTAAAAATAAATAAATAAACCATCATACTCTACATTTTTAACGTACTTTTGTAGGGCCGCCTCAAGAGACTGGAAGTCACCTTTTGACTTTTTAATGTCGTTAGCCACCCTGGCAATAAACTCCTCGAAAGTGCTGGCCATATCCGGTTCCTCTCGATGCAGTTTGAGCCACATGGCCTTGATAATATCCTCACTAGAAGATTGCATGTAATGTTGTTTTTTTTTTTTTGGTTGTAAAAATGTGTGTGATCACTAATCATTAAAGCAATAATTATTCAAGATACGTTTTTAAGAATTTAAAAAAAAAGTGTCTAAATTACGTTGAAACCGTTGAAAGGAGCCACCACTCCCCAACCCCTCCCTCTCGAAATTAAAATATCATGTAGTAAATAAACATAAGTAATAATAAATACAATTTAACGTAGTGATGCTACTATCATTTACTCGGGTTTCAATTTTAAAAATGCGTGTTTGTTATTCAATGAACAAAATACCAGTTTAATTTTTAAATTAGAAAGTTACTGTTATTTAAAGCTTATATATCTTACAGCCAATATGAATTTTCATTAGTTCTCATAATTTATTCGGTATAACTATTTTTTGTTTAATATACTTTACATAAAACTACAACGGTAAAATAGTGATGTAGACTGTTAGGAACGGTAACTCAGAAAAATACAACCTACTCTTGGAAAACGCGGTTAGCTCCCACATGTCCCATAAAATTGTGATGTAGACTTTAAGGAACGATAACTCAGAAAAATAGAACCTACTCTTGGAAAACGCGGTTAGCTCCCACATGTCCCAGCATTTCAATGAACTGTTTCTCTTCCATGGCTGGGTCATTCACGCCCGCCTCTCCCTCGAACACAGTCGTCTCGTGCTACGAACACATACACGCATGCAGAAAGTGTTAGCGTCGGCAACAATTTGCACATATTTGATAAAAATACATTAGCTTAAAAAATTAATTAATAAACATTAACAAGTAATTTACTTTTTTTTACAGACAGAAAATGCTAATTGACCACCAGACTTATCTATTAGAATTAGCTATTTTATAAGACTGTTAAAAAAGTTTTTATACTGAAATGTCGCTTCTTCAGAACCAGATTGTTTTAACCAGATTGTTTATTTCGATATTGTGATTACCGTTGTGTTTTAAAAACCCCAAAAGCATAAAAAATGGGTGTTCATGACTCTTGCCACTATAAATAAAAATTCAAATTTAACTAGCTTTCTAATGGACAGATGAAGTAGAGTTCTTGACCTCGACATTTGAAGGGATGGTGTGGTCACCCCTATGCCCAGCCACCTTTCTCCTTTCCCCAACTGAAGTCAGGGAAGTCATAAAGTCACAAATCTGAACCGAGATCCGAACTCGAGACCTTCGGACTAGCAGCCAAACGTTCTATTATTCGACCACGCCTTGTTGTAAAAATTCCAAAAAAAAAAAATGGAATTCAAACAGTCTGGTTCTAAGGAAGCTATGTCTGGCAACAAAAACAAACTGAATAAACTGTTCATTAGTTTTTAAAGTGTTTACCTCTTCGTCTTCGTAGTGCTCGCGGGAGACGGACGGGGATCGGATACCAAGAAAACTTCCTTGAAAAAGAGATAAAGATAATCTTGCTGAGAGAAATTACGACGCATATAATAAATCTTGTATTGAGAAGTACGGCAAAATGTTCAGATGGTGTTTTAAATGTGAGCACTGCCGTTTTGCCGTTTTTCTGGTAGTTCTAGGGGAAATAACTCTAAGACCTATGTACGATCAAACATGCGAGGGTTATCGAACATGAGCCAAACACAAAACTGAATTATCTCAACTCATAGACAAATTTAGAGCGATATAGTTTAGAAAAAAAAAAATGTTGCTGTGGGATTTTAAAGTACTTTTAAATACAGGCAAGGAATGTGTTGATATAATTAAAATTGTATTGTCACTCATGCTTATTGTAGTTTTTAGTTTTAAGTGTGTGTGTGGGGGGGGGGGTACGAGATAACTAGATTGATAACGTCCAACAACTCTTGCATTAAAAAATGAAATAAAGTTGTACCTAAATAGCCTTTCATTGTGCCACTGTTAAATAATAAAATAAAAAACAACAGAATAAACAACTGCTCACCAAAACCCTCGGTAAACTCCTCTAAAGTCAGGTAACCGTTGCCGTCGTTGTCTAAAGAATCGAAGACAATCTCCAGCTGATCGGGCGACACGGGAAGTTCTGCTCGGAGTCTCTGCATGTCGCTTTTTGTGATGAAACCTTTTTCTTCTTTGTCACACAGGCGGAACAGTTCCTGGTAATTAGAGTAACCTTTCACACTTGTAAGTCGGCAGCTTCTTTATCAATATACTTTTTAGTACGTTTAAAATATTTAAGGCTAAAATTATGCTTTAAAAGGTTCACAATATTTTAACTTTCTTGGTATTATTCACAGACAGCATATACATTATGCTTTTAAAGCAAATGTTTAGTTAAAATTTAGCAGGCATACAGGCATGGCGTCACGCAAATGGGGGAGATAGGGAGTTATTGACATTTTTATACATGGAGCATATGTGACGTAATATTTCTTAAAACAAAAAGAGCTATGGCTATTGTTTTTAAGGTTTAAATGTGGAAGTGTGTGGGGGGGGGGGGGGCATTGCGACCTGAGCACACGTAGTAGAAGAAATTTTGGCGAAAAAAGAATGTGCTAAAATTGCGTTCAGTTTTGTGTAGATGACGCCCATGTAACTGACAAATTACAAGAGAAGACAACAAAGACTAAAGAGCTAAAACTGCTACACACAATACAAGTGTTTGGGATGTTACCTCCGCCTTCTGGGCCATGATATCCTGCATGTTATCCAGCATGTCTTGGTTTGGTTCGGTCATTAGATCTTCATAACTGTTGGCCTTGATCAAGTGCGCCATCTTGACCTATATTCCAATGAACTTATCTTTTCCTCTGTAAAAAAATAAATAAATAAATCTGAATACACCAGTATCAATTTTAATTTCATGAATTATATTTCTTTCCATTTCTGCTAATGGAAAATGGACAAACTTTTTAGAGTGAAAAAAACAATATCAAGATATAGCATTTCGGTGAAATTCAAGAAAAAACCAGAAAACTATTGTGCAAAACATATACGATTCTTCAAAGTTCTTTACAATAACGGTAAAATAAATGGTTTCATATGCTTAAAAATGCATAGAGAAGTAATATATACGCATATATATATATATATATATATATATATATATATATATATATATATATATATATATATATATATATATATATATATATATATATATATATAGTAACAATACCCTACCATTTATAGTTTTGTAATATCTCGAATCAATACATGCCACGGATCAAACCAATTGACAATACAATAGACAATGAACTCATTTAATACTGAAGGCTTATGTTCGGAGCTATTTATTAAAATGGAACAGCTTATCTCTGTAATTTTTTTTTAAAAGCACAATAAGGCAACACGTTGATTCGTTATCTTTAATTAAAGGTAATCAGCTCCTCGCAGTCCATGATGGCAAAGCTTGAATTTGACAATTCTTATACAGAGTAGTATGTCTACAAGTACTTACATAGTCGAATTATAGATAAGGTAGATAACTGGATCTAGGATAAAGCCCCCATTGGTTATATACAACTGGATGCAGCCAAATTTATTGTCAGTGTTTCTTTCAGACATTTTTTTTCGTGGGGGGGGGGGTCACTTAGAACTTTTGTGAGATGGGCTGACGGACACTGGTTACAGTATTATGTTCTCAATATAATTTTTTCTATTTCATTCGGAAGTGGATGTGGGGGTAAACGTCCTTCATGGTAGGGGTGGGGGGGTACTGTCAATGCCCCACCCCGCCCCTCTTTCCCGGAAGAGATGCTCGAAACGAAACTCTTTTTCCCTTTTGGGAGAAAAACCGGTTATAGTCCCCAGCGACTTACCGTTCCAAACCTCAAAAGCTTAAAAGGAAATATTGCTTGTTTAACGAAACAAAATAAATGAAAGATTTCAGGATAGAGTACGAGAGCGGAAGGGGAGGGATATTTCATGACTTAAGCCTGCGGAGGGATATTTCATGACTTAAACCTGGGGAGGGATATTTCATGACTTAAACCTGGGGAGGGATATTTCATGACTTAAACCTGGGGGGGGGGGGGATATTTCATGACTTAAACCTGGGGAGGGATATTTCATGACTTAAACCTGGGGAGGGATATTTCATGACTTAAACCTGGGGAGGGATATTTCATGACTTAAACCTGGGGGGGGGGGGGATATTTCATGACTTAAACCTGGGGAGGGATATTTCATGACTTAAACCTGGGGAGGGATATTTCATGACTTAAACCTGGGGAGGGATATTTCATGACTTAAACCTGGGGAGGGATATTTCATGACTTAAACCTGGGGAGGGATATTTCATGACTGAAACCTTCAGCTGATAGACGGTAATTCAAACAAACACCACAACTTAAAAAACGAAACCACTGTGAAATACCTCTAGACAAGTTTGTGAATAGACCAGCATAACCCACCAACAAGCCCCGGGGGGTAGAGCAGCCCCCCCCCCCCCCCCCCATCACACACTCACCATCACTACAACCTGGAATGCAGCAACGTGTTTAAAAACTAGCCAGGTTTAACGAGTGAGTACAACCAGCTATAAATCGATACGCCATGTTTCGACATTCCCGCATTGATAGGACGTCACAGAAAGCAATAATAGCCGTCTAAGTGTAGGGTAGGGGGTGTAGTATTAGAACCTGGTGTTTCAAGCTAGGTGTAGCTGTATCGGGGGGGGGGGGGGGGGCGGTGTCTTAAAAATACAGTGTATAATCAGCGTTAATAGTTAAATTGTGTGCATTACAGGGTGGGGATCATTACAAAAACAAAATTCTTCTTCACCTTTTATGCCCTCTAGTAGAACATAAGCCATTTACAAACTCCTTCTTTGCTTTTTTTCTGTACTTTGCTATGTTGTTCATAGCTATTTACTTTTTCCCACGTTTTCTTTAACTTGCTTTCTCTGTTTGTGTGTTTGTCTTTCCAATCAAATCTTGCGATCGAAATTTCTGGCACTTCCCAGTTAGCTAGCGCGCTGAAATTTTCAGGGAAGCTTTCTTTTGGATGACCATTGAATATTCAATTGTTATTATTACTAAATTGATCAATGGAAACATTTTATTGAGCATTTTAGACCGCTATATAATCTATATATATAATTCTCCTCTGCTAGCCATTAGAAAAAAAACCAGCGACGCGTACCTCGCGCGCAGTGAAGCGAACGATCACATGTCGCCACAGGCTTAGGGGCAGAGAATTTAGCTTGAACCGAGTTTAAACTTACAGGAGGTAGGCCAGTTTGGGGGAGACGATATGGTCGAGTGGTTGGGCACACGATTGCTATCCCACTCGACACGGGTTCAAATCTATGTGTTCTAGTCAGTAACGTATTCAAACAACGAGTTTTTTACGAGTTGTCTTTTTACGAGTTGTCTTTTTACGAGTTGTCTTTTTACGAGTTGTCTTCGTTTACCCAAAAAAAGTGAAAAGATAAAATCGATAGCAAGATTTTAATGCAAACAAACAGACAAAGACTAAAAAGTAGAAAATAATAATCATTAAAAAAGTTTTAAAAAACCCACGTTTTCTGATTGAACTAAAAAGTAGAAAATAAATGCTATAGGCCCTACATCACAATAATGCAAGCGATCACTCTACTATAAGCGAGCAAAAACGTGGGGCGCCGTGATTTTCTTACAGTTTCTAATACTGTTGACTCTCTACAAGCTCCCTAATAAAAGTCAATAGTATTATCTAATCAATAGTAATATAACTTTTACTTCGGCGCCCCACGTTTTTGATCGCTTATAGTAGAGTGATCGCTTGCATTATTGTGATGTAGGGCCTATAGCATTTATTTTCTACTTTTTAGTTCAATCAGAAAACGTGGGTTTTTTAAAACTTTTTTAATGATTATTATATCAAATATCATTCCTTGTACGATCACTGTTTAGCCGTGGTAAAGGGGGCGGGGGGCTGGGGTGAGCTTTGAAAAACACGGCGTATAATAAAAAATTTTACGAGTTACATATAGAGGTGGTGTTGGAGGGGCTATCAGAGTAATAATGTGTGAGTTATGTTACAGGCATGGGGCGCCGTGGTCGAATGGTAGAACATACGACTACTAACCAGAAAATCTCGATTTCGAATCCGGATTCATGTCAGTAAACGTCCCCGATTCCACCAAGCTCTAGTGGGTACCTGACTCACGTTGAGGAAAGTAAAGGAGGCAGGGCATAGTGCTAACCATAGTGCCGAGGTCACAGAAACAGGTGAACTCTACACTTGCCCAGATTTAAAATGGAACTTTTATGTTACAGTTAGAAATTGTGTAGTATAAATGTAATCAAAGAAAACAGCCTGAATAGACTTCACAGGATTTAATAGGTAAACTTTTATGGTTTTTACAGGTAAATTTCACAGATTAGTTGACAACTTATTTAACACAGCAACACTTACTTGATCTGGAACAAAGGCTATGGAAGCGAATCCAGAAAGAAAAGCAGGCTGAAATAGTGTTAGAGGGAATCCCTTCCAATCCAACATTTAAAAGAAGAAGACAAGATATAGTGAATTAAGCAAACACACATATAGAAAGTGCACAATCCCTTAGCATTCATATAATGCATTAAATAAAAACACCCATATACGTGCCCATATAACATTCATATAGTAATATAGTGCATTAAACAACATGACGCCTAGTAAAGAAAAAATATCCAAGACAAATAAAAATGTGAACAGCTTAATTCTCGAATCAATTTGAATAATTTAAAACAGAGAAACAGAATGTTTACCTCTCGAAAACCAAGGGAGCGACAGCTTGTGTGTTACTTTAATTTTCTGTCCTTTATTATTTTCAATTTAACATAGATCTACATAGATTGGCGCTACATGTTAACATAGCTTTTATTTTAAGATGTGTTGATAACTCTTCATCAGAGTTCTCCGTCCTAAATTAATGGCTGTCCCCAGCTATCGAGCCTCATCTGCAAAGGGTTCGAACCGGAGTCTTTACGGTTGAGCATTCTTAAGCTTTACTGACTCGACCACGCCGACCCCAATTTACTATGTGAATGTTAAAGATCATGCCCATATAATACATGATTGAAGGTGGGTTGTTCAATACAGTATGCTCATATAAATGCTAAACAAACGTTCAGATATATGTGTGGTTGTTTAAAAAACAGAATAATAAGAATATGAATGTCAAGGGATTGTGCACATATGTAAGATTGATGTATGAATTATAAGTGTACATACAATCAAGGGTAAAGAATTGGGTTGGTTGTTTACTGCAGTATGTTCATATTAATGTTGATGGATCGTGCATATACCATATGAGTAGTTGTCTAATGCAGTATCTGAATGATAAGGGATTATGTACCTATAGTAAAGAGCTAAAGGGTTAAGGGGCGTTTATTCATTGTGTTGTACTGTGTTAAGTGGGATGGGAAGGGGTAGAGTTAGGAGGTAGATTAGCGCTACGTTCACAATGTATTTTCATTTTGTCTCTTATTATTTTTTGTTACATTTCATATTTTGGGCTCACTTTTATGAATGTGACGCAAATATTTGACACTTTTTTTCTAACAAAATATGAGGTTTTAAATAATTACCAACGTAAGTAAATTAACTACCAATTTCAATTTTCTTTTGAAGTGATTCGATTCTTATGTATTATTTTTATATTATTAATTTTTATATTTTTAATTGTTGTAGCACTAGTTTGTCTTGTGAGTTGTTGGGTGGGTGTGGGGAAAATGTATAAAGCTGTTTCGGGGAGAAAGGGTATAAATTGTTGTATGTTTTTCAATTTGTTATGTAATAAGTGAATCATACTAACGTCAATAAATGTATTTAACCAATATATATATATATATATATATATATATATATATATATATATATATATATATATATATTGGCCGTGTACAAGATAGGTATAAAAAAGAGCCAACTAATAACTGTAGAGAAGAATATTAACAAATCAACCACAGGGGCTAGAAAAAAAATTAATAGATGTTAATAAAGATAAATGAAGTACTGCTGGGGCACGGCCGAAAGTAATGAAATATATATATATATATATATATATATATATATATATATATATATATATATATATATATATGTGTGTGTGTATATGTATATATGTATGTGTGTGTGTGTGTGGTGTGTATACAAATATTTGGCAAGGTTATTTTATTTACGAGTGTGTATTTTACTGAACCCTCTATAAATACGTAGATAAAATGAAGTTCATGTAGCCTTTAATCGTATAAACGAACACGTTTTAAGGTAATACGCCTGTACGATAAAAGACATCAAATGATAAAATTAGCTGGTAAATACACCAGTTATCTTCCTTTACTAAAAAAAAAACAATGGTAGAGGGTTGTGCTTGTAGGACAAGACTGGAGAAAAAAAAGATTTAATTTAAAACGTAAGCTGCCATGTTTGTCCAGAATTTAACGTCAGTGACAAATTAATGCTACACGGCTGTGTTAATTTATTAAATATGCTAATTGGACTGGGGTGGGAAAGAAAAATTATAATCATTACGTATGGGAAGTTAACGTTTCTGCTTTATTTTGTTTCCTAGAATTCACTATAACTGAAAAAATCCCACCTTCATTTTCTTCAGAGCGTTAAAAAAAAAGTTTAATTCATAAAAATAAGGCTTGTTTAGCTTACGGATATATTTGGCATTGGACTCGACTACTTCTCAATTTAAATTTATAAGAAAAATGTTCGAGTCATTATCATGTCATCCCCCCCCCCCCCCTTTGGTCTTAGCAATGAGCTGCCACCCCCACTAATAAGACAGTCCTATTTTTGTTATTAACACACACATGTTGATATAGTTTGTATCCCCAGATTAAGAACGATGTTCATTTAAATAAACACTTTTTTCTATTCATTTATCTTTAATTAACACCAACACATATAGGCGTATTTTTTCCCAGTAATTTGAACGTTTTTTTTAAGTAAATAAACTGGATACCAAATATATATTATATTTAAGAATAATAAAGTCACAAATGTTGATGAACTAAACAACTCACTGTTACGTTTTCTTGTTTATAAAAGCGGTCAAGTTTTCACCAATAACAATCTTCAGCCCGGTGTACATAGAGAAAGTATCCACTGCTTTAGTATCCCCACCTTGTTCTACCTTGCCAACGAAGCCTTATGTTACCTCACGTGGGGAGCACACGATTCAATCATGAAGATCGATCGCTGACGAGATTTACCCACCCCACCCCCTGTGCAACACATCCAAACATCTGTTTGCACGATGTACGTATATCAACCAGCAAAGCACCTACAATACACGATAAAGGGAGGCGATTCGATCAATGGTTTATTGATAGAAAAAAAATATAATTACACATTCTCGTAAACACCGCTGTGCTTTAGAAACGTCTTACGTCAGAGGAATGCATAAAACGTCACATATTCAACGTAAAATTAGCAATTTACGTCACTGATATATTTTACATAACAACAATATTTTTTGTATTACCTTAAAAATTAATTCCTGGAATAAATCTGTATAGCACAAGCATCCATAAACCCAATTGAAAAAGTACACGCGTTACACCAAATAGCAAAACATTTTTGTTTACTATTGAAATGTGTAAACCCTACCCAACCACAACCATTCGGGTCACCACTTGAAATCATTAATCATCCATACACGTCAACATGAAAACTGCTCAGATCAATGAAAACATCAACACACTGTGTACATAACAAACACTTTAAAAACATGCGCATGTCAGGTTGGACGTACACAAGAAGTTCCCACAGTTAGATCTAGATCTAGCGAGTTAGTTTTCTAGCTAGTTAGTATCCTTGAATATAAGTATACAAGACGTTCACGCTAAGTTAGATCTAGATCTAGCGAGGTAGTATTCTAGCTAGTTAGTATCCTTGAATATAAGTAGGCCTACACAATAAGTTCCCGCTAAGTTAGAACTAGATCTAGCTATCTAGTTAGTTTTCTAACTAGTTAGTATCCTTGAATAAGTACACAATAAGTTCCCACTAAGTTAGAACTAGATCTAGCGAGTTAGTATTCTAGTTAGTATCATTGAATATAATAATAAGTATACAAGAAGTTCCCACTAAGTAAGATCTAGATCTAGCGAGTTAGTATTCTAGCTAGTTAGTATCCTTGAATACGTATACAAGAAGTTCCCGCTAAGTTAGAACTAGATCAAGCGAGTTAGTTTTTTAGTTAGTTAGTATCCTTGAATAAGTATACAAGAAGTTCCCACTAAGTTAGAGCTAGATCTAGCGAGTTCGTATCCTTGAATATGCAACAACAAATTTAAGCTCATTAACATATTAAACAGATTTGAAGTTAGCTAAAAGACTTTATTCTTTTGTTTTTCAAAGATTATGTAAATTAACGTCTAAATGGGTTTTTGTTTTGATCAAGCAAAAACAAAATGGTGGTGAGGTTTGAACGAATCTAGTTCCCCCGTGTCTTAATGAAGCAACATATGCCAGGTGAAGCAAAGTTATACAACTAGACCACACAGCTTCGCACAATGTCAGCGGTACCTACCCAGGCAACAACTGATGTTAAATAACAAGCGATGACGTATAGAAGTCACATAAACGACAGGTATGTTTTGTTGTTATGGGAGTGCTTGGTCCAATGGTAGAGCATACGACTGCTAACCCGAGTCTTGAGTTCGAATCCGGGTTAAAGTCCAGAGAGCGTCACAGAGTCCACCCAACCCTGGTGGGTACCTAACTCATGTTAGGGAAAGTAAAGTCGGCTGGGCATAGTGCTGACCACACTATCCCTTCAAATGCCGAGGTCACAGGAACAAGTTAACTCTATTTCACTTGCCCCATGCACCGTCAGGTTCGAAAAGGAACTTTACAACGTACTAATGTTGCCAAATAATAAGGCTTGGTGTCGTGTCGTGGTCTAATAATTAGGAATGATGTATTGATGTTTTCAAATAAAGAGCGACGGTGTTGAGATGTATCATTGATATTGTCAAGTCATAATCTTTGGTGTTGTGACATCGAAATATTGTCAAATACTAAGCGATGACTTAGCGACAATAAATAATAAACGATCATATATTGATCTTAACCAAATATTGATGATGTCAAATTGATGTTCTCATATAAAGCAACGTTACGATAGTTCTGATTCTGCTAAAACAAAAAATTAAAACAATTGGTGTTGAGAGCTGAAGTAGTAGAAAAACCACGACCTGAAACCCAAACTGAATTGATTTCATTAGTTCCACGCGTATGAGGATTTAAATGACGGCACACTACCTATTTGTGACGAGGTGCTACATAGGAATGTACAGGGCGGTGTGTGTGTGGGGGGGGGGGTGTCAAGAACTGCGACGTAGCATTTTTTTTTCGTTCGGGGGAGGGAGGTAGACGTGCTACGGTGGGTAATAGTGTCCCCTCCCCCGAGATATGCTTGAAAGAAACTCTGTACCCACCCCTTCCCCTACCAGCCTTATCACGCTACTGCCGTTCATAGCCATGGATTTTATTTTATTTTAAATTAAATATTGTAATTTGTAAGACTGTTTAAATGAATATAAAATCAATTTTTTTATATTGAAATATAACCCACAATCTGGCGGGCTCGAATTACGCAAGGATCAAATTAATCGTAATAACGATTTTAATCTCAAATTATTTACACGGAAAAAGATTTTTTTTTTTTGCGCAATCGAATATCACCAGCTGTTACTGCTCTGGCTATGTATTTGGTCCAGTGTATTCACTTCAAAGTTTCCACAATCTGGCGGTGTTTAGTTTTGTGTTGTGAGCTGGATTTTGCCTAGGCCTGTCCGTGTCTTATATCCTGGGTAGTTTTATGCTACAAAGCGACCTTTCGGGACTTGTTTTTGGATAGAAAGATGGGGGCGTTATCAATGGGGGTCGCCGTAAGCAGATATTGTGAAGGACGTGGAGTCGAGCGTTGGGGTGAGGGGGGGGGGGGTAGCGCATTAAATACGTCACTTTTGAGACACGGACGTTTCCGGCTCAGCCCCCCCCCCCCCCCTCACATTAGCCAGGCTGAAATGGATGAGGTAACTCCAACTAACTTTCATTTGAAGAGACCGGGTCGAATGACACATGTTGGCCGCTATCTTCCGTAGAAAAGACGTTATTATGAGTAGTGTTTCTTTCAGGCATCTCTTCTCGTCTACCCCCCCCCCCCCTTAATGAGATGGAATTTATATAGAAATATATACTTTTACCAGTGTCGTCCCCGGTCCCGTCCCCCGTCCCCAGAAATGTTAGGTCCGCCCTCCCCAAGAAAGTTTCAGGAAAGAAACACGGATTAACAGGAGCTGGCGTCAAATTGTGGCATGCTGTAATGACTTGAAGTAGATTTCTCCTGAATCTCAGTATGTCCTCTTGCCAGTGGCGTTATTAGGGTATGTGTTAATTTGTGATTGAACGGTAGTGACGCCGTTAGGGTGCCGTACGAAATTAGAGGGATTGTTGTTAACAGACCGAATTCTCGACGCGTCAATTTGGGTTGCAATGAGTGACTAAAGAATGTAACGGCGTAAATAAAAGTAGTGATGTTTACAGACAGAATGCCAGTGGCGTCTCTAGTCGTTTGTTGTGTTCCCCCGCCCGTACCTCACGATAGAATGAAACTTGACACAATGACCGCTGATTTGATGGCCTGTAGACGCAGTGGCGTAGCGAGGTCGGGTGTCACCCGGTGCGACACTTAATGGTGTCACCCCCCCTCCAGAGGCGTAGCGACCCTTCCCGGGGACAAACTTTCAAATTTTCGATTTGCACCCCCCTCCAACTTTCGATTTGCACCCCCCCCCTCAAGTTTTCGATTTGCACCCCCCCCCCTCAAACTTTCGATTTGCACCCCCCTCAAGTTTTTCTCCATATATTTTGCTATTTTTTGCCTTGGTGTCACCCCCCTAAATGGTGTCACCCGGTGCGGTCCGCACCCCCCGCCCCCCCCTCGCTACGCCCCTGTGTAGACGGACTAACAAAGCGCAGCTTACCGGGGTAAAATCATAAGGCGCTCGTTAAACTGACTTGTAGCGTCACAAAACGTCTGGTGCACATTTAGAAAACGGGTGAATGTAGAATTTGGTCACCGAAAATCAGGACCCACCTACAACACTTCAGTCAACTCTTCGATACACACGAGAACCAGAGGAGTAGCAAGCAGAGAACTGGGGGAAATCAACTTTTGCAAAAGGCGTGGGACTGCGTGGTCGTGTGGTAGAGCTTATCACTGCTAACCGGAAAGGCGCGAGTTCATATCTCTGATGGGTACCTGACCAGAGGCGTAACGAGGGGGGGGGGGGGAAGGACATATGTCCCCGGGCGCCGACCTTAGGGGGCGCCAAAATGGGTTGGAAAACAAATTGAAAGTTTGAGGGGGGTTGCAAATCGAAAGTTTGAGGGGGGGGGGGCGCAAATCGAAAGTTTGAGGGGGGGGTGCAAATCGAAAGTTTGAGGAGGGGAGGGGGTGCAAATCGAAAGTTTGAGGGGGGGGTGCAAATCGAAAGTTTGTGGCTGGGGTGCAAATCGAAAGTTTGTCCCCGAGCGCCGGGAAGGGTCGCTACGCCTCTGTACCTGACACACGTTAAGGAAAGTAAGGCGGCTGGCCAAAGTGCTGACCACACCATCCCTTCTAATGTCGAGGTCCGATAGATCGTGAGGTCTGAAAGGGGAAATTTACTTTTATAAACGCCCATACCCGTAGCTCTTATATTGATTATACTTCTAACTCTATATTAATATTTCGTGGTAATAAAAATGCTACTGTTAGAACGTGCTCAATTTTATTGACTAAATGTCATTAAAACTGTTCAATAGTATTTATTTTTCTATTACACAAAACAAGCAATATCACCCCCCCCCTCTCCGCTAACACCCTACACCAATGACACAAATAGAGAAAAAAAGAAACAAATACCTTAAGATCTTTGTACATAATTTATTCTTTGGCTGGTAAAGCTTGCACTACAAAGACATTAGCTTTCATGTTTAGTACAGTCACATAAAACAATATTGGTACGAAGTTACGGCAATGTGATGAAGATAATAATCTTTCTTCTTCTTCGTCGTTCTTAATTTTATTATTGGAAGGTATCCTCTACAACACAATTAAGTATACGTGTCATCTGGTTATGCGCCATTAAGGCCATTGACTCCGATTTCAGCCTGCTTTTCTTTTTGGATTTGCTTCCATAGCCTTTGTTCATCCAAGAACAAACTACAAGTTGTTTGATTTTGGAGTTGTCTCTCTTAGAAGAGTGGCTGTCCCCAGCTAACGAGCCTCATCTGCCCGAAGGCAGATTATTAGATAATCATAACCTTGGAGATAACGGCTTCAACAGTTGATGAGAAATTTGAAGCATCGCCAGCTGCCATCATGCAATCCATTGATGTAACTGCTGGTGCAAGAAATCTGTTATAAGACCAGTAGTTATACTGAGTAGGGGTGGGTGGGTGGATGGGGAGGTTTATTGGGGATATGTAGCTAATGTAGTAGTGCAAATAATTAGGGAAGTCATTCCATAGGAGACAGCCCTTCCTCCTTTTCCTCCCCCCCCCCTCCATCCCATGCAACATAAACTCATGCAGATGTCCATTTATGTAATATGGCTGAAAGGCAATAACAATATAATTAACAGTATTATATATGCCTATATATATACATATATATATATATAGTGTAAATAAGAAACATCTATAATACTTTTGTTTTAAAATCAATACAAGGTTTATATTAAGGCATGTATAAAAGAAAATTTTTGTTTCGTAAAGTTTTAAAAAATGTAAAAATTTAAATAACAGGATATTAGTGTAAGTTTTGGTATAAAAGTTACATGTAATTCTTTAGGATAAATACAATGATGAAAAACAATTTTGATTTTTAACTTTTTACAAGATACATTTTTAACAACAGGATATTATTGTAAGCATAAAATTAACATGTAATCCCTTAGGATAAATAAAATAAAGAAAAATAAGTTTAAGTTTTACAAGATTCATTTTAAGCAACAGGTTATTTGTGTAAAGTCTTAGTATAAAAGTTATTTAATTCTTTAGAATAAATAAAAAAATAAAAGTTTATATTTTAAAGTATGTAATAAATGAGTATAAGATACAATATAAACAACATGATATAAGTGTAAGGTTCTTGGTGTAAAAGTTTCATTTAATTCTTTAAGATAATTAACGTGACTGACTTTAATTTAAATCAGTCACTCTAAAGTAATATTCCACTCCATATTTTTAAAAGGGGCGTTCTGCAGACTCAAGTCTGGACAGAGATCCAAACTTTAATATCTTGGGTTAGCAGTCAAGAGCTCTATCTCCTGGCCACAAGGTAAAAAAGAATTTGTGTCATTTTTTTCACATAATATATATGGTTTAAAGAAAAGCCCATTTTGTTAGGCAACTTTGCTGGTTTCAAAATAAAAGAAGATGAAGTTTATATTTTAAAATACAATTCTTTATATCTGCAGAGAATTAGATGCCTCAGAAAAATAACAATTTTCAATTTGTTGTTAAATTTATATTATTAGAAAGTAGAGTACCTTTTCAACAATCAAAGGATTTATTAAGAAAATAAACAAAGAAAAACATCAAGGGACATAATCCATTACTATCATATAAAATTTTCAATATTCAATTAGCAGCATTCAGATCTTTACAAAGTAAAGTATTTTCTATTATTTAAAGGATAATAAACACTGGGTTAAGGATATTGTCTTCTGTAACATCCAACTATTTTATTTTTAGAAATATAGGTTCCACAAAAAATTCCTGAAGGAATGTTACACCCTGCTAACATCCATAGCTAAAGGATCTTTCAGCAGATTTTTTTCTATTGTTGTACGTAGACAGGCCATACATCGTGTTATGTTGGCAGGCCTTAAGTTCCTTACAGACTGGAAAACTCCTTGAAGTTCTATGGGCCAAACATCCTTAAAAAAAAGTTTTTAAATAGATTCATGAACTGATAATTTTAACTTGTAGAAAAACAGAAAACTTGAAAATTATTTCAAGAGACTCGTAAAAAAAAATTTAAAGTATTGATTTAACTTATTTTATGTTATATATTTATTTTAAAAATAATTATGTCTTAAAATTTTAGCTTTTTATTAATTATTTTTATTTTAAAAGTAGAGATTAAATGTTGTATTCTAAAGTGTGAATTACTACACTTTGTTAAATTAAACACTAAAAAGAAGAGATTAAATCTTTTCTCTAAAGTGTATATTAATACAATTTACATAAATGGACACCTACTGGTAGCTCAGAGTTATCAGGGGTCTCTCCAGCTATGATATACACAACCCCATCATGTAGAATGGCACCATGCCAATAACGTGCAAAGTCCCACAATTGTGACTTTGGATGGATGGTGGAGCTTCTGTCATTTAGTTTCATTTTCCAAACACTTCCTTCCTGTATTAAAGGTAATTAAAAAAAAATCAACTCATTGAGTATTTCAGTAAATTAAATTTACTTACTATATCAGCTACTCAGATAAATAAAGTAGAGTTTAAGTAAATAAACTGATACTATATGACCATAACTAGAGAATGTTATGCAGGTAATTGCAAAACTTCAACAGTTTTTACAGAACATTCATATAAAATATTTAATCACCTAGATAAATCTTGGGCATTAAAATTCGAAAAAAACTAACAAGTTGTTTTTTTAATCAAATCACCTGTGTTGTGTTAAAGGTATAACACCATAAATGTGTGAACTTTTTTTTAGTTCATGGTTACACTTTAACAATTTTTCTTGATATATATCATTAACACAGCACAGGAATAATGAAAAAAAAATCTTTATTCAATATTTATTCATCTGCAGTGAACTACTTAAATTTGAGAGACTGCTGAATACATAAAAACCTCAATTACTACATTACTAATCTACATAATGACTTAGTCAACCAGGCCACTCCAGGGGTTCTTAACCTGGGTTCAATTGAACCTCTGATGTTTGGACAGTCAGTCTCAGGGGTTCTGTGGAGGTCAAGACACACACCTGACTTGAATTTGTCAGTGGTGACAATAGAACTATTAAGAAGGATTTGTTGAATGCACATATGAAACTGGTGGGGTTCAGTACCTTGAAACGGTGAAGAACTACTGGGTTACTCTAAAACCTAACATACACTTTTTTTTTTACCTGAGTAACCAGATAAATTTTGCCTAGATCTATTATTGTCCTGGGTAAACACGTTTCCGATGGCATTTCACCAAGCACATATGACGAGTGTGTGATGGTGTTGAAACACTGCACCGCTTTGGATGTTACTGTGTCATTTTCTTTACCCCCACATATGATGACTTTATTTCCTGCATTGAAAAACTCAACAGTTAAAAAATTATAAAGCAAAATTTGTAAATATTATAGCCACTATATGAACAGTTTTATTTTCTAGCACAGAATGTGTAAATTATTAAGCAAGTAACGAAATAATTGAAAAATAATTTTAGCATCACTTAAAAATTGTTTGAATTATCTCCCCTAACTAACCCATATTTTTTTTTAAATTATCTAACTCAATATTTAATAACATTTTTTAAAAATATTTGAGCATCCTTTTATGTATATTTTTAATACATTCAGTGTTTTATAGGAAAACTATCAGCCAAAGATTGGTAACTTTACATTAAGAAATAAAACAACAAAATTAAACAAGAATAAAACTATTTGTATCATTATCTCCCTTTGACTGACCTATGACAGCTGAACCACTTGACCTTACAGCTGTGTGAAGAAAGCCCACATCTGTCCATACAGCTTTATTTATATCATAACATTCCACACTATTTAATGTTGTGACCTGAAGATATTTTTAGGTTTTAATTAAATCATTTTTAAGAAAAGAAATTAAATACATTAAATATTTTCAGTTAGCTTATATAATTTATGGGAGGTTTTAACATAGGCTTATAAAATTTATTGTAATAGGGGTAATACAGTAATACAAAACATGGATTTTTAAAAGCAAGTTTATTTTATCACCTACCTCATTGTTGAGACCACCAAGGACATAGAGACAATGACCAACTGAAACTATGACGTGGTTTCTTCTTCCAACATTCATGGGAGATAACTTCAGCCATGAGTTTTTACGTGTTTCAAACTGTTAGAAGAACACACAATGTCAGAATTATTAAAAAAATAACCTTTAAATAGTGAATTTGTTACCTAGGCATATTGAGCTAGGTTCAAATAAAATACATAATTTTTTTTATAACAAAACTATAGACAGCCACAACTGTCAAAAGTTTGGTGTGATTTAATAGAAATTGTTTCTGTAGAAACAGGATTATGTGGCCTTAGCAAGTCGTATATTATACGACAAAAGTAGTGCTTATCATTGCTAAGTAAGTTTAATGGAAAGACAAAGACACTAACTAGAGACCCAATGGCAAAATGCAGATATTAATGAATTAAAAATAAATTATTATTTTAAAAAATTGGCTTTAAAAAAATTATAACAAATTAATTTCTAGTCTCACTTGAAAAAGAGCTGTCATTGTGTTTTTACCACCAGCCACAAAAATGTCATCCCCGTATGAGCAGGCTGAACTTCCAAGTCCCATATCCTCAGGGAGTGGCGGTAGTTGAAACCACTCCTCAGTTTTAAATCTGAACAATTAATTTAAAAGTTAATTTTATAAAACAGATTAATGAACATATTTTTCTAGAAGAATATCAGGTATTAAAGAAGCTGACAGTTTACTAGATAAAGGTATTAATATTTTAGATAATCCATAGGCCTATTTTTTGTTGAGTATTACAAATTGCTGCATATTTTCATACATGTCATTAATTTAATTGGGGTCGGCGTGGTCGAGTCGGTAAAGCTCATGGTTGCTAAACCGAAAAGTCTCGAGTTCAAACCCTCGGGCAGATGAGGCTCGTTAGCTGGGGACAGCTGAATCGTTATTCAGCCACTCTTCTAGGAGAGACAACTCCAAAATTAAACAACTGCTGCCTTGTAGTTTGTTCTTGGTTGGACAAAGGCTATGGAAGCAAATCCAAAAAGAAAAGCAGGCTGAAATCGGAGTCAATGGCCTCAATGGCGCATAACCAGTTGACACGTAACGCTTAATTGTGTTAGAGGCGTGGTCGAGTCGGCAAAAAGCTCATGGTTGATAAATTCGAACAAAGTCTCGAGTTCAAACCCACTGGTCGATAAATCTCGATCCCCTTCAACACTAATAATTAAGAACGAAGAAGAAGAAGAAGATTAATTTAATTGGACATCATCATAGAAATTCATTTTAATGGTAAATTAACATGTGTTTATATTGTTCATCTTGTAAATGAATTTTTAAAAATGTAAGTATGAAATGAAAATGGAACAGACTTAGTTATAAAGATGATGATTATAACATTACATACACATAGGCGTAGAAGTTGTCTTTTCCTTCCCCTAGAACTAACATGACATTGTCAAAATTACTGGCTCTTCTATACATAGAGTTAAGTGAGCACTCGTCATGACGTCTTGCAAGTATAATGTGGTACTCCAGACTACGTCTCACCATCTCTAACACCTTAATAAATAAATAGACAATCAAATAAAAGTTTATTATTTTGATTACGATATTTAGTTTAAGTTCATTAGTGAAACACGGATATCATTAATTTGATTTAAGTAAAGTATGTAAATGAACAACTAAAATACTTTTAAAGTAAAATTAATTATTTAACTTGCTATTTAAAATTATCATTATAATTTTTTAAAATACATGAAACATACTCAGAAATCTAAGAAAAGTTTGAAAACAATAAAATTTGGAAAGATTAATCTGGTTAATTATTAGGTTAATTTTCTTCAGTTTTAAAATTGCTGATAAACCTTTGTGATTGAAAAATCTAAATACCACTAAACAAAATAAACTTAAGTTAAACAGTTACCTCCTGATTCTCTAGGATCATCTGCTCCGTTAAAAGTTTCCTGAGGATAAAATCCTCGCTGACCAAGTTGAGACGTGACAAGGCAAAGAGACGTGACAGATGTTTACGTCGAGCTTCTTCATGCCCCACCCACAAAATGATTGCATCTACAACCTGCATTAGATTTTATCCCAAACACTTAGTGCATTAAAAAGAGGGAGTAGAGCAGAAAAGATATTGGTTGATTTTTGTATTTTTGTTCTTGCTGTAAGTAAATTTTAAAATATCTGAGGTTTGAAGTCTGTTACTTGTAGTATGTTTTTGCTGTTTTATTATTCCAAAATTAATTTTTCATTTGGATTCTCTAGCAATTAATTTGTAATGAGGAATGTGTACCTCTAATCTATAATTAAGGCAAATTAATTACAATTAGGGTTGTGTAAAGTAAGCAGAACATTAAAGGTAAATATTAAATAACTTCTTGTGCACAATATAAATCAGCCTGGGTTTATCTGTTACTTGTAGTATGTTTTTGCAGTTTTATTATTCCAAAATTAATTTTTCATTTGGATTCTCTAGCAATTAATTTGTAATGAGGAATGTGTACCTCTAATCTATAATTAAGGCAAATTAATTACAATTAGGGTTGTGTAAAGTAAGCAGAACATTAAAGGTAAATATTAAATAATTTCTTGTGCACAATAAAAATCAGCCTGGGTTTATCAGAAAAAGTTTCTTTATCTAAAAATCTGTTCCTGATTTTCTCTAACTGACCTCCTCCTCGTTTGGCACATTGAGATCCTCACTGGCAACCATCAGGCAGATGTCATCTAGGTCACAGGCCAGGAAGTCTTCAGTGCTTTTGATGGAAGGGAACTCTCTGTGAACAAAGTTCCAGGCTTCGTTTGCAAGCACCTGGGGAAAAAAGAATACCACAAGACTATAAATTTGGTATTTTTTTTTTTTTTTTTTTTTTTATATTTAAATATATTGTGCTCGTAATGAAACTCTTACTATTTACTGAGAAATTATTAAATTAATTATATAACAATTACATTTCTATTTATTTATTTTCAGAAAAATGTCCGTTATTCCATTTTTTTAAAATCTATACTTTTACTTAAAATCTTAGCAGAGTCGCTTACATTTTTTTTTTAAATTTAAGGATTTTTTTTTTGTCACTAGTTGATTACAATGTGCTTAATGAAAGTGAAAGCCTATACGGTTAACAGTGTAATGTTGTTAACTTTATCTTTAATTAGAGTTATCTAACGTGGTGTTTATTTAGTGTTTATTGACTGCATTATTTCCCTTGGTGTTGAATCAAATCGTTATTCGGGTACATTTCTTGTCTGCAGTAAAAAAATTTACAATATAGCGCACTACATAAAGAGCGTTGGTAGATTTTTCTATTCTCCATTATGAACACCTTACAACAAATGTACGGCAGTCTTAAACGCCAAATCACCGAAGCCGTACCACCCCCCCCCCCCCCCATCCACCCACCCTTCTTCAAATTTTTCTTGGAATTTACATTCAGTTTGTCCGCATTCTAAATAAGGATGATGGATAATGTGAAGTAACAGTTAGTAACGCTAGTGAAGAATAAATTAATTTCATCTCCGTGTTCTATACCTTACCAGTGGCTCCTGGGGCGGGGGGGGACACCATTTAAGGGGGTGACACCAAAACAAAACAATTGCAAAATATCTAGAATAATTATACTTTTTGACAATTTAATGAATGGCTAATTAGAGAAAAAGAATTTACAAATTGACGATCCCGACAAGGTGTGTGTGTGGGGGAGGGGGGGGTGTTTGACGTAAACATGCAAAATATACAGAAAACAATGCTACATCTAGCTATATTAACAATTGACTATAGATAAACATTGTTAGTATTAGCTGTTATCACTTTAAAGCTATTACCAGGGGGAGGGTGGAACCAACTGATGTGTCGCACCGGGTGACACCCGACCTCAGAGGCGTAGCGACCCCCCCAAACTATCAATTTGCACCACCCATCAAACTTTCGATTTGCCCCCCCCCCCCCCCCACCTCAAACTTTCATTTTTTTTTCAACCCATTTTGGCGCCCCCTAAGGTCGGCGCCCAGGGACATATGTCCCCCGCCCCCACCGCCTCGCCTCTGCCCGACCTAGCGACGCCACTGTACCTTACAACTGCTGAGCCTGGCTTCCCGCCATATGGTCAGGCAATTGTCGTTGGAGATGTGGTCAGCGAGGAAATCCTCGCAGTACTGACGCAGGCAGGCGATCTGCAGCATGGAGGCCACGCGCCACACCTCGATGACGTTCCTCTCGTCCAGGATGTCCTTGCCGTTGTAGATAGCCTCCAGAATAGACGAGAACGTCTGGAAGGAAACACATTGGGGGTTGGTTTATGGTGCAGTAGGTTAAAGGTTAACAGCAACTAACCATGGCCGTATTAGAACGTTTAGAATGTTTAAAACATAAGAATGATATATATATATATATATATATATATATATATATATATATATATATATATATATATATATATATATATATATATATATATGATCTCAATGATTTTTGCTAAAAGTTCAGCGTTGTGTTGATTAAACAACAAAGTATATGAGCCAGGAGCGTTGCAACTTATTTGGCGAACGACGAGCGTATAAAACATCATCAACTTTTCACTTAGCTAAAGAAAATATTGGCCAATGCTAGTCGATGATTAAACTGACAATGACTACAAAAAAAATGAAATTTAAGGAAATAACTACGGCGGCGCTAAATTACTAAAGACGTTCCCATGGAGAGGGTCCGTTCGCCCTATTCTCCCATGAGTCCGTATATTTTAGCATTGCCATTCGTATTTTTGTTTAGTATTAAGTTTTGACATTTCTGGCAGGTTAAATAGAAATTTATTATGACGATTTCTAAATAATTAGGCTACATCAAATCTTACTTGATAACACTAGTGAGATTGGCTCCACCAAAGCTGGCATGATGAAACTAGTGCTACTAAACCTAACCCAGTAACAGTGGTGTCGCTGGTGCAAATTTTACCAGGTGAAACTGATGCCATCTAATTTGTGAAGCTTGTGAAACTGGTGCCATAACATTTGACTTGTTGAGACAGGTACCATCAAATAAATCTTACCTGATGCGACACGTCGTTCAGCTTGACACTTCGGGTTTACTCTAGAATCAATGACGTCATATTATTGTATGTACTTTTCCGGCTTTAAAACATTTCCGATGTGCCATGTTACGTCACGTTTCGTTTTCCGTTTGACTGTGAAAGTTTTTATTTTGCTTCTGTTTTCTCTATATTGCTTATTTATGACAGACAAATTTTACCTGATGCGACACGTCATTCAGCTTGACACTTTGTGTGATGGCCTCCTGCATGCCGCTTGTGAACATCGCCTGAAAGTAGTCCGAGTACGCGCACAGTATGACGCGGTGGCACGGGAACTCCACGTCATCGACGTAGATCATGACGTCACAGAACTGCCCGCCCTTGAGCCGACCTTGGATACCCTGCAGCAGATTTTGGGCAGCGATCTGCGCCCAGGTCATGTTGACACCGCTACGAGGAGCCGAAGGTTTCTGGGGGGAAACGGGAAAAATCAATAAAAGACAGTACACTCAACAAAGGACAACACCTATATAAATTTGAGGAAAAAACAACCTTCTTTTATGTCAGTGGTTCTTAGTCTGGGTTCGATTGAACCCCAGGAGTTCGGTGAGTTAGTCTTAGGGTTTCGGCGGAGGTCAAGAGACACACTGGACTCAGATTAGATTTTGTCAGAGCGTACGATAGCACTATTAAAAAGAGTTCAGTGAGTGCGCATATGAAACTGGTGGGTTCGGTACCTCCAAAAAGGTAAAGAGCCACTGTTCTGTGTGCCAAGGTATCAGTTTTTTTTTCATGCCGATATCTCTGTTAGGATTATGATTGTATTTAGTCAGGTCAAAGGTTAGGGTAAGGGTTATGAACTGAAGCTAGAGTAATAACTAATGTTTATCAGGAAACATTGAAGAATATAGCCTACCCATCAATTTTCTTTTCTATAAAATGCGTTGAAATTAAAATTCGTGTATTTCAGCTTTTCTCTTGCATACTAATCGATACTCAGTCAATTTTAGTAATCACTCGTGCTGTGCAACAAAGACGAGCGACACACACACGCGCCTTCACTCAGAGATTATTACGTCATTAGCCTATCGTGTAACCTAGTTATGCAATGTGTACTCATCAAAATCAGTAGAGTACTTGTATAATGTTGGTGGAATCTAAATCAGTAGATTACTTGTATAATGTTGGTGGAATCTAAATCAGTAGAGTACTTGTATAATGTTGGTGGAATCTAAATCAGTAGATTACTTGTATAATGTTGGTGGAATCTAAATCAGTAGAGTACTTGTATAATGTTGGTGGAATCTAAATCAGTAGATTACTTGTATAATGTTGGTGGAATCTAAATCAGTAGAGTACTTGTATAATGTTGGTGGAATCTAAATCAGTAGAGTACTTGTATAATGTTGGTGGAATCTAAATCAGTAGAGTACTTGTATAATGTTGGTGGAATCTAAATCAGTAGAGTACTTGTATAATGTTGGTGGAATCTAAATCAGTAGAGTACTTGTATAATGTTGGTGGAATCTAAATCAGTAGATTACTTGTATAATGTTGGTGGAATCTAAATCAGTAGAGTACTTGTATAATGTTGGTGGAATCTAAATCAGTAGAGTACTTGTATAATGTTGGTGGAATCTAAATCAGTAGATTACTTGTATAATGTTGGTGGAATCTAAATCAGTAGATTACTTGTATAATGTTGGTGGAATCTAAATCAGTAGAGTACTTGTATAATGTTGGTGGAATCTAAATCAGTAGAGTACTTGTATAATGTTGGTGGAATCTAAATCAGTAGAGTACTTGTATAATGTTGGTGGAATCTAAATCAGTAGATTACTTGTATAATGTTGGTGGAATCTAAATCAGTAGAGTACTTGTATAATGTTGGTGGAATCTAAATCAGTAGATTACTTGTATAATGTTGGTGAAATCTAAATCAGTAGAGTACTTGTATAATGTTGGTGGAATCTGAATCAGTAGATTACTTGTATAATGTTGGTGGAATCTAAATCAGTAGAGTACTTGTACAATGTTGGTGGAATCTAAATCAGTAGAGTACTTGTACAATGTTGGTGGATTCTAAATCAGTAGAATAGTTGTACAATGTTGGTGGAATCTAAATCAGTAGAATAGTTGTACAATGTTGGTGGAATCTAAATCAGTAGAATAGTTGTACAATGTTGGTGGATTCTAAATCAGTAGAATAGTTGTACAATGTTGGTGGAATCTAAATCAGTAGAATAGTTGTACAATGTTGGTGGAATCTAAATCAGTAGAATAGTTGTACAATGTTGGTGGATTCTAAATCAGTAGAATAGTTGTACAATGTTGGTGGAATCTAAATCAGTAGAATAGTTGTACAATGTTGGTGGAATCTAAATCAGTAGAGTACTTGTACAATGTTGGTGGAATCTAAATCAGTAGAGTACTTGTACAATGTTGGTGGATTCTAAATCAGTAGAATAGTTGTACAATGTTGGTGGAATCTAAATCAGTAGAATAGTTGTACAATGTTGGTGGAATCTAAATCAGTAGAGTACTTGTACAATGTTGGTGGATTCTAAATCAGTAGAGTACTTGTATAATGTTGGTGGAATCTAAATCAGTAGATTACTTGTATAATGTTGGTGGAATCTAAATCAGTAGAGTACTTGTACAAGAAAGTCTATCCCCTCCCCCCCAAAGTTTCAAGCCGCCCCCTTCCCCTCGGAAAAAAGTCTGAAAGAAACACTGGGGAAGAGGTGGGTGTCGGCGCTAATAAAAGTATATATTTTCTGTATAAATTATATATATTTTCTTTTTTATTCGGGAGGGTGTGGGGGTGGCGGTGGTTGACGCGCATGGGGGGGGGGCAATTGACAGTTTGACACTATACATGTCAGAAACGCTATCATACATCAACCTGCAACCCACATAAAGATCTACTGTGCTGCTAACTCTAGCCGAAGAAGACAGTAGAGTTTTCACTAACTACCGGCATCAATGTGTGCTCGTGACTATCAGCTTCGCATAACATTGGCTGGAGATGTCGATGTAACGATCGACTTAAAAACAGCGGGATGGAAAAATTAAACACGCAATTAGCGAAACAAACAATATCCCTGTGTGTGGGAGATATTTTTTTCCTCCTAGATGAGTACAGATTTAACTGGCGTGGTGGGTAATGAAACAAAGGCTGGGGGGAAAAAAAACTACCGCTGTGGTGGAACTTTCTGAAATATTGATTTTTTTTAAACGTTTAATGATGATACATGTATTAAAAAGTTAATTTAAATAAAAAATTTACATTTTTTTTCGATGAACACACTACTCCATAACTGATAAAACATTGTGTTTACAAGCTTTTAAAAAAAATAGATGATAACTGAGTAACTTATTTTATAATTAAAGAAACAGATGACTTTGAGAGAGAAGTTTGTTAAGGACTAGAACTGGTAAAAATGTATTTAATAATTTTTGTTTTGGTGATGTGTGACGATTGAGGTGGGGGGGGGGGGGTTGAAGTAAAAAACGCTTTCTAAAAGCGTGGATTTTTATTTATGGATGATCCCTTATAAATAACATTTACAGTTTTTTTACAGTACCATTTTATCAAAAATTTATAGTATAGAAACCCATCATTAACAATATGCTCTAAAAACATTTTGAACTATGTTAAAATAAACAGTAAACGCGAGTAGCCATAGTTTCTGATTAGGAGGGGATTGAAAAGTAACGGGTGTGATAGGAAAAAAACTTTGTGTTATTCCAAAGGCCATTGCAGTACAAAGTAAAGAAAATAATAACGACTACACATACTGTAGATTTATATTGACATTTCGTTCACTTGAAGTTAATAATCAGTGCTGATATAAAACATGTATGCAATGAATTAATTAATAAAACATTGTGGGTTTTTTTTTTCAATATCAACCTCCATCACTAAAATACATAAAAAGAAATTAAAATTTAAGAACATTCATGTTAGATCAATCATCATATTTTTCCTTTTTGTGCCCCAAGACACATGGAGTCCCAAAGAAAACTCCCTCCACTTTTGTTGGTCACAGTCAATTTTCATTGCAGTCCCCCCCCCCCCCCCCCACTACAGTCCTGCCTCTGCCAGCTGCTTCCCCCGCCGTGCTTCCCGGCCTTCCTTGCAATCGTTTTTTTCTTTTTTTGCAGTTTAGCAGTTCATCTGGATTCATTCTTAGAACGTGCCCCATCCAGCGCCATCTTTATATTTGACGATTAAATTTGGAAACTGCTACCCTTTCCATCTCTCCTTATCGTTGAAGATGGACTTAAGACCATTAGATGCATTTCATCATTCGCTAGCACTTAGTTTGGAAAGAGTCCAGTAATATATGGGTGGCGGCTAGATCAATAATTTGTTAAATAATACTTTGCTATTTTTTTTTAAAAAGTTGCTTGAATATAATATGTGCGTTAATAAACAAGATGGCTGCCTCCATAAGGTATATCGATTACATAGTTTTAATTACGCCGTTTTTTTTTCTACCGTAATATTTTTTCTATCCAGAAGATCTGTCGTGATAATTATTCAACGAATATTTCAGTCGTTTTATTAAAGGCCTTAAGTCACACACACAACCCCCCCCCCCCATTCCAGTTTGTTAATAGAAATTGATTTATATATTTCAATGTTGATCGAGCTCAGAGAATATTTTAAAAAGAAATCGATGTTCCTAAAAACAAAAATTGCAATTTTAGGGGAAGGGGTGAGGTTGTAGGCTGAATTGTGACGACAGTTTTAGGGGGAGGTCTAGATTTTCGTGATGTGTGACGATGGAGAGATGGAGGTAAAACTCGTTCAAAAAAGAGCTTGACGTCATTTATAGACGATCTCTTGGCGAATGGTCGTTTATAGTTGGAGCGGCATTTTGATTGCGCGCAGTAGCACTAACATACTGTCATGGAATATAACATAGCGACTATAGCGCATCATAATCAGTGGTAATATTGTAATATTAATTAAATAATTAATTAAACCATGAAAGGGGTCACCCATAAATGACGTCACGCTTTTTTGACGATTGTTACCTCCTCCCTCCCCTCCGTCACACATCGTCACAAAAAGCCAGAAACCCCACCCCCTAAAATGACGTCATACCTCAGCCTACACCCCCCCCCCCCCCTCAAAATTGCAGTTGAATTTTTCTTAAAACAGCTATATTTTCCCCAAATTTGTCTGAACTCTGTCAACATAGAGTATTTTAATCAATTCCTATTACACTTGATTAAAACAGTTTTATTAAAACGCAAAATAACGGCTAAAATTTCCTTTCTAGCATTGCTTTTTATAATGCAAAAGTGTGACCATCTGAACACCCCCCCCCCCACCTTCCCACACCCATCCCCCACATCACACACCGTCCCAAATTACGGACCCCCCTCCCCCCTATGTAATTTATGGACGACCCCCAAACTTTACCCCAACCTAACGGTCGTCAACCTTTCATTAAGTGTAATAGCTGGTAACTCTCAAAACAATAAATGTTTTTAACGAAGAACCAAACCATCACATAGTTTTCATATAATTTTGGCAAAATAATATTTTAAATACAAGTTATTCTTCAGACCATCGCCTTAACCCTTTGAATGTAAAGAATTACATTTGAGCTTATTCAGAGGCGTAGCGAAGGGGGGGGGGGGGGGGGGGGGGGCAGGGGGGTACATATGTCCCCGGGCGCCGACCTTAGGGGGGCGCCAAAATGGGTTGGAAAAACAAATTAAAATATCATTTTAGCTGCATTTTTGCTTTATAAATATAAAAAAAATATATGAGGTGGGGAGTTGTGGAAATCGAAAGTTCGAGGGGGGGGGGGGTGCAAATCGAAAACTGGAAGGTTGATCCCGAAGGGGGCGCCAAATTGAAAGTTTGTCCCCGGGCGCCGGGAAGGGTCGCTACGCCCCTGAGCTTATTCTTCAGACCATCGCCTTAACCCTTTGAATGTAAAGAATTACATTTGAGCTTATTCAGTAAAAAAAAATGTAGGCATGCTCGGTTAAAGGTAAACATTCGCTACTAAAGTCTGCGCCACGTTTCAAAACACACAAAAAGGCGTTAATATAAAACAGTAAATCTATTACCGTGTAAATTACTTGAATGTAAAACTGAAACTAAAAAACAGTCTTAATGTATTCGGTGTCACGTGACTTAATGTCGATCGTTAACTACGACTTGACCTTTTGATACTTTCTGTCGCTGCAACAGAGATTTATCTCCCCTTCTTACCCATTATCTCCCCTTTCCTTTGTTGACATTTTCCATGTTATTATTATCTCGCTTTAATTATATGTTTTGTTTCTTGTAAACATTGGTTGAAAACAAAGATGAACGCCTTGTTTTGTAAACTATTGATATGTATTGAATGTAAATAAAATGGTTCAAAAGGTGTTTCTATGGGCGGAGGGGAGGGGGTCATTATAAATGACTTTACTCAGTCAGTGTGTGTTGAGGAGGGGGCGGAATTCTGATGTATGTGACGTTGAGTGCATACTGATATATGTTAGAAATAAAATAAAAAACACCGAACAGTACGTGGATTTACTTTAAAATCTGGTCATTTAAGCGAAACACGGGGCATTAGAACGTCATACTATTAGACTACGCATTTTTTTGTGACGACGTATTGCTATAGTGTGGTGGGTTGCAGTAGGCGGCAGTGTTTCCTCCAGACTTTTTTCTCCGGGGGGGGGGGGGGCACTTGAAATTTTCGGGGGGGGGGCGGCGGACACTGTTAAAAGTATATATTTTCTATATAAATTATATAAATTTCATTTCGTTCGGGGGGGGGGGGCGGTAAAAAAAAAAATTCGCCCCCCACCCCCGAAGAGATGCCTGGAAGAAACTCTGGTAGGCGGTGAAATCGTCTAAAACAGGGGTCGGCAACCTTTTGAAGCGGAAGAGCCAAAAGTTACAATTTTCAAAATTTCCCTGGTTTTAAAGAGCCACTAACATTTTTTATATCAAATATATTATTTTTTTATTAAGATTATTAGTATTTGTGCAAGGAGCTGGAGAGCCGCATCTTGACATCAAAAGAGCCGCATGCGGCTCGCGAGCCGCAGGTTGCCGACCCCTGGTCTAAAACGAAATGTGAGTGTATTGGTATTTGAACTGTTCGCGTTTGTGTTGCGAAATGTGATGTCTTTAAGGAAGCCCAGCCTACCAGTGGCGTAGCGAGGTCGGGTGTCACCCGGTGCGGCACTTAATGGTGTCACCCCCCCCCCCCCCCAGAGGCGTAGCGACCCTTCCCGGGGATAAACTTTCGAACTTTCGATTTGCACCCCCCCCCCCCTCAAATTTTCGATTTGCACCCCCCCCCCCCCACCCTCAAGTTTTTCTCTATATATTTTGCTATTTTTTGCCTTGATGTCACCCCCCTAAATGGTGTTACCCGGTGCGGTCCGCACCCCCGCCCCCCCCCCTCGCTACTCCTCTGCAGCCTACTGTGTGCGAATGTCCCGATTTACTTTTAGAGATGGCCAAACAAACACAGATTATTCTAGAATAACAGACATATCAAGCTGGAGCTGTTGGAAATAACACCAGTTCCATTTCTAATGGTATATCAACCAGCTATGTTGTTTTTCTTAATTAATCGTTTTGTGCAAAAGCAAGAGACGTTAAACCACGTCTAGGTGAATTGGTATACGGTAACATGGTATATGGCAATATGGTAATATGGTAAGGTGGTATATGGTAAGATGGTATATGTTAAGATGGTATGTGGTAAGATGGCATATGGTAAAATGGTATATGGTAAGTGGTAAGATGGTATATGGTAAGAGGGTGTATGGTAAGATGGTATATGGTAAGATGGTATATGGAAAGATGGTATATGGTAAGATGGTATAATGGTAAGATGGTAATATGGTGTATGATAATATGGTATATGGTAAAATGGTAAGATGATATATGGTAAGATGGTATATGGTAAGATGGTATATGGTAAGATGGTATATGGTAAAATGGTATATGGTAAGATGGTATATGGTAAGAGGGTATATGGTAAGATGGTATATGGTAAAATGGTATATGGTAAGATGATATATGGTAAGATGGGAGTTTGTAAGATGGGAGTCGGTAAGATGGTATATGGTAATTGCAGTCATGTTCAGTCACATTTTGCCTTAGTAAAATTAAAAATATAGGTATACACACACATGTTCTAACTCCTCTTTTCAAAACATTTCACATCAAGGCTTTAGACTTTTTTGTTTGTTTTCATTAACATTTCAATATTAAAGGCTTGGTGAAATTAAATTGTTGTGTAATAATGGCCACGATTTTTTTTAGCCATGATGACTAAGGGGATTAATAACCCTAACTCACGTTAGGGAAAGTAAAAAAAAAATAATAATGTTTTAAAATAATCGCTCTACGAGACGTCCATTACTGAAGTAGGGTATTATTTGCTGATTTAACCCGCACCACAACTTCATCCTTTATTGAAGGTTAATTCCCCCCCCCCCCCCCCCCCACACACACACATTTACTTCTCCTCCAGTTAAAGGGTTCAATCGTTTACACGTTATTCATAATTAGTTAGCTGTACGCCATGAATCCTACGTTACATTCCTAAGCCCTTTCTCTTCCATACACTCGGTACCGAAGCAGTGAATTGTAACTTATTTCAACCCCCCCCCCCCCCACACACACACACATTTACAACACTTCTCCCAGTTAAAGGTTTCAATAGTTAACACATTTTTACTAATTAGTTAGCTGTACGTAATGAATCGTACGTTACATTCCAAAGCCCTTTCCCGTCCACACTCGGTACCCAATTGTAACTTATGTCAGACCCCCCCTACCCCTCCCCCTATCCAAACTTGCATACTGTCATTTATTTTAGACTATATTTAGACAGGGTCTAGTGGTCTTTTGATGAATAGGCGTGTTGCTTAGTGTGACACTTTTTTGGATAAAAGAGATAAAAGTAGGGGATTTCCCGAACCTGTATAATTTATTTATAGAAATATCTTATATTTGGATGATTGTCACAATTTCAAGCTTAATGTTATGTGTTGTGCATTTATTATAATCACGAAGGGGGCAAGGGGTTATATTTTGTAATATAGTTACTATTTTCTATATAGAGTAATCTTAAACTGATATAGAAATCTATGTTGATTTGTCATTTTCATTTTTGCTTACACATACTAATGTTTATGACAAGCCTTTCTGGATTTAACAAATGATAACAGTTGCTATGGATATGTAAATAGTTCGATTTCCACTAAATTATTACTTTTTTTTTTGTGGAACCAAATTTTGTTGCGAAAAAATGGTTGGAGGGGGAGGGGGACTATTCCTAATAGCTAGAACTAAATTTGTTATAAAATATGCGAGATGATGTTCTTTGGAAATATTAGGCCTATATATTATTATATAAGGGGAGGGAAGAGAAGACAGGCTTTGTGTTCACTTCGTTTTTAACGTTTTCGATTAATACATGTTCAAAATATGTTCTATAAGTATATTATTTATTTATCATTTACCTTGTCATAACCATTGGCTTAAGTAAAAAAAAAGTTGAATTGAAAACACAGTAGTTGACCTACTTTACTAAAGCTTGAGGTCTACGCCCTTATAAAATTGTACCTACCTAAGCGAGAAAAGACAGGAATATTTGCTTTCAGGATAATCCTTAAGCTCACATACATAACCTCCTAACAATACATTAAAACAGTTTAAAATCCCCACAATCTACTATCACAACACACGACTAGATACAGACTGACTAGAAGTCCATGCTCCGGTGCCACACTGCGCACGCATATTATCTCGTCTGCTGTTTGCAAACATTGGTAATCGATTAAACGCCGGCCTTATCTTTGTATGACAAGCCGCGTGGACTCGACTACGCAACATAGGCAGTTTCGAGATTATGAATTCCGTCATGTCAACGCGATACCCGACTTTCTTAGTGATATTGACAACCGATACTTATGCAAAGAGATCCGTATCTTTTTTTCCCTCCTCCCAGTCACGTGACAAGATGACGATCGATAGCGTTATTTATAGAAACAGGTGCGCTAACTAAGGGCGATAAACAAAACATTCCTTACGAGATACATTTTATTTTTATTGTCTTTCTTAGATTAAAACTAAAGAAGCATAATATTATTTAAAGATTATTATTAACAACATTTAAAATATGAAAATACATAACAACAAGTTAAATAAGTTTTAAATTTTAATGCAATTAATAGGAGAAAAATAACTTATTTTCTTTAGCATTAATAATCTAAAAAATAAAATTAAAAAGGCGCTTTTAAACATTTCAATCAGTAACTTGGCAGCATTTGATTGGTGACACAAATGAATAGACTAATCATATGTCAGTGGCATACTTTGTCAGTCAGCTATGCGCTAAGATATAACATGGCAATGGTTATGTCAAAATACAACATGCGAGTCTATGCTGAACACACATAATATCGTAACTGAAGATGCGATGACACATCATGCAACTATGTATACATATATATATATATATATATATATATATATATATATATATATATATATATATATATATATATATATATATAATTGGTATAATAGTGCATACAAATTTTAACAAGTGTTTAAATTAAAAGTAAATTTTGTGAGATAAAAAAATAAATAAATTCAGTACTAATTTCCTTAACCAGTAAAATTTTATGTGATCCTTTTTTGGGTTGCCATACTTGATGCAGTTGTTTTCCTGTTAACTTTTAGACTTTGGCCCATTTAGCATCGTGTATTTTGTTACGGGATAAAGGTTTAGCGTTCGTTTCACGGCGACTGTCGCAACTGTCATTTCGCCAAAGGGCCGTGACCTCGTCAAATGTTTTTCCTTTGGTCTCCGGGACTTTGTAGAAGGTGAAAATAAAGAACAGGACCAACAGCACGGTGAATGGTAGGAAGGTGTAGTTCTTTAGTCCAGCCTGGAATAGTAGAACGGGTTTTTTTTAAATAAAGGCTTTATAGAACTTTGGTAACGAAAGGAAAAGGCAAAATATACCCATCATCCATTACAATACAGGACCGATGCACGGTGGATGATAGAAAGATTTAATCTTATGGCCCAGCCAAGAATAGTTGGGTATGTTGTATAATAATGGCTTTATTAACCTTGCTTAAAGTAGGAGGGAAGATGAATATTATGCCCCTCATTCATTATAAAACAAGATCAAGAGTTTGCTAAAAAAAAAGCAATAAACCGCAAAGGGTGTCCGGAAAGATGCGCAACGGAAAACTGCGCACAAAAAAAGTGCGCAAGGGCATTTTCTTTTTCTTAAAAAAAGAGTGACTACATGTATACTATAGCATAATAAAACATTTCCACGAAATATGACAAAATTTAAGCGTATATAATTAGTTTGTATTTGCGCATTTTCCGTTGCGCAGTTTTCCGATTGCGCCTTTTTCTTGAAACCGCCGCAGAGATCACACTAATAAGCATCTCACACAAAACCCCACCCCCACATATGGCCACTGTGAGGGTTACCTGGAGACTAGGAAACACGAACCCAACCAGAAAACTGGAAACCCAGTTGACCAACACACAGACGGACATGGCCGTAGGTCGGGCATCATGGGAGAATAACTCTGAGACGATCAGCCAAGGGATGGAACCTGTACAGAGTAACGACATTGTTAACTCAAAAAAAAGTATCAGCTAATTAACACTAACTCTACAACAGTAACTTTTTTAAATTGATTTAATTAAAGACTGAGATTTCATAAATTTTAGGCAAACAGCGTAAATAAAAGTGTTATGCTCTAGTTTATCGTTGATTTAAAAGCTAAAACCTACAAACTATCTGGCCAAGAATTACGTCTGCGCAGCTTAAAGTGTCTTTTTTCCTCTCAATTAAAATATAGCAGTAATATTACTGATAAGAAAGAGTGGTCTAACAGGAGAGCGCTAGACTGCTAACCCAAAATCCTCGAGTTCGAATCCGGGTTCAAATCAGTAGAACGTCCATGAGTCCACCCATCTCTAACGGGTACTTAACTCACGTTAAGGAAACAAAGGCGGCTGATGTCGAGTAAACAGATGAACTCTACTTCATCTGCCCCATGTGTCTTGGGCACAAAATGGAAAAGATTATGATTCTTAGTAATTACTAACCCGTGCCAACAGCGAAGAGGACCAAGCGAAGTTCTAATACTCACAAAAGCAATGGAAAAAATACCAGTAATATTTTTACTTGACCCTAAAACTAAAACTCACCCGGACCGAGAGCGAAGAAGACCACATACAGCAACATGAGGACAATGCTGGCCACATCAAACCACGACACGGAGCCCTAGATGACACAGAGAAGACAGCAAGTATATGGTCAGCGGTCAACACGTAACCATAACCCGACTAATGTAAGGTCGAGATCAGTTCTGTAGTGAACAATGACTAGACTATATAGTCGAGAGCACTTCTGTAGTGAAGGGACGGGGTGGCCTGTAGAAAGCTGGTCTGCTAACCCGTAAGTCTCGAGTTTCGAATCCGGGTTCAAGTCAGTAGACCGTCACTGAGTCCACCCAGCCCTGACGTTAGGGTAAGTAAAGGCGGCTGTGCATAGTGCTGACCTCACTATATCCTCATATGCCGAGGTCACAGAAACAAGTGAACTCTACTTCACTTGCCAAATAGACCGTCAGGTTTAAAAGGCAACTTTTTACTTCTGTAGTGAACAATGACTAGACTATATATTCGAGAGCACTTCTGTAGTGCTAGCACTTTTACGTGTTCACCCTGTACCAAGACTAGACTATATAGTCGAGTACAGTTCAGTAGTGCTAGCTGCTGTGTTTAGTCTGGGTGTAAGGAGTATGCATTATACCAGCTTTAATGTTATGCCATCATTTAAACATGTACTATGCAACATTGGTTTCTACGATTCAAAGCCCTCTTTGCACAAAGGCCTTTGTGAACAATCGCTAAATTTGAAACTTGATTTGTTCCATAACTTTTCAGTTTTTGAGTAGTTCTTGCTAATATTACCTAGCGCTATTTTTTTAATTAATAGAGGAAATAATTTATTTCCGATACTGTTTTTAAAAATCGAAACATATATGAGGAAATAAGGTTTAGAGTCAGTGTAAGAAATACAAATAACCACGACAGTTGATATAAAAATGAATTTCCAATTCACCAGCTGCCTCTTGTCGTAATTTGGTCAAGCAAGCATTTACTCTAGAGTAATTCACACAAAAATGCCATGCCACTCTTCCCCCTCCACCACCAACATCATTGCCTTTAACCTCCAAAAAAGCATACAAAAAAGTACAATATTTGGTGTAAAGGGTCGTCCATAAATGACGTCACACTCGTAGGGAGGAGGGGGTTAGTAATTTTGTTTTAGCCGTTATTTAATAAATTGTAATATAAATTGATAAAAAATACTCTATGTTGACAGAGTTCAGACAAGACTTTGTAAAAATATCGATGTTTTAAGATAAATTCAACTGAAATTTTTAGGGGGGGGGGGGGGTGTAGGCTGAGGTGTGACGTCATTTTAGGGGGAGGTCTGGCTTTTGTGTGTGACGGAGGGGAGGGAGGTAAAAATCGTCCAACAAAGAGTGACGTCATTTATGGACGACACCCAAACTTTAAGTCGAGCAGCTGTCAAAATGAAGTTTCAACATTTACTTGCAGCCCGCTTGACTTGAGTGCACTGTATGTACTCCTGAAGGTGTATGAGAAATAGAGTAACAGAGAGCAATAGAAACAGAGAGTATCTTGTATTAGAAGCCACATGACCTACACGTAGAGCCAGGGCGATGGTTATAACAAGGCTAAAGACGGCCATCCCCCCCAGTCCAGTCAGGTGAAGTGTCCTCCTGCCCACCCTGTCCATCAGCGGGATTGTGATGATTGTCATGGCAACCATGATGCCACCCACGGCACTGGTGATGTATTTGGCGGTTGGCTTAGACAGGCCAGCGTCCTCAAACAGGCTGGTGGAGTAGAAGAAGACCTGCGGGACACATTGGAGTTAAAACGATTTAATTGTTCCATCAGTAAACATTTGAGTAGGATCAATTTAAATTATTCCATCAGTAAATATTTGAGTAGGATAAATTTTAATTACTCCATCAGTAAACATTTGAGTAGGATCAATTTAAATGATTCCATCAGTAAATATTTGAGTAGGATAAATTTAAATTATTCCATCAGTAAATATTTGAGTAGGATAAATTTTAATTATTCCATCAGTAAACATTTGAGTAGAACATGTTTTGTTTTATCAGTAAATATTCGAGTAGAAAATGTTTTAATTACTCCATCATTAAACATGACAGTAGTAAATGAGAAATATTTTAATTATTCTTTCAGTAAACATTCGAGTTGACATTTTTACCTATATTTCAGTAAATAATAGTTCAGCAAGTTAAGCTTTTAACAGTTAGTCAATTAAATAATAAAATTATTTTATAAAATTATATATGAACCAGTTAAAGACCTATTTCAAAAAACTCTGGAAATCAATATCTATCAACTACCCTCCAAGCTTCATCCTTTGAGAACCGACAACAGTTATTTGATTTTATTTGAAGAACTACATCCGGAAACGTATTTGCTTTTTTCGTACATTTCATTTTCTAAAACTTCTTTCTTTTTCGCGTAAAAATGGCATAAAATAATACAAATTACTCAATATTCACGTCGTTTCTGTGTATGTCAGGTGTGTTGTACCTGTGTGTGTCCTATGTCGCACGGTTTTAAAAAAAACACCTACACCGTTTATTCCTGATAACTGCTGCGACAACTGCATGACAACACCAATCAACATGGGCGTCCGCAGAGAAGGTGATCTGAACAGCTGTAGGATCGAAATCTGCGCAAGTGGTAAATACATTACGTGAAAAATAATGCAGATGACAATAAGAAGAAAAAATATTTTGGTTCACGTCAGATGGATGCTCGAGAGGCTACCAGACCAGATGTGGGTACAGTAAAGAAGGCTGGACATAGCTGTTCACGTCATCCCTTTTTTTTTTTTTTTTTTTTTTTGAGAAACAGGTGAACTACTTCATCTGCCCGCAATTACTTCACGTATAAAAGATAGGCCTATACTTTTATGAAAAGAAGGTTATAGAGTGATCGATTTGTATGCTGCTCAAAGGGATACTTTTTTCATGTTCGGCTCGGGGCTCTAGGTTATAGGACCCCATACTAAACTACCCAGGATACAACAGAAAGTTTTAGACTGCTCATACTGTACTGGACCCAATCGTATGTTAAGCTGCGGTCACAGAAACAGATGCTGTAGATCAACTCTCTGCAGAGGCGTAGCGACCCTTCCCGGCGCCCGGGGACAAACTTTCAATTTGGCGCCCCCCCCCCTATTATTTTTATATTTATAATGCAAAACTGCAGCTAAAATGAGCTTTTAATAAAAAAAAATTTCAACCCATTTTGGCGCCCCCTAGGGTCAGCGCCCAGGGACATATGTACCCCCCCCCCTCGCTACGCCTCTGACTCTCTGTGACATACAGTCTTTCGGACTTCTATTTATTCATATCAGCCACTTTACTTTACTTTAAAAGCTTGCAACTCCCACCAAGAAACATGTATCAGAAAGCACTAAAAATAAAGTCGAACTTTAAATTCTAATACTACTCATACACGACTCCTGGACTTGCATGACACCATCTCCTGTTTGATTTCATCGATTTCATCTTCTATATCTTCATCACCACGTAATTTTAAAAGTGCTGGGTAATAAAATGATTATGTTAATTGGTCATAGTTTTATACAAGTAGCCTACATAAGAAAATGTATATTTATTTACATAAATTGAATCCGAAGCACACAAAAGCACACACATACACACAACTCACTCGACTTCACGATTGTGTTTAATCCTAACTACCTAGTCTTACGAGGTAACTATATTTACTCGATCTACATGTGCTACTTGAGATTCCCATCTATTATTATTTTTTAAAATAGCGGTTCATTTAAGCGCTAATTATTATAAATGTTATTGTTTTATATTAGTTGTATTTTTATTTGTCCCCATCACATAGAACTAAAAATATTTCCGTTCAATCAGATTAGTAGATTGCGATCTCCAAAGGACAAGAATCATCACATTCTTAGTCCGGGCTCGGCTTTCAGTTGAGAAAACACCTAGCCGTGACGAACGGCTGTCGTTGGCTAGCAGATACAGATCGTTGTATTTAATCTTTTTATCAACCCTTTTATTATTTGAATTTAATAATCTTTAAATAAAATTTTGATTAATTCTAATGTTAAATTAGGTATTCTTGCATTATCATCGGGGATGAATGAATCTGGAAAGTTGTAGTGAGATGGATGAGTTAGAAGTGTGTTAAAATGGACTTGCAAGATTTGCCACAAACCAACACATAACAAACAAACAGTCATTGTGGAATAAATAAAAAAATATAATAATTACTAATAAAACAATGTATTTAATTTAGTCTAAAGCTGTTTTCCCCCATATTTTAAATTTCATCGAACTCTGCTTTTATAATGTTTTAAAAAATCAAATCCGCTTTCTGTCGTTTAGATTTTCTCTTCCCCCAACCCCCACCCCTAAAGTGTTAATGATATTGTGATAAAACTACTGCCGACGTGTATGCGACTGGTCTAACGGTAGAGTGATGCATATACAGTCACTAAGGACTAAGGGTTAGTTCGCATTGACTGTATGCGATATGGATCGAGGGTATGTGCTCTTGTTTTCTTTGTTTGTTTGAGAGAATGTGTATATTCAATAATCATTGAATAATGTGAGTATGTCGCAACGAGGACATAATGACATCAGTGTTTCTTCCAGACTTTTTTCTCCGGGGGGGGGGGCACTTGAAATTTTCGGGGGGCGGTAGACTTTCTTCGGGGGGGGGGGGGGCGGACATTGTTAAAAGTATATATTTTCTATATAAATTATATAAATTTCATTTCGTTCGGGGAGGCGGTAAAAAAAATTCGGGGGGGGGGCTAGGTCCCCCCCCCCCCCCCCCCGAAGAGATGCCTGGAAGAAACTCTGAATGACATAGGATAATAGTCTACTACAGAGACAGATGGGACATAGCATTTCGTTTGAGGAACTTTTTACCCTCCCTGATGTCTGTCGTATATTAAACAGTGGAGCCTGCATCGAAGCGGTTAGCTTGTCTGGCCGAAGATATCCTCTTGTATAAATAAGCCAACGACAAACAACAACACATCTAAAAAGGACACGTCAAAGTGAACTCAACACGTCAGCAAGAGCACATTAGACAAATGTCAACAGCACATCAATAGCAGCACGTAAAGGACAACACATCTACATCAGGAACAAGTCAAACAGGAACACGTCAACAGGAACACGCCAACAGGAACACGTCAACAGGATCACGTCAACAGGAACACGCCAACAGGAACACATCAACAGGAACACGTCAACAGGAACCAGGAACACGTCAACAGGAACACGTCAATAGGAACACGTCAACAGGAACACGTCAACAGGAACACGTCAACAGGAACACGTCAACAGGAACACGTCAACAGGAACACGTCAACAGGAACACGTCAACAGGAACACGTCAACAGGAACAAGGAACACGTCAACAGGAACACGTCAACAGGAACACGTCAACAGGAACACGTCAACAGGAACACGTCAACAGGAATACGTCAACAGGAACACGTCAACAGGAACACGTCAACAGGAACACGTCAACAGGAACACGTCAACAGGAACACGTCAACAGGAACATGCCAACAGGAACACGTTAACAGGAACACGTCAACAGGAACCATGGAACACGTCAACAGGAACACGTCAATAGGAACACGTCAACAGGAACACGTCAACAGGAACACGTCAACAGGAACACTACACCAGGAACACGTCAACAGGAACACGTCAACAGGAACACATCAACAGGAACACGTCAACAGTAATACGCCAACAACACACACAAACAATTCACCGAAGTACACTTAGATGGACAACTGTTACTATACCTCTCCCACTAATCCATAATTTTATAAGGGCTCATGGTCATCATACGCATTACTAATAAGCTACCCACGTGTCGCCCGTAAACATCCGGGTTTGTTGTTTATCATAGAGAGAATCAAAAATCAATATTTCTTTTTAAGTTACAGATAATATCTTTAAAAAGTAAAAAATATACCATCTCGACATTTTTTCTCGTCCTGTTTGGTAATGAGCAAGTACCGGGGACTCTCCGGGCAAAAAGGTAGAATAAGTGCTTGCAGCAGACACGGCCCCACCGACAAACCTGTCAGTCAAGTGATTAGGTTGTTGGTTTATGGTCAGTCGTAAATAGAGATCTTAGAGGGAAGCTAATTAGAAGTATCGATTAATTGACATGCATAATTTATATAGTAATTATGGGAAATAATTATTCGCTTTTAGACTTTATAGATGTATATGCATTTCTATGTATACTATATATGCAACAGTTTATGTCAGCCATATCTTTGGGTACTGCCCCTGCCCCGAAGCACATCTACCGATATGAAAAATACATAATTTTTATAGAAAAAAATTTACTGTAACGAGCGTAAGGGTAAGTGAAGTAGAGTTCACTTATTTCTGTGACCTCGGAATATGAAGCGATAGCCGCCTTTACTTTCCATAACGTGAGTTAGGTACCCATCAGTGTTGGGTGGACTCAGGGACGGTCTACTGACTTGAACCCGGATTCGAACTCGAGACTCAGCAGTCCAGCTCTCTACCGCTAGACCACTCCGCCTCCTGTTGATGTCACCACATAAATGGTGTCAGCTGATGCGGACCACTTCCATTCTTTCCCCCGACCCATCCCCCGCGACGCATATATACATATATATATATATATATATATATATATATATATATATATATATATATATATATATATATATATATATATATATATATATATATATATATATATATATATATACTAGCTGCATCCCGTGCTCCGCCACGGTAAATCTTTTTAAATGTACATTTTTGGAACAGAACAAAACGAACAAAAACACAACACAAACATAAACACAAACAAAACACAACCACAACACAACCACAACACAACCACAACACAACCACAACACAACCACAACACAACCACAACACAACACAACAACACAACCACAACGCAACCACAACACAACCACAATACAAACAAAACACAACACAACCACAACACAAACACAACACAACACAACAACACAACCACAACGCAACCACAACACAACCACAACACAAACAAAACACAACCACAACACAACCACAACACAACCACAACACAACCACAACACAACACAACAACAACGCAACCACAACACAACCACAACACAAACACAACAAAAACACAACACAACCACAACCACAACACAACCACAATACAACCTCAACACAACCACAACACAACCACATCACAACCACAACACAACCACAACACAACCACAACACAACCACAACACAACCACAACACAACCTCAATACAACCACAACACAACCACAACACAACCACAACACAACCACAACACAACTACAACACAACCACAACACAACCACAGCCACAACATTAGAATCACCACCAAACAACACGCTTTTTTAGGCGTCCGCGCCCAAAGAGAGCCTTAATTTAAGTCACATAAATAGATCCTACTCCATAACTTACAATAAAACAATGCGATGCAAATAAATGTACGGCAAGTGGCGTTTACTTTTATGGTTCTAAGAAAACACATTGGTAATGTAATTAGAATCACCACCGAAAAACATGCTTTTTCCAGGCGTCCACGCCCAGAAAGAGCCTGTTCAGCATTCTCTATACTATAATCCTAAAATTTCACCATCTGTTAACACCGAAAAACAAAAACAAAAAATAGTGATTTTGAGAGATCATAGACTAATTAGAAAATAATATAAATAACCATAACATTTTTCTATTTTACTTATGAACCTTAACATATAATAATCAATGTGGAAGTAATAACAAAAATTAACTTAAATTATTGAGAGTGAGTTGAATATTAAAAAATAAAACACATTTTCCCATACGTCCGCGCTCAGAGAGAGCCTTTCCATTCTTCTCAAAAAGTCTAATTTCACCATCTGTTTTCATAACACCGAAAAACAAAAGCAAAAAGATAGTGATTTTTTGAGAAATCATAGACTAATTAGAAAATAATAATAAATAATATTAATAATCTTAACATTTTTCTCTTTTAATTATGAACCTTAACATATAATAATCAATGCGGTAGTAATAAACAGAAAAATTAACTTAGAATGATATTGATGAGTTAAATATATTTTCAAATTACCTCCCTTGCAAAAAATTACCAAAAAAAAAGTTGAATTAATTAGTTTCTTTGACCTACTTTCATAAAAATATATCCATTTTTTCTAGGAATATAAACGAAAATGATATTTAACATTGATTTTTTAAATATGTTTTAGCCATGTGCGTGTATTTAATATTTTATTTAAGTTATGCAAAAGAGTAAACACAGTGGCATTTATAAAATAGCTCTATGCCTCTATATAAACAAACCCTACTCTATTACCTATAATAAGACACTGCGGTGCACTGAAAAGCACAGCATGGTGCGTAGTTTACTTTTATAGTCCCAAAATCTATAGCGATGACGGACGGAAGGAAGGAAGGAAGGACAGACACAGCCCGCTTATATTATAGATATATATATATATGTAACTAGGGTAGGCCTAGCTACTAGTTACAATCTGATGCAACTGATAACGAACGATAAGCCGCGACGCAGTATTACAGTCGGATGCAACTGATAGCAGGTGGCTTATTAAATCGGACTGATAACAATCTCAAAGCCAACGCGTGCTATTTTGGGAAACGGTACGAGGGGATTCAGACGGCCTGTCAACTTTGATTGATAGGATGCAGATGTTTTATTAATCGGACTGTACGTTAGAACTGCGCAACTAGTAGTCGGAGACATCGAGTACAAATATCGATTACGGATGAATACAAGTACGAATACGAGTACGAATACAAGGGATAAATAGGAGGGGACGGCTGAGCTCAACCCTTTTTCGATCGCTCGCCCTTTTTCGATCGCTCGCTCTCTTTCGATCGCTCGCACTCTCTTCATCGCTCGCTTTAGATCAGTCAGTCTGTGTGACATATCAAGTTGGAGATAGAACGGGTTAGCCGTATTGTGTTAAGAAGGACGATAGACATGTGGATTCAGTTATATGAAGCCTAGTGAGGACTGTTAGGGGTCAGTTGATTCAGACTATTATTGTGAAGCATTCCTGTTGATTCATTGTGTTATTTTGAAGCATTTCTTGATTCATGTAATAAAAGGATCAATAGCGAACCTGCATCTTCGAGTATTTCTACTGTAGTCGATGTTGTGTAGAATGAGTGGTTAAACTCGTTACATTTGGCACTACAGGCAAATAGTCTCGTAACATGTGGCGTTGCGAGCAGGGTAACTGTTCGCTCGTTACAATTGGCGTCGTCGGACAGGATGAATTCAACTAGACTTGCCGTTGGAGGCACCCATAGTCAACCTTGTGCATAACTGTGTTTTGTGTGTGTGTGAATTCGGACATTCAGGAACTGTGAAAATTGAGGAACGAGAAAAAATTTTCATACACACACGGTAAGAAAGAACTCTTTTTTTTTGTTACTTACGGAATAAAATGTCTACTCTGGACGAGAAGCAGACCCATATAGTGGTCCTACCCAGAGAGTCCCACATTAACAAATTTTACGGGGACGGTGATCCAACTTTAACCAACAGGTTCAGTGAAGAGGTCAAAGCGGCCTGGGCCTCGAGAGGCATGTCACCAGAGGAAAGATTAAGACTGCTGATGGGCAGTATAGGAGAGACGGTTAGGGCAGAGGTCAAATGCCACGATAAAACCATCCAATCAGATCCAGATAAGGTGCTGGATCTGATTATGGAGACCTTTGGGGAGAGACGGTCGGGATCGCAACTGCTATCAGGGTTCGTAGGCTTAAGGCAGAGAATGGCGGAGAGTGTGATGGAGTACTCACACCGGATGAACAGGGCCTTTGATTCGGTAAAGGGCAAAACACCTGACATTGATGTGCGCCTACTGAGGGACCATTTCATCGAGGGGCTAGCAACCCCGATCTTAAGAAGAGAGTTGAAAGAGGAGGTCCACAAAGACCCGCAGTTGACCTTCCTTCAGGTCAGGAACTCAGCGATCCGCAGGTCCGAGGATGAGGACCAATCGAACTGTTCGGTGGACAAAGTCTCTGTGCCGGAACAGAAACAATCCCCACCCACAGGGGCCGACACGATGGAGACCATGATGGCTCAACTGTTGGCCCACCTAGATAAGGTTGACCAACGTTTGGAGAGGTTAGAAAGCAGGTCAACAGCTGAGAATCAGGAAAAGAACGGGACAAAACAGAGACAGGTTGGACGGCCGCGTCCTGCCAAGCCATCACTCCAATGGACGGCCGACGGTCGACCAATTTGCTTGTCCTGTTCACAACCCGGACATATGGCACGGTACTGTCAGGGAAACGGTCGTCCTCTGTAAGGCAGGGCCAGGCTACAGAGGGGCGAGGTTATGGCCCAAGAAACAAAATGATGGGAGTCTGTCCCGAAATGGTGATTACGATTGGGGACATCGCGGTGAAGGCAATTGTGGATACAGGCTCCCAGGTGACGACAATTACGGAACAATTTTACACCAAATGGATGAAAGGAAAAGACAATAGGTTAAGGTGTGACACAAGCATGCGCCTGACGGCAGCTAATGGATTAACCATTCCATACTGTGGTTATTTTCTGGCGGATGTCGTGGTGGCGGGACATAGGTTGAAGCAGGTTGGGGTGTTCGTTACGAAACACAACCTAGAGACAAATGTGTCAAATATACCTTGCCTGTTGGGCATGAATATTCTTGGCCAGTTGCCAGAATTTCTTACAAATATTGTCGGATCGCCCACATCAGATCGGGGATCCAAGTTGGCCAGGTTTGCCAAGACCAGAGGAAGGACAGCAGTCCCGGCAAACACGGTCAAGGCAATCACATTACAAATCGGTGATAGAAGTGTAAATGGCGATGTGATGATAGAACCATGTGGCGCCGCACTGAGGGCAGGCGTCGTGTTACTGCGGACATACACATCAGCGGAAAACGGACTAGTTCAAGGGTTGGTAGCTAATGTTTTGGATGAGGAAATTTTTATACCGCCTAACACTCTGGTAGGAGTACCACAGAACGTCGAGGTACAAAGGTCGGCACAGTGCATCGAACTGATCAATACCAGCAGTAATGAAGTAACAATTAGGTCGGTCAATGTGACGGCCGAGGTGAAGAAAGAGGATGGCCGATCATATACATTCCCGGAAACTGAGGACCCAAAACTAAATGAATTGCTGAATAAATACAGTGATATATTTGCCTCGTATGAGGGTGATTTGGGGTACACGGAAGTAATCAAACACCAGATACCCTTACTACAAGACAAGCCGGTGGCGCAACCCTACCTCGTATGAGGGTGATTTGGGGTACACGGAAGTAATCAAACACCAGATACCCTTACTACAAGACAAGCCGGTGGCGCAACCCTACCGAAGATTACCACCAAGTCACTACTCGGCGGTGAAAGCACACCTGAATGATCTACTAAAAAAGGGAATTATTACAACCAGTACAAGCCCGTATGCGGCACCGATAGTAGTGGTAAAAAAGAAGTCAGGGGAGATAAGACTGTGTTGTGATTACCGGAAATTGAACAATATCACAAGAAGGGATGCATTCCCCTTGCCTCGTATTGATGAGTGTCTTGATGCGTTGGGGGGAGCAAGATTTTTTTCTACCCTTGATTTGGCTAGTGGCTACCACCAAGTGGCCATGCACCCCAACGATCAACATAAAACGGCATTTATTTCTCCACTGGGACTGTACGAGTGGACCCGTATGCCGTTTGGTTTGACTAATGCACCTGCTACATTCCAGCGAGTAATGCAGAGTGCTATGAGTGACTTTCTATTTCAAATAATGTTGGTGTACTTGGATGATATTCTAGTTTACTCAAAAACTTGGGAGGACCATCTAAAAAGATTAGAACAAGTGTTTCTCCGTCTTAGGGAGATAGGAGTAAAGCTGAACCCAGACAAATGCTGCTTTGGTCTGAAATCGGTACATTTTTTGGGTTATGTGATTTCGTCGGATGGCATCGCCACTGACCCAGATAAAATTGCAGCTGTTAAAGAATGGAAACAACCATCAACTACGGTAGAGGTCAGGTCATTCTTGGGTTTTGCTTCCTATTATAGAAAATTTGTACCTGGTTTTGCAAAAATTGCCGCACCGTTGCATGACTTGGTAAACAAAATGACAAAGAAACACAGTAAGGAGAAAAAGAAAGGTAAAACACAACGGATAGGTGAATTATGGACTGAGGAATGCCTGAACTCGTTTAAGCTATTGAAAAAGGCTTTGACAGAGGCGCCGATATTAGGATACGCAGACTTTGACAAACCATTTCGGCTAGAAATTGACGCCAGCTCTAAAGGTCTGGGAGCTGTGCTATCACAACAACAAAAGCAAGGCTTCAGGGTTATTGCTTATGCCAGTCGAGCTCTGAAGGAATCAGAGAAGAACATGACAAATTACAGCGCCATGAAACTAGAACTTTTGACATTAAAATGGGCTGTGACGGAAAAATTCAGGGACTATCTATTAGGTGCTAAATGTGTGGTATACACTGACAATAACCCCTTGAGTCACCTAAAGACAGCAAAGTTGGGATCCATCGAACAGAGATGGGCAGCAGAATTGGCACTCTTTGACCTGGAGATAAAATATCGCCCGGGGCGGTCCAATGGCAATGCGGACGCTTTATCAAGGAATCCTTACGAGAGACCGGGTGATGAGGAAGAAACGCTGACAGGAATATGTGAGGTCAGAGCGTCAACAGATATCCCTCATGGGGTACAAGTGATGCAAAACGGGCAGACCGGGGTGGAGCACATATCCACAGAGCCCGGACATATGGACAGTAGTGATTTTAATTGCCTTAATCACAAAAAGATAAGAGATGCCCAGAGAACGGATAGTGGCTTACAACCGCTATTGAAATACGTCCAGGAACAAAAATTCCCAGGAAGAAGGGAAAGAGAACAATTTGGTCGAGAAACAAAGAAAATACTGAGTCAGTGGGACCGTCTCAGTATAGAGGATGGTGTTCTCATGCGGAGAATTCATGACCAAATTGATGGGACAATACACCAGGTGGTGGTGCCTGGACAGTTACGAGAAGAAGTGCTAAGGTTGGCACATGACAGGGCAGGACACCAGGGTCAGGACAGGACGCACAAAATATTACGACGGAGGTGTTACTGGCCCAATATGGAAATGGAGGTCAAACGCCATTGTGAGGCTTGTGTGAGGTGTCAGCATGCGAAAATGCCAGTTGTCAAAATGAGACAGCCATCAGGACACCTACTAGCGACAAAACCACTAGAGATTGTGGCTATGGACTTTACGTCGTTGGAGCAATCATCGGATGGGACGGAACATGTGTTGGTAATGACTGATGTATTCACCAAATGGACTGTGGCGGTGCCCACACGAGATCAGACTGCCAAAACAGTGGCAAAGGTCTTAATAGAACATTGGTTCATCAAATATGGCATACCAAGACAATTACACTCTGACCAAGGAAGGGCTTTCGAGTCAGAAGTAATTAACCAACTGTGCAGCCACTACGGGATCAACAAATCTAGAACAACCACATTTAATCCGAAAGGAAACGGACAGTGTGAACGGTTCAACCGCAGCATGCATGATTTGCTGCGTACCCTAGAACCTGAACAGAAAAAACGTTGGCCGGATTTTCTCCCAGAGTTGGTATATCTATACAACTGCACCCCCCATGCCACAACCGGCTTTGCGCCACACATGTTGCTGTTCGGACGGGAGGCTCGACTCCCTCTTGATTTGTTCCTAGGAAAAAGGGAGAGTATGACTGGCTCATACACCGCACTGGATAAGACCCATCGATCACGCCAAACCGGATCGGTGGGCGAATATTGCTCAATTAAAGAAATATTGGAATAGGCAAGAAGAGCAGTTACACACAGAGAAACCTAAGACAATTAGGGGACCGGAAGTTACAACGGAAATTCACATACCCATCCCGGAACCATATCACCATCAACAGAACAACCGCGATACACAAGTGGAGGATAACGGCAACAAAGAGGATCCCGTTCCTTCCAGAAGCAGAGAGACAGTAGACCATCAGATAAGTGGTCCGCGGAGAAGTTTGAGGAACAGAAGGAAGACGAATTTTTTTGTCAGCAACCATCAATTCTTTCATGGTCGCGCTGGTATGAGAACAGACGGTTCAAAAAAGCTATAAAAGTGAACTGGTGAAGGCACCAAACGAAAAGGGTGGATGTGAATTCTAGAACTGTTTTGTGTCTCAGGAAGATGATGTAGACACAGTTGATATGTGAAATAGGTATAACTGTCAATCGTATACGAATGGGACGACGTGGACAGTGAGTGGAACAATAAAATTTTTTTTACGATTGTGCGATTGACTTTGGAGGAGTGCACCTGCCAAGCGTTGTTTGTGGTTGAAAACACACAAAAAAAGGCAGGGGTGGATGTAACTAGGGTAGGCCTAGCTACTAGTTACAATCTGATGCAACTGATAACGAACGATAAGCCGCGACGCAGTATTACAGTCGGATGCAACTGATAGCAGGTGGCTTATTAAATCGGACTGATAACAATCTCAAAGCCAACGCGTGCTATTTTGGGAAACGGTACGAGGGGATTCAGACGGCCTGTCAACTTTGATTGATAGGATGCAGATGTTTTATTAATCGGACTGTACGTTAGAACTGCGCAACTAGTAGTCGGAGACATCGAGTACAAATATCGATTACGGATGAATACAAGTACGAATACGAGTACGAATACAAGGGATAAATAGGAGGGGACGGCTGAGCTCAACCCTTTTTCGATCGCTCGCCCTTTTTCGATCGCTCGCTCTCTTTCGATCGCTCGCACTCTCTTCATCGCTCGCTTTAGATCAGTCAGTCTGTGTGACATATCAAGTTGGAGATAGAACGGGTTAGCCGTATTGTGTTAAGATATATATATATATAAAGCAAAGTGGTCAGGTGCCCGGTAGGGCACTTCCCGGCGCCGATGGTGCCTTCGGGCGATAGAACACGAAGGCCGGTGACGGTTGGCCGAAACGTCTACGGGGAGGGGGTCAAAACTGACCTCGACTGACCGGCGCCTTATATGGGCTATATTACGAAAAAAAAATTTCCTCCGACGACCCCCCTTGAAATTTTGTGAGGTGGTAGGAGAACGCGTTGGGGTGTCACAAAAAACTCGCCATGTCCGGGAAAAATCGGGAAATGGGTCAAAACTGACCAGTCGTATTTCCCTATATAATCTTTGTATTTTATGGGAAAAACAGAGGGTCATTTCAAAACGGATTTTAGGGCACTTACTCTCTTAACATCTGGCTAAATTTTTGCATGCTCTTAGGTAAATGGCTTGACCTTTAGGGAAAACTGTCGGTTTTACTCAGAGCCCTCGACGAGGGCTAAAAAGTGACCGCGAGTGAAATTCTCTTTATATGAGCTCTATTACGAAAAAAAAATTCCTCCGACGACCCCCCTTGAAATTTTGTGAGGTGGTAGGAGAATGCCTTGGGGTGTCAAAAAAAACTCGCCATATCTGGGAAAACTTCCTAAAGGGGTCAAAACTGACCAGTTGTATTTCCCTATATAATCTTTGTATTTTATGGGAAAAACAGAGGGTCATTTCAACGCAGACTTTAGGGTACTTAAACTCAGTATATCTGGCTAATTTTTTGCATACTTTTAGTTCAATGGCTTGACCTTTAGGGAAAACTGTCGGTTGCACTCAAAGCCCTCGACGAGGGCTAAAAAGTAACCGCGAGTGAAATTCTCTTTATATGAGATCTATTACGAAAAAAAATTTCCTCCGACGACCCCCCTTGAAATTTTGTGAGGTGGTAGGAGAACGCCTTGGGGTGTCACAAAAAACTCGGCATATCTGGGAAAACTTCGTAAAGCGGTCAAAACTGACCAGTTGTATTTCCCTATATAATCTTTGTATTTTATGGGAAAAACAGAGGGTCATTTCAACGCAGACTTTAGGGTACTTAAGCTCAGTATATCTGGCTAATTTTTTGCATGCTCCTAGGTCAATGGCTTGACCTTTAGGGAAAACTGTCGGTTACACTCAAAGCCCTCGACGAGGGCTAAAAAGTGACCGCGAGTGAAATTCTCTTTATATGAGCTCTATTACGAAAAATTTTTTCCTCCGACGACCCCCCTTGATATTTTGTGAGGTGGTAGAAGAACACCTAGGGGTGTCACAAAAAACTCGGCATATCTGGGAAAACTTCGTAAAGCGGTCAAAACTGACCAGTTGTATTTCCCTATATAATCTTTGTATTTTATGGGAAAAACAGAGGGTCATTTCAAAGCAGAATTTAGGGTACTTAAGCTCAGTATATCTGGCTAATTTTTTGCATGCTCCTAGGTCAATGGCTTGACCTTTAGGGAAAACTGTCGGTTACACTCAAAGCCCTCGACGAGGGCTAAAAAGTGACCGCGAGTGAAATTCTCTTTATATGAGCTCTATTACGAAATTTTTTTTCCTCCGACGACCCCCCTTGATATTTTGTGAGGTGGTAGAAGAACACCTAGGGGTGTCACAAAAAACTCGGCATATCTGGGAAAACTTCGTAAAGCGGTCAAAACTGACCAGTTGTATTTCCCTATATAATCTTTGTATTTTATGGAAAAAACAGGGTAATTTCAACACAATTTTTACGTTACTTAACCTCTGTACATCATGCTAATGTTTTGCATACACTTCTATAGATGACTAGGCCGTATGGAAAAACTGTTGGTCAGACTCAAAGCCCTCGACCAGTGCTAAAAGATGACCGCGAGTGAAATTCTCCTTATATGAGATATAAATAAATAATTTGACGATCGATCCCGTTAATATTATTTGAGGTCGTAGACCGACCCTGGAGGGTAACAAAAAAACTTTAATCCCGTCGGAAAAAGCTATTGTAGTCGTTAAATATGTTTATATATCGTATTTTCTTATATAAGCATAGTAACTGTTTGTTTAAAAAAAAAGTAAACACAGAGATACGTCATTCGGTTAATTTCCAAGGGAGGTAACCTTTTTAAATAATTATTTTTCAAATAATTGTATACTATTTTAAACAGAAACAGAAAACGACAAAGTATAGCATTTGTTTTAGATAAAAATAAGTTATTAATTAAGCTACGTATCATAATTAAATAAAAAATTAATTTTAAAAGTCAATGTAATATAAATTATGAGATATACTGTTCATGGAACCTCTGTAGTTCTATTTCCATCTTAGTTATAAATTGCGTACTTTCGAACACTTTGTCTGACAGCTGATGTTAAAGAGCATAGGCCTACAACATCTTCTTTAAAATTAGCATTACTGTTTACATTTAAGCACTCCACGCCTCATCCATCACCTAATAATTACTATTCAAATTATCAAATGTTTTTGAAAACCTAAGCGAAGCTAGGCAGTATGCCTAGTATATATATATATATATATATATGTGTGTGTGTGTGTGTGTGTGTGTGTGTGTGTGCGTGCGTGCGTGTGTGTGTGTGTGTGTGTGTGTGTGTGTGTGTGTGTGTGTGTGTGTGTGTGTTTGAATATGTACATACATAAATATGTAGGCCTATACATTCACTTTCTTCAGTGTTTTAGTTATGAACTTTAAAAAAGACAGTTCTTATCCTTCATTCCTATATACATAAATATACATTAATTTTCTTTTGAACTTGTTCTAGTTCAAACTTCGGTATGGCAATTTTCATCCGACATAACCGATCGGTTTACTTGTGTGTTAGGAAGAAAACTAGGCAAGTTTTAGGATGTTTTAGTAACGTAGATATATAGGGGGCAGGGGTCTTCGACAAATTCCTGAAAGACACTTGCCCGAATGCCGTTTTCCCGAAGGCCGTTTTCCAGAATAGACACTTTCCCGAATACGACAAATGCCCAAATGGACACTTGCCCGAATGCGACAAATTCCTGAAAGACACTTGCCCGCATGCCGTTTTCTCGAAGGCCGTTTTCCAGAATAGAAACTTTCTCGAATACGACAAATGCCCGAAAGCCAATTGCCCGTCTTTTTTGAAGGAGACGACTTGAGGACGGTGAAAAAATAAAGAATCTTTTATTTTGGTTCCGATGATACTCCTAGTGCGTCTTTTGTAGCACAATGTTGCAATAAATAAAGGAATATTTAATTTTTTTAATTAAAATTTGTATGTCTTACTCCCAATAATGACTGGAAATTGTATTTATTTAAGAAAAAAAAAACCCAATGCCAATGTGGCAACTCACCCAACAAGACATCCCAATTTTCCGGTGTACCTAGCAAATCGGGGAATCCCAGAATTTGTGAAATGAGAATCCCGCTGACAATGGCAAGCTGGTGAAGCACCCCTACACCACCGCGAATATTGGCGGGGCTAATTTCTGACAGATACATTGGACTTATTCCAGTGTAGAGACCTAGGAAGAAAATAGGCTCAGTCGTGATATTTTTATCTGACAACGTATTGATTTTAAACTATCAAGAAATGCTAATTCCTAAATATTTCATTTTAAACAATTAAATAAATAAATTATATATGAACTTTAAATTTAAAAATAACCCGAGTTTTTTAAATAAAATATCCGACTTAATTTTCCGAAAAAAAGTTAAAAAACTGAAATATTTTTACCTGCATAATATTTTTCCTGCATTTTATTTTACCTGTATGATATTTTACCTGTATGATTTCTTAACCCGTATGATATTTTACCTGTATGATTTCTTTACCTGTATGATATTTTACCTGCATATTTTACCTGCTTGATATTTTACCCGCATGGTTTGTTGTCAACATGATTTATTTTTACGTGCATGATATTTTGCCTCACATTAATTCATTACCTGCATGGTTTCATTACCCGCAGGATTTCTTTACAAGTATGATATATATATATATATATATATATATATATATATATATATATATATATATATATATATATATTACCTGCATGATTTCTTCACATGCATGACTTCTTTATGTGTATGATTTCTTTAACTGCCTTATTTCTTTACCTGCCTGAAAGTCTATGACGACCCTCCCCAATGTGACTTTAACTGCCTTATTTCTTTACTTGCCTGAAAGTCTATGACGACCCTCCCCAATGTGACTTTACCTGCCTGATTTCTTTACCTGCCTGAAAGCCTATGACGACCCTCCCCAATGTGACTTTACCTGCATGATATATATTACCTGCATGATTTCTTACCTGCATAATTTCTTTACCTGCATATTTTACCTGCATGATATTTTACTTGCCTGACTTCTTTACCTGCCTGATTTCTTTACCTGCATGAAAGCCAATGACGACTCTCCCCACTGTGATCATCTCGTATGAGCCGACACGTCTGCTGGCGAACATGAGAGCCGAGCCGACGACCCCGATAATGACATTGGCCAGTGATCCAAGTTTTCTGGGGAGTAGGTCCATGCAGTGGTCAAACTGTTTCAGTTAAACTATCCACGAACTATCACATGAATTTTAGGGCCCGTGACATATCCCCTTGTATGGCGAGGTCGTTGAAACAGATAAACTCTACTTTATCAGTTCTATGTATCTTCGGCACACACGAGAAAAGATGTTGAAATTTGGGACGTTAGACTCATTTTAATTAGAACTTTAGAGGCGATTGGTAAATTATAACAATAATTGTTGCACGAACCTAAAGCCAGAATATAACTGGAAATTTGTGAACGTGATTAAATTAGGCGACTAATTATAACCGGAAATTTAGAGCGATGGAAAATATTACACGAACTTTGGGAATGACAGACAAATTATTACCAGAAATTTAGGTAATATTGTCTAAATATAGCGGGGACTATTAGACTGAGGGTTGTAGACTGGAGCTTCTTCTAACCCCCCCCCCCCCCCCCCCAATTGCCCCTCCCAAATACATTGACATATAAGATTAAAGACCTGCCCAGTTTGGTTGCCCACCAGCCGGCCAGGAAACCGCCCAGACAACCGCCGGCTGAGAAGATGGACACCGTCAGAGCCCAGAGGTTTCTCGCCGTCTCATCCGTCATGCCGGACCCGTGGCGCCGGTGTTGGGTGACGTTCATGAACTCTTTGATTAGCTGGTGGGAGGATGTAATGGAAAATGTTCAGTTTTGTGTCACATTTAACATTAGCAGTAAGGCAGGTGTTCATGAACTCTTTGATTAGCTGGTGGGAGGATGGGAGGGAAAATGTTCAGATTGTAGAAGATTTGTGTCACATTTAACATTAGCAGTAAGGCAGGTGTTCATGAACTCTTTGATTAGCTGGTGGGAGGATGGGAGGGAAAATGTTCAGATTGTAGAAGATTTGTGTCACATTTAACAACGGCAGTAAGCCAGGTGTTCATGAACTCTTTGATTAGCTGGTGGGAGGATGGGCGGGGAATTGTTCATTTAAATGATGTATGCAGCAATCACATGTTTAATAATATATACAGAAACCACATTTTAATTATGTAAACAGCAACCACATTTTAATGATGTACACAGCAACCACATGTTTAATGATATATACAACAAATATTGGTGTAATCACTTTGACAACAACCACGTAATTATAAACACAGCAACCAATTGTTTAATACATGTACACCACGACTACATGTTTAATGTACACAGAAACCAATTGTTTATTGATGTACACGACCACTACAACTACAAGTCTAATTATGTACACAACAAACAATGTGTACTGATGAACACATCAACCACTCACCGACTCTGGAGCATTGATGACACCAACGTTGTAACCAAACTGCAGGGATCCCATGGCTGCCCCAAGGATTGTGAGCACCAGAAAGCACGTGACATTCTAGTTGCCATGGATACAAGATGAATAAACGTGTAACAAATTGAAACACTATCTATGTTTAATAACAAAGCAACAAACCACAACGCCTTTTTTTAGCCTTAGTGTCAGCCCACCCACCCACCCCCCCCCCCCCCCCACCCTCCCCAAGAGCGTGTTACCCGGTGCAATAAGCACTTATCGCCCTTCCCCATCCATTGCTAAGGCTACTAAAATCTGGATTTTAGAGTACTTTACTTGAGACTTAGAGCATACATTTCCTAAAGTAGTGTGTAGACATTGAGCATAAACAAACATTTATATTTTAAAGGACGTGCTTTATATTTTCAAAATACACAGTTCTAATCGTATTACTCAGATTTAAGTTTCTTTTAATGTAATCTTCTAATCCGAATTTTAATGAAATTAACTGCAACTCTTTGCAATATCGAAATTCGTGAAATTATTATTTTGATTCAAGACAGTTTCGTATTTGTTTTATTTCTAAAAAAAAAAGTTAATTTCTTTTTAATTTTAAATGTAGACCTATATTTAAAATGCTTAGTTTACGTAGTTACTTCACATGTATAGATTTAATTGGTAAAGGCCTTAAATTAAAATAGTTGACATAACATAAACAACAATGTATATCTTTACACCCCAGGCCTACCTGTCTGGTTGATTTGTGTTTAACTTCAAATTTGAACTTAGCAACTGAACATGGTTTCCCATTGTGAGAGGCATTATTCTTGTCTGTAAGTTGCTGATCCATGGCGTTAAGAGAATGCGCTTACTTCACACAAAACCCAGTATATATTAAACAATCGTCCAAGCGAGGGAAGAAAATCCATAAAGTGTATTCATGCGCTTATGTAAATAGTCAGTGTTTCAGAACGTTGGAATGTTAGGTTTTTATTTTAAAACTTCGAACGGACTTGGTTTTCGGGAAAAATAAATGTTACGAGACGACACCCCGTTGTTTTATTTTCTACTTTTCAGTGATTAATAATTTAGGAATTCGACACTAAAAATGCTGCGACTGAAAATACTTTGCTTTAAAACACTATCAGTAACTCATGAAGGGCGATTATTCTCAACCCCCCCCCCCCCCCACCCCCCGTGAGTGAAAGCAGCCGTCTGTTACGACAGTTTACAGACGACAATTAAAAGATCAAGCAGAACTTGTTCCCTCCTCTTAGTTTCAAATCGTTTAACAATATATCTGCCCCTTGATGGCCGTCACTAATTCGACCCGGCTCTACGATTGTAAACATTCGGCGTGAACCACAGCTCACCAGACTGGTGGGGGTGGGAGTGATAACAATATGGTCTGTTGCGCATGCCTGTAGAGCGAGGGAGGGGGCGGGGGAGGGTTAGATAGTCGGCCTGCGTGCTTGGTGGTGTCCAAGTAGAGAATTATGTATATACGAGCCGACCCGCGACGTATCATAAGCCGATATTTAGTTGTTTTATTTTCTACTTTTCAGTAATTCATAATTTGTGAATTCGACAGTACCAATGCTGCCACTGAAAATATTTGCTTTAAAACACTATCAGTGGGTCGTTAAGGACGATACACCCCCCACCCTCCTTTCCCCAACCCTACCCTACCTTCCCTCCCCGTGAAAGCAGCCTCCTCTTAGTTACCTCCCCTAAGTTTAAAATCGTTTCAAACTAAATTATCTGCCCCTAATAGCCGTCACTAAAACCGGCTCAACGATTGTAACATTTAGCGTGAACCACAGCTCACCAGACCATGTGGGGGTGAGGGTGGTAGGAATATGCGTAGAGAGAAAAAGAGAGGGGGCTGCAAGGCGCGCTTACAGCTTGGTGTTTTCTAGCGTCTCCAAGAAGAGAATTACTTTTATATATATATATATATATATATATATATATATATATATATATATATATATTTTATTTATATTTATTTTATATATATATATATACATACATATATATATATATATATATATATATATATATATATATATATATATATATATATATATATATATATATATATATATATATATATATATATATATATATATATATATATAATTTATATATATATATATATATATATATATATATATATATATATATATATATATATATATATATATATATATATATATATATATATATATATATATATATATAATTTTTTTTAAATGTCGAAGGTATGAGGAAGTATAGAGAAACTATTATAGTCGTGCAAAAAATTGAAATCGAGGTTTTTTTTTAAAATATAGACGGAAAACTTTGTTTTGCAATTTGTTTCTGTGAGTGTTTTTATCTGTCTGTCTGTAAACACAATAATTTAAACTCCGTTTGACTAAATATCATATATATTATCAAATTTGTAGTTATAGATTAACTTGCGATTGATTTCCAGTAACCGGAAGTGGTTTTTACTCTATTTCCAGTTTGTGAAAAGCCAATAAATTGATTACCGTCGAATTTCACATATATGGATCTGAAAGATTTCCAGTAAACTGAAGTGGTACTTAACATTATTGCCACGTGAACACACTAACTCGAGTAATGTTTCAATCAGAAAGACGAAATGTTATTATATATAAGTAAAAGATCCGATACTTAGATTACTTTTCATGTTTGAGTAATTTTCCATATGTGATTTTCTATATATATTTTCCATTTCTGGTGTCTTAAATATCAAAAACTTGAAAACCACTTCAGGTAGTTGTATAAAATGTCATACATAGATATTATATCTTATGTTGCCATGGAAACGGCGCCCATCTTGAAAAAAACTACCTATTGAGGAGGTCTCACGGTTAAAAAATTACACATATATTTTGATCATATAATCATTGATCCTTCTTTAACAAACTTTAATAGTGTCAAATTGCTAGATTTTGTAAGAAACAAAAAACCTAGAAATTTATTTCTTTTCAAATTTTCAAAATTGTGTATGGTGAAATACCCGTAAATTTAGCAATCCCTTCCGTATTTGTCAAAATCGTACTTAAGAGACTTATTAATTTTTAACTAGGGGACGGCGTTGCCTAAGGGTAGAACGCTAAACTGTAACCCCGAAACTATCGAGTTCAAATCAGTAGACCACACTATCCCTTCATATGCTGAAGTCACAGAAACAGGTGAACTCTACTTTATTTGCCTCCGTGGACCGTCAAGTTCGAAAAGGGCACTTTACTAGTTCTTTAATAGAACTAAGAAAAAACATCCTTATTATGTATACATTGCAATTTTTGCTTTGATGTCACCCCCGCTGTTGTCCACACCTTTGTTCAGATACTGCTGTTATATAAGAATAAACGAGAAATTTCCCACTTTATTTTCACGTGTAACGCTTCTCTTTTAAACGCAGCGTAAAGATATAGTTGAATAAAATGTGTCGTAAAATGACGTCACTTATTCATTTGAAACATAGGTGTCGGTGTGGTCGAGTCGGTAAAGCTCATGGTTGCTAAACTGAAAAGTATCGAGTTCGAACACTCAGGCAGATGAGGCTCATTAACGAGGGACATCAACTCTTCTTGGAGAGACAACTCCAAAATCAAACAACTGCTGCCTTGTGGTTGGGCAAAGGTTATGGAAGCAAATCCAAAATGAAAAGCAGACTGAAATCGGCGCATAACAGTTGACACGTATACTTAATTGTGCTGGAGGGGGGATCCCTTCCAACACTAATATTAAGAACGAAGAAGAAGAAGAATCCAAAATATCAGAACTTACAGATCTATGAATGCAGCTTTTCTTTTTGTTTTATTTTTAACTACCGGAGTTATTTTTACTCAGACTATTTCATTAAACAATGTCTTGCAGAAACAGAGAGAAAGCTCAATAAAAAGTGTATTATCTCCATTGTTAAAGTGTTTTATTACGACACAACAAGTGGTATTGTTATAGCACATAACAAAAATAGTTTTTTTTTTCAGACGATTTTCTTAGGGGAGGGGGCAACTGAAACTTTCGGAGGTGGGGGGGGGCACGGTTTAAATTTTACTGGCTAGGGGAAAATGATAAAAGTATATATTTTTATGTAAATTATATTTCTCTTTTAGGGAAGGGATGACGAAGGGATGGTAAAAGTAATTTTTTCTACATAAATTTTCTTTCGCGTGTGGGGAAGGGGATTGGGAGGGGGGTAGACGTGCTTTCGGGCGTAGCCTTACCACCAAGCTATGCCTGAAAGAAACTCTGGTAACAAATCGGTCAAGGTTATGATGGAACCGCAGCAATGAGCGGTCAGCTAAATGGGGCACAACAATATGTTGATTAGATATTTGATTGGGTCGTTTACGTCAAACGCATATCTCATAGTCTAAACGTAGCTATTTCTGATGAATGAGAATTACCAGCTGTTAAGCCCTGTATGGGGAAAATCCTAAATCGAGAACTACGTACAAACACACACAGACACACACACACAAGACACACACACACAAGACACACACATATATGTATATATATATATACTTATATATATATATATATATATATATATATATATATATATATATATATATATATATACCTATAATTTTTTACAAAAATTGATATGGAAATTTTACATAAAAATGGTAACAAATATTTAAATAAATTTAAAAAGTACATTAAGTAAGATGAAACAAATAAAAATTATTTTTAAAACAAACAAAATAATACAGTGTTTAATTGATCTGATTTTTCCCATCTCCTATATCTGCTGAAAATGCTTCGTTTGTGCTGCCATACTTGATACTTTTGATTTCCGGTTCACCTTTGACTTTGGTCCCTTTCACATCGTGTATTTTGTTACGGGATAAAGGTTTAGCGTTCGTTTCGTGGCGACTGTCGCAACTGTCATTTCGCCAAAGGGCAGTGACCTCGTCAAATGTTTTCCCTTTTGTCTCCGGGACTTTGTAGAATGTGAAAATAAAGAACAGGACCAATAGCACGGTGAATGGTAGGAAAGTGTAGTCCTTTAGTCCAGCCTGGAATAGTAGGGTTATTGCTTTAAGAATATTATAAAGGTTCTATAAAGCTCGCTGTGACGTCGAGAAAAAAAAAAGTAAATTATGTCCCTTGTACACTACTCTATTAGTCTATACCTAGCCTTCTATGAGCGACTGTTAAACGCAAAACTCCACACGTTTATACTAATAAGCCCCACATACAACACCCCACACGTCACGTTAATAAACCCTCTATACAAACCCTCATCTTCCTCAAATAAGCCCTTAATGCAAAACCTTACCTTGCTCATAAATAAGCCACCACACACAAAATTCCCTCCCATTCCGTTAATAAGCCTTTCATACAAAACCCTACCAACCACACTATTAAGCCATAGTACAAAACATTATACACACATATAGTAATAATAAGCCCTACATACAAACCCCACCTCTATACAAAACCCCAATCACCACACCAATAAGCCCCTCAAACAAAATCCCACCCAACACACGAATAAGGCCCTCACACAAACCCTCCTTCCCCACCCCCACACATGACCACTGTGAGGGTTACCTGGAGACTAGGAAACACGAACCCAACCAGAAAACTGGAAACCCAGTTGACCAACACACAGACGAATAAGGCCCTCACACGAACCCTCCTTCCACCCCCACACATGACCACTGTGAGGGTTACCTGGAGACTAGGAAACACGAACCCAACCAGAAAACTGGAAACCCAGTTGACCAACACACAGACGGACATGGCCGTAGGTCGGGCATCATGGGAGAATAACTCTGAGACGATCAGCCAAGGGATGGAACCTGTACAGAGTAACGACATTTAATACTCAAAATTTGTTTTCATCGCAACATTTAATTTAATTTATAATAGCATTATCGTATTATATTTGAAAACATATGTACATAAACTTAAGATGGAGATTTCATTAATCTTATGCAAACATCGAAAAAAAATTATCAGTATGTGTTTTATGTGAATATATATTGCCACAGTATATATAAAATCTACAAACTAAAAATCTGGCCAGTAACGACAGCTACACATTTTACAGTGCATTCTTTTATATGAATGAAAATTACTAGAAATATTCGAACTAATACACAACAATTATAATTTACCAGTTATATTTGTTCCAAGACTCACATAAACAATAAAAATTACCAGTAATACTCAGAAAAGAAATAAAAATTATAGCCGTAATATGCGTTCTAATACACAACGAATGGGAAAAAAATATCAGATGTATCTATACTAGCTTCTAATACTCACCCGGGCCGAGAGCGAAGAAGACCACATACAACAACATGAGGACAATGCTGGCCACATCAAACCACGACACGGAGCCCTAGATGACACAGAGAAGAAAGCGAGTTAACTCTGAATCATGAGACTACATCGTTGAGTGCAGTTCTTCCCCCATAATCTCCAAAAGTAAGCGGGTTAACCCAGTGGCGTAGCTTGGTCGGGTGTCACTCGATACAGCACTTCTTGTGTGTCACCCCCCCCCCCAACATGAAACAAAGTATATATATATATATATATATATATATATATATATATATATATATATATATATATATATATATATATATATATATATATATATATATATGAGTGTATGTGTGTTTGTGTCGGCCTACATAGACATATACGCCGCATAGTCGTACAAGTATGTATATATGCTTATATGCTTTTTAGCCTTGGTGTCACCTCCCTAAATGGTGTCACTCTGTGCGGTCCGCACTCCGCACTCCCCGCTCCGCCCTCGCTTCGCCTGTGGGTTAACCCTAAACCTTAAGTAGACTACATAGTTGAGTGCAGTAATGCCCACATAATCTCCAAAAAGAAAATGATCCGATCAACCTATTGCGGAAATAAAATAATTGGTGTAGACATTGAGTTTAGCAGTTGTCAACAAGTGTGCGAGAAATGCATTGCTCAATACGGATTTACTCGTATTGGAGAGATAGAGGTAGGGAGAGAACAAGAATGTGTCAGGGAAACAGAAAGAGAGAAAAGAGAAAATGATATAGAAAAGAGAGAGAGAAAGTGGGGAGAAAGAGAATGAGATAAAGGGAGAGACAGATAATCTCGCAGCATCTACACGACCTACCCGTAGAGCCAGGGCGATGGTTATAACAAGGCTAAAGACGGCCATCCCCCCAAGTCCGGTCAGGTGAAGTGTCCTCCTGCCCACCCTGTCCATCAGCGGGATTGTGATGATTGTCATGGCAACCATGATGCCGCCCACGGCACTGGTGATGTATTTGGCGGTTGGCTTGGACAGGCCAGCGTCCTCAAACAGGCTGGTGGAGTAGAAGAAGACCTGCGGGACACATTGGAGTTAAAATGTTTTAATTATTCCATCAGTAAACAGTTGAGTAGGATAAATGTTAATTATTCCATCGAGAAGAAAATGTTTTAATTATTCTTTTAGTAAACATTTTAGTAGAAAATGTTTTAATTATTCTTTCAGTAAACGTGTCAGTAGAACATGTTTTCTATCAGTAAACATTTGAGCAAAAATACTTTAATTATTCTATCAGTAAACGTATCAGTAGAAAATGATTTAATTATTCCATCAGTAAATATGTGAATAATTTTTTTTTTAAATTATTCTATCAGTGAAGATTCGGAATAAAAGTTTTAACTAATAAACAATAATCAATAAGTTTTAATTTTTAATTGCTTGGCAAATTTAATCGAAGATGTGATTTTCAGAAAATTACACATGCATTCATTACACTTAATTATAGGCCTGCATCAGAAAATTCTGGAAAAACAAATTCTAACAGCTCCCGCTAAGCTTAACCCTTTGAGATCCGAGAAATAAACAATGAATTTTTTTAACGTGAAAATCACCATCCGGAAACGTCTCCACAGTTAATGTACGTACTTCGAATTATCTACACCTCCACAATTATTGTGCGTACTTCGAATTATCTACGCCTTCACAATTAATGTGCGTACATTAACATAAAACTTCGACTATTTTTTCACAAATAAAATAAAACGTATAAATTGTGTCCTGTGTATTGCACAGTAGAAAAAAACCAACACCTACACCGTTTATTCCTGATAACTGTTGCGACAACTGCATGACGACACCAATCAACATGGGCGCCCGCAGAGAAGGTGATCTGAACAGTTGTAGGATCGAAACCTGCACAGAAGGTAAATACATTACGTGAACAGCAACACATTTTTTTTTAGAAAAATCATCACCTTCGTTTACGTAAGATGAGTAGAAAAGAAAACTGGACATAGTGCTGATTACTGATTACACTATCCTTTTAGGTTCCCAAAATAAAAATGCGCTAACGGAATATTGCGCAAAGGAAAACTGTGCAAACAGAAAAATGCACAAATACAAATTAATTATACTAATACACTTAAATTATGTCTTATTTCGTGCAAAATGTTATGTTATGTGTTCATTCTTTTTTATGTCTATAAATGCTCGTTATTTTTTTTTAAATGCCTTTGCACTCTTTTGTGCGCACCTTTCCATAACGCAGTTTTCCGTTGCGCAGCTTTCACCTATCCCTTTGCTGAGGTTGGGGAAACGGATGAACTCTACTTCATCTGCCCGTATTTACTGTCACTATTTTTAAAAACAATTTAAACGGGTGTAGTGTACTCGAGATGTAGAGTACTCAATAGGAGACATTTGTCGAGTTCGGCTCCCGGCTCTAAACTATAGGACTACCAACCTACAGAGCTACAATTGGATGTTTTAGACTGCTGGGTACTGTACTAGACCCAATGATAGATTAAGCTGCGGCCAAAATAAACAGAGGATGTGCATAACTCTCCATGAGACAGAGGCGTAGCGAGGGGGGTGGACGGGGGTGCGGACCGCACCGGGTGACACCATTTAGTGGGGTGGCACCAAGGCAAAAAATAGCAAAATATATAGAGAAAAACTTGAGGGGGTGGGTGTGCAAACCGAATGTTTGAGGGGGGATGCAAATCAAAAGTTTGAGGGGGGAGGGGCGCAAATCGAAAGTTTGCGGAGGGCGGTGCATATCGAAAATTTGAAAGTTTGTCCCCGGGAAGGGTCGCTACGCCTCTGGGAGGTGACACCATTAAGTGCCGCACCCGGGTGACACCCGACCTCGCTACGCCACTGCCATGAGACATTCAGTCCCAGCGGACTTCTATTTATTCATATGCGCCAAGTTTCTTTAAAAGCTTGAACCTTTCACCAAGACACATCTATGAGCAAACACCAAAATAACAAATATCTAATAGAACCAAAAACGTAACAACTTTTGAAATACACATACATGGCTGCCGGTTTTACATGACATCATTTCCTGTTTGATTTCATCCATTTCATCTTCAATATCTTCACTACCGCGTAGCTTGACAAGCGCTGTGTAAAAATATCATTATTTATTTTATGTTTATTTTATACATGTCTATATTAATATGCCAAGTTTAATTGGTTATTTAATTAATTATTTATTTACATAAATTGAACCCAAAGGATCACCGCTTAAATTCAAAAGTACTGTGTAAAAAATATCATTATTTATTGTATGTTTATTTTATGCATGTGTATATTAAAATGCCAAGTTTAATTGGTTATTTAATTAACTATTTATTTACATAAATTGAACCCAAAGCATCACGGATTAAATTGAAAAGTGCTGTGTAAAAATGTCAATATTTTAAAAATTTTACTTTATATATGTAGGCCACATAATATAAATATGTCATTTTAATTGTTTAATTAATTAACTATTTGTTTAAATTAATTGAACCCAAAGCATCACCGCTTAATTGAAAAGTGGAGTGTGAAATATTCATTATATATTATATATTTACGAGCCGACCCGCGGCGTATCATACGCCGCTATTTAGTTGTTTTATTTTCTACTTTTCAGTAATGCATAATTTGTGAATACGAATGCTGCCACTGAAAATATGTGCTTTAAAACACTAACCCTCCCCCCCTTTCCCCTAACCCCCACCCTACACCCCCCCCCCCCCCCCCCCCCGTTAAAGCAGCCTCCTCTTAGTTACCTCCTGTAAGTTTCAAATAGTTTCAAACTAAATTATCTGCCCCTAATAGCCGTCACTAAATCCGGCTCTACGATTTGTAAACATTTAGAGTGAACCACAGCTCACCAGATCATGTGGGGGTGGGGTTGGGTGGTAGTGATAGTGATAGTGATAGAGAGGAAGAGAGGGGACTGCAAAGGCGCGCTTGCAGCTTGTTTTCTAACGGCTCCCAGAAGAGAATTATATATATAGATGTTATCCATGTATATATAAATATGCCAAGTTTAATTGTTTATTTAATTAACTATTTATTTATAATTAACTGAGCCCGAAGCACCCACCACACACACACACACACTATGACGCACACAGATATACATAATATATAGATCTATAGTTCTACATACAATCTAGACTACTTCTCGATTGTTTTTAACTTTTAATTCGCTATTCTTACGAGATTACTATATCTATATTTTACTAGGCCTAGATCTAGCGCTGGAGTTTCCCATTTTTTCCTTTCCCATTTTTAGGTCAATCACATGATTTTTTTACTACGTAAACAAACGGCAATTCAGGCCAAAAAAAATGTCTTTTTTTTTCAAGCATAAAATTGGGTGGTTAGGAAATAAACACGTTAGCTAGAAATAGATCTAGGTCGTAGTTATAGGCCATGTGACTAATCAAACGTGACCTATTTTCCGATGTTGACACGGATTTCTACGTGGGCTGAATTTGTTCAAGGCAAATATATTTTAATAATAACTTTTTAATTCGATCTAGGAGTACGTTTATGGGTGTGTTTTATTTTAGTCTTTGATTGTATTCAGGTCTGAAGTACTTGAACTTACCGGAATCACAAAATTATAATCATTCACTAATTAAATTACCGTAGATCGTGTGGCGGCTATTATATTTGCCGAATTTCATCCCTAAATAAGTAAATTCTTAAAATGTGTCAAGGACGTTTAACGCAAATAGATTATTTAATCCAAGGTGAATAACTAGTATGTAAAGGGAAGCGACTCTCAGTCTAATTAAGCTACTGAAAGTTTATCGCGCACTTTAAAAGTGCTACATCATTGATGAAGCGCTTTAAAAATGCTACATCATTGCTGAAGTGGGGTCACGGGGCTAGTTAGGTGAAGGTGGAACGGGCTACGGTGATTTTTTTAAGTGTTTCTCATGCTAGATAATATTATCAGATTTATTCTTTACATCAGTGAATTCTTTATTTTTTTTTTTTTGTAAAAAAAAAAATAGGTGCCGGTACTCAACGATGGATTGCCTAACTTTTAACTACCAGTTTGCACCTCGATGCAAGCTAAATCACAACTGCAAATTAACTAAATAAATAATTAACAAATTAATAATATAATAAATTAATAATAAACATTAAAATACAAGAAAAGTAATAATTTTTCCCCCACATTGAAAAAAGGGCTGGTATGCGGTACCGGTGCGTACCGTCACAAAAAAAGTACTACTTTACATAATTTACAAAGTTTATAAACGTCCTTCAAGTACACAGATCAAATAAAGAAGCCGACGCCCTCTTTTGTCGAGGAAACCAAAACCAAGTAAAATAATTAAAACCACAATTATCTATAAACTGAGGACAATTTTTTCTTCACCGTCATGGTCTCTTTCCACACGTTTATTTTTATTTCTATGACAAAAGAGCTTTTATTTAGGTCGAAGGTAACAGTAGGTGAACCCAAAATAACAGATGTTCATTCTTCCCACAATGTGTAAACTATGCAGTTGTTTTGGTTTAATCCCAGCTTTCTATGTAGATCTAGATCTAGTTTTAATTGACAGAAGATCTAGTCTAACATTTTCATAAACTGCTGTAAACTAATGTGTTGATCCAGCGGAGGTTGGTCTCATTTCATATATTTCGGAAAACGGGTGGATTTTTTAAAAAGAAAGACGAGATTACTAATAAGACAATGTATTTAATTTAGTCGAACACTATGCTGTAATTACCTGAATATTGAATTTAATAGACCACTATTTTGTCATTTTCTAATTAACATCCCCCCCCCCTTAAATCTGCATTATAGATGCACTACTCCTTTCGCCTCCCCCCCCCCCCCCCACCCCATATGTGCTAATGACTAACTAGATATTTTGAAAATATTAGCAATTAGTATTTATAAAAGTAGGCGGTGTTGTTATACACCATTCCCCCCCCCCCCCCCCCAGTAACTTGAAGAAGCTTAGGGACACTATACACACTATTATTTAGCTACCTTGCAGCCAACACACTAGGTCACGTGTGGCCCATAAACCGCCGGGCTTGTTGTTTATGATGAGAGAGAGAAAGAAAAATCAATATTTCTTCTTTGTTGCCGGAAATTACTTTTTAAATTAGCAAATTTACCATCTCGACATTTCTTCTCGTCCTGTTTGGTAATGAGCAAGTACCGGGGACTCTCCGGGCAAAAAGGTAGAATAAGTGCTTGCAGCAGACACGGCCCCACCGACAAACCTGTCAAACAAGTGATTAGGTTGTTGGTTTATGGTCAGTCGTAAATAGAGATCTTAGAGGGAAGCTAATTAGAAGTATCGATTAATTGCGTTTAGTTAAGATGTGGTTTTCAGGACAATCATATCATAAATATGAAGATCAATGATCAATGATTGATGATCAATTACGCCTTTTAAATTATTTTAGGATATATTTTTTTTTTTTTTTTATTTTTCTTCCAACTTTTCCGATAAACTATATTTTCTAAGCAATGGCGTGGTCGACTGTAGAGCGTTTGGCTGCTAGCCCGAAAGTCTAGAGTTCAGATCTCTTATGGCAGATAAAGTAGAGTTGGTCTGTTTGAATTACCTCGGTTTAAGAGGGATAGTGTGGTCAGCACTAAGTTGGCACGAATAAGGTACCCAACATAGCTCGGTGGACTCCGTGACGTACTACAGACTCGAGCCCGGGATCCAAACTGGAGACTTTTAGTGTCTCATTTGGTTATAATGCTGTCATTATCGTGCACTACGTTAATTAAATAAATTGTTACGCCCAAAAATGGCTAGAAATGTTATTTATTTTAGAACAAAAAATTGCCAATGTGGCAACTCACCCAACAAGACATCCCAATTTTCCGGTGTACCTAGCAAATCGGGGAATCCCAGAATTTGTGAAATGAGAATCCCGCTGACAATGGCAAGCTGGTGAAGCACCCCTATACCACCGCGAATATTGGCGGGGCTAATCTCCGACAGATACATTGGACTTATTCCAGTGTAGAGACCTAGGGAGAAATATGCTCAGTCGTGATAATTTTTATCTGGCATCATCTTGAATTTAGACTATCAAGATCTGCTTTTTAAAATACTCCATTAAAACTTTTAAAACAGCTTAATAATTTACTTTTGTGTGAATATTATTTATTTTAAAAAATAACGTCATCAGTAACGTAAAAACAGACAATTAAATTACTCGTTTAAAATTCTAAAAAATATATAGATGGTTGGAAGAACTAAGGACTTTTTTTTTTGAAAACTGTAATCTTTAGCAATGGTGTTTAGCAGTGAAGGTAAATATTACGAGCTCTTCGTTGTTGTTGTTGCTGTTGTTGTTGTTGTTGTGGTTGTTTCTGTTGTTGTTTTTTTAAATATCCATTTATACCGTATTTATAGGGGAACTGTCGTCCTACTGAAAATAATATGCCTATAGATCAGTAGAATGCCAACTAGAGCAGTAAGCGGAGATGACAGTGGATGGGGCGATTCGGATTACATCATCCATCAATGTTTTCAACAGCACACTTGTATTCCCAGTAAAGTTGTGATTGTTAAGAATATTTACCTTCTTTATTTAGTTAAATGCATGATATTTTACCTGCATGATTGCTTTACCTGCCTGATTTCTTTACCTGCATGAAAGCCAATGACGACCCTCCCCACTGTGATCATCTCGTATGAGCCGACACGTCTGCTGGCGAACATGAGGGCCGAGCCGACGACCCCGATAATGACATTGGCCAGTGATCCAAGTTTTCTGGGGAGTAGGTCCATGTCGTGGTCAAACTGTTTCGGACACTGGTCAAACTATCACAGTGCATTTTAAGACACTGGTCACTCTATCATGTGACATTTAAAGACTTTGTAGAAATAATCTAGCAGGAATATTAGAGACGATGGTCAAACTATCATTTTAAAAACTCTGGAAAATAATTAAACAGGAAGTTTTAGGATGGACAAATTATGATGGGAAATTAAGGGACAATAGATAAATTAAGATTTATAATGGATAATGGTCAAATTATACCAGAAAATTAATGGATGATGTAAAAATATAATAGTAACTTTCAAGACGTTGAGCAAATTATAACAGGAATTTTTCGACCATGAACATATTATAACTGGAAATTTTGCGACCATGGACAAATTTCTAACAGGAAATTTCAAGACCAACTGGAAGTTTGGAGACAAATTATAACTGACATTTACTTATGTTTTTAAGTAGATGGTACTACAGTTTACTATTTTAACATTTTTTTAAAAATAATCTGACTTTTTGAAATTATATGTCGCCATGTTAGATACTCCCTATACCATCTCCCCCCCCCCTACACATTACATGAGTAGATAAAGCGTAAATGTTGGATAAGATTAAAGACCTGCCCAGTTTGGTAGCCCACCAGCCGGCCAGGAAACCGCCCAGACAACCGCCGGCTGAGAAGATGGACACCGTCAGAGCCCAGAGATTTCTCGCCGTCTCATCCGTCATGCCGGACCCGTGGCGCCGGTGTTGGGTGACGTTCATGAACTCTTTGATTAGCTGGTGGGAGGATGGGAGGGAAAATGTTCAGTTTTGTGTCACATTTAACATTAGCAGTAAGGCAGGTGTTCATGAACTCTTTGATTAGCTGGTGGGAGGATGGGAGGGAAAATGTTCAGATTGTAGAAGATTTGCAAAACAACCAACAACAACAGTATGTCATGTATTCAGGAACTCTTTAATTAGCTTATGAAAAGATGGGAGGGAAAATGTTCAGATTGTAGATGATGTGTATAACAATTAGATTAGGGTTTTTAATGATTCACATAACGTGTCACCTGTTGTGTCATAAAAAGACCTATTAAGATAACTGGTTAAAGAATTTATGTAATTGAATTAGAGAATAATGATTATTGGGTTCGTTTTGTTTTGTTTTTTTGTTTTTTTAATTTATTTTTTTAAATAGAAAATAATTTTCGTATTTTGTTCGTTTATTGAAACGGAATAGAATTGAATAGGTGTTTAATAATGTACACATCAACCACATTTCAATGATGTATGCAGCAATCACATGTTTAATTCTGTATACAGCAACCACTTTTTTAATTATGTACACAACATCTACATATTTAAATTATCTACACAACATCCACATTTTAATGATGTATACAACGACCACATGTTTAATGATGTATACAACAACCACATTTTAATGATGTATACAACAACCACATTTTAATGATGTATACAACATCCACATTTTAATGATGTATACAACAACCACATTTTAATGATGTATACAACAACAACATTTTAGTGATGTATACAACAAAAATTGGTTTAATTATTTTGACAACAACCACGTGTTTAATTATAAACACAGCAACCAATTGTTAAATACATGTTTAATGATGTACACCACGACTACATGTTTACACAACAAACAAATATCTAATGATGTACACGACCACTACAAGTTTAATTATGTACACATCACACACATGTGTACTGATGTACACGACCCCTACTCACCGACTCTGGCGCATTGATGACACCAACGTTGTAACCAAACTGCAGAGATCCCATGGCTGCCCCAAGGATCGTGAGCACCAGAAAGCACGTCACATTCTAGTTGCCATGGATACAAGGAGCGTATAAATGTGTCATAAAATGAATTATTTATGAATAATGAATTATTAAGTAGGTGATGTAAAAATTAAATCATATTTGTGAATATATAACAGTATTGAGCACGATTAATTGCTAAAATGCGTACACTGTAGTCCCAAAATATGCAGTTTTCTGGATCACGTGATGAGGCGTACTAAAATTAAAAGCTTCCATTAAAATTTCTGTTAAAAATTCCACCTCGTGTCCACGGGAAGTGAGGAGCATATGTAAATCTTTTCGTGTTTGTGCCCAAGACGCATGGGGCAGAGGAAGTAGAGTTAATCTGATACAGTGACATATGAAGGGATTGTTTGGTCACCCTCCTTTATTTACCCTATCTAGTGGACTTGGGATTTTTCTGCTAACTTGAATTCGGATTCGAACTCGAGACTTATACGTAAAACTTACCAATTTTAAAATGTAGAATTGCCTGTTTCTATGTAAAGAAATTATATATGACTTTGTTTACGCAATTTTTTTTACCTTTATTGTTTTTTTCCGCCCTATATTTGGGTTTTTGCAGAGCCCTAAGTTGTTATACCTCCCATTCCATTAAAAATTCCTAACTACATCACAACGAAGGAACATGTTGAGTATAATTTTTTAATGGAAATTCGAAGATATGTGATATTTAAAATCTGATATGTACACTATATCCTTACACATATTTTTTACCGTAAAAATATTAACTGGTTAAAATGATTCATCAAGTACTACTTTTTTTAAAATTCTTTTTCCTTTTTACTTTCTCGTATATACGTAGTATAGAGAAAGTATTGTAATCGTGCAGAAAAAAAAATCGAGATTTTTACAAATCTCGACGTTTTACACCTCACTGATACGGAAAAACATAATTTTGCAATCTTGTCCGTATGTCTGTGTGTGTGTGTGTCTGTCCGTGTGTGTGTCTGTGTGTAAACACGATAACTTGAGTACCGTTACAGCTAGGTTGATGAAATTTCATATATAAGTATTTTATCAAAATCGTAGATCCGTATCAACTTTTGAGCGATTTCCGATAACCGGAAGTGGTACTTTTCCTACTTTGAATTTTTTAAAAGCCTATAACTTGAGTACTATTTCAGATAGATAAATGAAATTTCACATGTAAGTAAAAGATCTAATTCTCTACCTTCTGTTAAATTTTGAGTAATTTCCGTTGACTGGAAGTAGTAATTTACGCTACTTCCGATTTCTCAAAAAACTAATGTAAATTTTAAAAGTACTAATAATATTGCGCACTATTATGCGCTTTTTTTTATTTGCGTTCACTTGGTGTGCAATTAATTTGTCTACGAGATTTTATTCTATTTTTAAAACTTTAAGTATTTAAAATGGATTAAAAATCATGTCTATAGCCCGAGTTCCCATCCCCTGTTATTTTATATAAGAATATTCGAGAAAGTTTAGGGGAGATCACTCCCGGTTTATTTAAATCTGCTAGGGATAGTGAGCGCGGAGTGATACATTTGGCGTGCTAGGGATAGTGAGCGCGGAGTGATACATTTGGCGTGCTAGGGATAGTCAGTGTCTTCCAGGCATCTCTTTCGGGAGCCCCCCCCTCCCTCGTAGGGGGAGGGGTGGGGTCCGTAATTTTGTGACGGCGTGTGATGAGGGGGAGGGGGGGTCAGATGGTGGGACGTCACATTTTTTGCATTAACAAAAAGTAAAGTTGGAAAACGAATTTTAGCCGTTATTTCACGTTTTAGAAAATTGTTTTAATAAATTGTAATAGGAATTGTTGGGAGAGTTCAGACAAGATTTTGGAAAATTATCGATGTTTAAAAAAAATTCAACTGCAATTTTGAGGGGGGGGGGGGTTGTAGACTGAGGTGTGACGTCATTTTAGAGGGGGGGGGTCTGGCTTTTTGTGACGATGTGGGACGGAGGGGAGGGGGGAGGTAAAAATCGTCAAAAAAGCGTGACGTCATTTATGGATGACCCCTTATATAGAAAATATGTTTTTATCAGTGTCCACCCCCCCCCACCCCCCCCCCCCCCACCCGAAAATATCAAGTGTCTCTCTTCCCCCCCCCCCCCCCCCCCCCCCGGAAAAAAATTCTAGAAAAAACACTGGGAATACTGAAGGCGGAGTGATACACTTGGCGTGCTAGGGATAGTGAGGGCGGAGTGATACATTTGGCGTGCTACTGGTGCTACTGGTGCTACTGGTGCTACGAGGTGAGGGCCAACACAGGACCACAGGGCAATCAATTAACCTGCGGTCAGTTAATTTGTTTAATTGAATGCATGACACGTTGTCGTCACACTTAGTTTTAAAGGCAGAGTGTAGTAAGGATGTCTAGACTAATTACCAGCAGTGTTAGATACCAACAGAAGTGTATGACAGACAGACACGTTAGATAGTATAGAGTACACAGCTCCCTACAGTAATGTATAGAGAGCACCTTGACATTAGATATTGAGTATACATTTACCGACAGTTGTGTATAGAAACGCTTTAGACATTAGGTTTATTATATTTTTAAAAGAAGGTAAATATGCTCTTTAAAGTATACTCTTTAACTCAAACTAATTTGCTTACATTGTTCACCGTTTCTTATAATTTAATTTAATTCAATCTTGTAATCCGAATTTTCAATCGAATTAATGGGAAATCTTTAAAATATCTGATTTTTTTTTAAAATTATTATTTTGATTTAAACCAAATTCATAATTTTTAAATTATAATATATTGTATATATTATAGGCCTATATTGCACAACATACACAAAGTAACAATCGTTGCGTGTGTTGTACTAAATTGTGTTCATTGGTTTAGGACTTAATTAAAATAGTTCACGTAACGTAAACAACAATCAATACAGTAAAACACAGTCTTACCTGTCTGGTTGATTTGCGTTTAACTTCAAATGTGAACTTAGCATCTGAACATGGGTTCCCATTGTGAGAGGCTTTAGCCTCGTCTGTAAGTTGCTGATCCATGGCGTTTAAACTCTAAAGAATTTGGTTTCTCTTCATAATATCCAGTGTGTTTTGAACAATGATCCAAGCGAGTGTGTTGGGTTAGGGAAGAAAATCCATAACGTGTATCAGAAATGTTAGGTAATTGTTAAAACGTGAGCAAGTCTAACGACTTAGTTTTTAAGAACGTGAGAAAATTAGGAAATAATTATTAAAACACCGACAGGGCTTGGTCTTTTATAAGAATAAATGTTAGGTAATTATTAAATTTTAGGTTGTTTTTTTTTATACGCTAATATTGCTACCCAAATTACCTAAACCTGACCCTAAGCCTCACTCTAATATTAGCAATTTAAACCCTAATCCATACAAAATACAATACCAGTAGATATAGTCCTGTCGGTGTTTTATAGATACCAAAAGTTTTCAAACAAGAAGTGTTCTTTCAAGCACTTGGTATAATCAACGCTAAAGAGAGTGTAGTATTAAAACAAGTTTTCCTAGAGTGTTTCGTTATTGAAGTAAATCCAGTTTTTTAGAACAACAGCTAGATATCTAGTAACGTTACACTCCTTGTAAATACTTAAGCTGAATCCACATTCTGAAAATTGAAAAAGTGACTTATTAAGCTCAGATATTGATGAAAGGAGATATAAAAATTAAAGAAACTGCAACAGAGCATCATCAATTGAGTTTTTTTTTTCAACTGGTAAACTAATATTTAACACAAATATAACACAAAAATGGTATACCCAAGGGTTGCGAGAATAACTTTTGTCACTGTTTAAGTCTACTTTGTCAACCGCACGATACAGTTGGATCAAATTGTGCCTTTAAAATACGACATCGCTCACTAATTTAAAATTTCAGTGTTCACGTGCCCGTGTGCAGTTGTGTCCCCTTAACACTAAAATAATTTCTCCGACGATTGTTTACCCGTATCAAAATGTCAAATAATGCAAAAACAAAGAGAAACTTTTTTTTTTGTAAAGTGCATTACCTCCCTTGTTGAAATATTTCAGCTCAGCACAACAGGTGGTTTTATTCTAAAACCTCAACATTCTACACAAATTTTTCCCGTTGACATTAGTTTAGTGGGCCGTGGATGAATTTGCAATGTTTATCTTACAAATATTAACTCGTTTTTTAAAACAGAATTGACAAAAAAAATTGGTTTTGATGCTGTGTTTAATAAAATATAACTAGCTGTGCTTTAGATTAACTTGAAATGAGTTAAGTTCAGAACTTAAGGTAGTTGCAACGAGTAAAGGCTAATATCCCCTAAAAGATACCGGTACGACACTGCAGTCGAGTGAAACACGTTTTATAGGTTTCTAACAATGCTGACGACTTTAGAAATTAGCACACAATAACATTGGGTTAACACGCCTCCATTTGAACTCCAGCATAGGCCAGCGTAGGAAAACAAACACTGTGGAAGCATGTGTGTCAGTGAGTGTGTGCGTGAGTACACCACAACTATATCCACGCCACCGCTAGCTGAGCATACATTTACTCACTCGCATTGTCAGAATTGGTGCAAATTAAAAATCCGGCTCGCGTTGAAAAACATTTTCTTGGCATGAAATAATTTAGTCACACTTTTTAATAAATATTTCACAACGAAACAATCAAAAACTAACATCACATCTTCAACTTTGCTTTAAAAAATCAAAACAACGTTACCGGTAAACCTACCCCAAGTAGCTGAAGGCATATCCGTGCAGTGTAAACAAGCCGCGAGAAATAAGACGCGTTAAGGCCGCCACTTGGCCCGGCTGTGGTGTTGTGTTTAGGACAATGCCCGTTACGTCGCCAGTTGGCCAGGTGATTTATGCACCTGGTGGCGGGGCGCTCAGCTGGTGATGTGTGAGGCGTTGTGCGACTGGTGGTAAAGTATGACGAGGCTGTCTTGTCTATTGTGTGTGGTGTGTATTTTGTGAATGGCTCTAGAGAAGGGTGAGGTTGTTTTATACAAACGCATACTATTATTTCAATAAATTATTGTCTCTTCCTAAATATTAGTAAAGATATCCAATAGATAATAATTAATATAGTGACCAACGCCTTTCTTTATAGTTATTAAAATAGTAATGTTTTATTTAAGGAAAATCATTTATTTTCTCATGTTTAGTGCGTACAAGATTGTTATTAAAACGTTATATATATATATATATATATATATATATATATATATATATATATATATATATATATATATATATATATATATATATATATATGGGTGTGTGTGTGTGTGTGTATATAAAGAGAATATTTGGAGTACTATCACATACACATGTATTTTGGTGCCGATTTTCTGCAAGTTAATAGTCACACATCTTAAAAACTGAAGTTGATTTTTTTTTCTAACCTAAACTATTCCGTTTTTCTTTTTTTTAATTCAATAACAATAATTTTCTGCTAAAACATACTTTCTGAACAAACACTCACCCCTCGTCACACATTGTCACTTAAGTCCGACAAACACCCAGCCCCCTCCCTCCTCTTCAGAGTGTGAAGTCCTTTACGGACGAACCCTTTCTATATATAATCGTTAATATTTTCACTTTTTATTCTAAAATACCGAAACCCCTGCTACATTAACAAATTACATTTAACAAAAGTATTGTCTTCCAAATAATCATGTCTGTGAACTGAAATATCTACCTTATATGCAACTACCAATTATTATTAATTGCATTGTTATGAGGAGAATAAAATCAGTGTTAAGACATTCATAGCAATGTTAGACACATTGCTATTTCAACACGACAGAGGTATTTTTAAAAAAAATAGAAATAAAGAATATCATTCCAATACCTCAACTTTACACGGTCAAAAATAGCACGGTGTCGTATATTGCAAATAAGGAGGTGAGGGTTAGGGTTTTTGTGACGATAGGTAAGAGGGGGTAAGAGGGGGGTAAGAAAGTGTGGCGTAACAATTATATATGATTTCTCAAAGACCACAAATGATTGAATTATGGTTATTTCAGAAAGGGGGTTAAGACTTTTTGAGACAACATTTGACGATAGTGGGGTGGATTATAATCGGCTTTTAAAGTACGACGTCATTATTATATGGATAATCCCTTAATGAAATAAAACTATCGGTGACCGGGCGATCTGCAGGCATCAACGGACACCTGCTTTATGACGCCCAGACATGTCGGGGCTGTGCCAGTGACATTAACGTTAGGGTTTCTTTCAGACATTTTTCTCCTGGGGGGGGGGGGGGCGTGAAACTTCCGAGAGGGAGGGGCGGACAGTTTATATTAACTATATATTTTCTATATTTTCCGAAGCTGGTGGTGGGCGTGGTTCCGGAAGGGGTGGAGATTTCCCCACTCTCCCTCTCCCTCCCCCTCCCCCTCCCCACGGGGAGAGATGCCTGAAAGAAATTCCAATAACTGTTACAAACAAGCCAATCAAAGATTTCGTGTTAGCAATATCTGATTCTCATCAGGATTTGAACTCACAGCTCTCGTGTTAGCACTATTTCTTAAATAAGACAGCTCTCGTGTTAGCACTATTTCTTAAATAAGACAGCTCTCGTGTTAGCTTTATTTCTTATATAAGACAGCTCTCGTGTTAGCACTATTTCTTATATAAGACAGCTCTCGTGTTAGCTTTATTTCTTAAATAAGACAGCTCTCGTGTTAGCTTTATTTCTTATATAAGACAGCTCTCGTGTTAGCACTATTTCTTATATAAGACAGCTCTCGTGTTAGCTTTATTTCTTAAATAAGACAGCTCTCGTGTTAGCTTTATTTCTTATATAAGACAGCTCTCGTGTTAGCACTATTTCTTATATAAGACAGCTCTCGTGTTAGCACTATTTCTTATATAAGACAGCTCTCGTGTTAGCTTTATTTCTTATATAAGACAGCTCTCGTGTTAGCACTATTTCTTATATAAGACAGCTCTCGTGTTAGCACTATTTCTTATATAAGACAGCTCTCGTGTTAGCACTATTTCTTATATAAGACAGCTCTCGTGTTAGCACTATTTCTTATATAAGACAGCTCTCGTGTTAGCACTATTTCTTATATAAGACAGCTCTTGTGTTAGCGTTATCTCTTATATAAGACAGCTCTCGTGTTAGCACTATTTCTTTAAAAAGACAGCTCTCGTGTTAGCTTTATTTCTTATATAAGACAGCTCTCGTGTTAGCTTTATTTCTTATATAAGACAGCTCTCGTGTTAGCACTATTTCTTATATAAGACAGCTCTCGTGTTAGCACTATTTCTTATATAAGACAGCTCTTGTGTAGCTTTATTTCTTATATAAGACAGCTCTTGTGTAGCTTTATTTCTTATATAAGACAGCTCTTGTGTAGCTTTATTTCTTATATAAGACAGCTCTTGTGTAGCTTTATTTCTTATATAAGACAGCTCTCGTGTTAGCTTTATTTCTTATATAAGACAGCTCTCATGTTAGCGTTATCTCTTATATAAGGTCAGCCAGCGTCTTTTTTTACAGCTCATTAGTCTAACTTGCTTAACTACATACCACGGCTGTTCAAATATTTAGCATGTTTTGTTATTGTTTATTTTATATATCAGATTGCATGCATGCCGTGTGTGCTATAAAATTGGCTGATTGTTATATATGGCCGTTAACACAGCATAGTCGCTTGTCAACAGCACACCTCTATAAAAATGATTTGTTTTTATAACGTTCCAATGTTTTTCCCCAAGACGGTCGTTAATCTAAATTCGTTCCACTGATTGGGGAAAGGAAGGTGGGGGGGGGGGGGAGTGAGTGTTTCCGAGGATTATGTAAAATAATGTCTGGATTCTGTTGTTTTATTCTTGGATTGTAGGTTACACCGTTACAGAGGCGTAGCGAGGGGGGGGGGGACATATGTCCCCGGGCGCCGACCTTGGGGGGGGGGGCGCCAAAATGGGTTGGAAAAACAAATTGAAGGTTTGAGGGGGGTGCAAATGAAAAGTTCAAGGGGTGGGGGTGCAAATCGAAAGTTTGAGGGGGGGGGGGTGCAAATCGAAAGTTTGTCCCTGGGCGCCGGGAAGGGTCGCTACGCCTCTGCACCGTTATACGACATTGTTACTGTTATCGAATGCTAGCTCTGACTTTGAAGAGCTCCAAGACAATCATGATGAAAGTGCAGACATTCAGCAACAGATGCCTAAGAAATATTTTCCATATCCGTAGGCCAAACAACATACGAAACTCCAACTTCTAGCAAAATTTAAAAACAATATTAAAGGGGCGCTATAAAAACACCAACTCCAGTTTTCTTAAAATAAATCTGGAGAAGGCGACCAGTATTTGTTTTAGGCATCTCTTTGAAGGTGCAGTACTTAGTTTATTTTAGTTTATTTTTCACCCTAATATTTCAATTAACATTTTTTTAGGTAACCTCGTCTTTTTTTATTTTTTATTTTTTTTGTGACCTATTCATCTAATTGAAGCGCAATAGTTGGCTATATTTGCCCATACTAACTCATCTAGCTCGTGAAACAGTGCAGCTCACCTGTTTTACCTGTGTGGTCCCTAGGACCCGGGCCCGGGATCTGATCTCGAGACTTTAGGGTAATCAAGCTTACGAGCCGACCCGCGGCATATCATATGCCGCTATTTAGTTGTTTTATTTTCTACTTTTCAGTAATTCATAATTTGTTAATTCGATAGTACCAATGCTGCCACTGAAAATATTTGCTTTAAAACACTATCAGTAGGTCGTTAAGAACGATACTACCCCCCACCCTCCTTTCCCCCAACCCCTACCCCCACCCTCCTTTCCCCCCAACCCCTACCTTACCCCCCCCCCCCCCCCCCCCGTGAAAGCAGCCTCCTCTTAGTTACCTCCCCTAAGTTTAAAATCGTTTCAAACTAAATTATCTGCCCCTAATAGCCGTCACTAAACCCGGCTCTACGAATGTAAACATTTAGCGTGAACCAAAGCTCACCAGACCATGTAGGGGTGGGGTGGTAGGGAGCGCGCTTACAGCTTGTTTTCTAGCGTCTCCCAGAAGAGAATTATATATATAGATTTGTGCTCTACCATCCAACCCCGCTGTCCCCTCTGGCACCAGTACATCACAATTAATATTTATAATTTTAAAAAATTCTTTTCAATAATATTTCTTAACAGTACAACTATAATCATACTGTCGTTTTTTTTTAATTATTAAAAATAACTGCAGAAACACACGCAGAAAAAAAGCAATGGAAAAAGGTCCATTACCTTGTCAAGGAACAGCCCACTGGATCGACGAATTGGGAATAAATCGCAAAATAAAACCAGTCGAAGACAGGTTAAGTTGACACAACCAAAGACCGTCCCGCAGACGTTAAACTGTCTTTTTTATTATGGCTAACAAGTTCAACGTACACAACCCGCAGTAGTTAATGTCAAGGGCTGGGAGCTTGGTTCGCCAAGTTAAAAAAAAGATAATGTAAAGAGGATTAAGTAGGCGAGATCACTCGTGGTGATATTGTTGCTTCCCTTTATCGGTAAACTAGCGGTCTCGGATTGTTTTTAATTTTAAACTGTTGGAATTGTTTTTAAAAAATAGTTAAATTAGTATAGATTCTAATCTATTACTTTTTCTAAATTAAATAGTTCTCGGTATCGACTTGTAGTAGAATTTATTTACAGGAAAAAAATCTGGACTTTTTCATAAGCTTCTGAGCGAAAACTGCTTTATCAATCATAATTATGCTTACACACTATTGGCCTAACGTGAGTTTCTCTTTCGATAATAACGAAACAATACAGTCGACCATAACAAACGTGATATTCATATAATTCACGATATTATCCTGGACACTTTTTAAAAAAAAAAAAAGCAAAGATATGTTAAGGGATCGAAAAAAAAACCGGGCGTTTTGATATGCTTTCATTGTTTTTGTGTTCAGGGTAACAGAAAAAGTGCCCCCCCCCCCCTAGGAGAAAAAAGTCTGGAAGAAACACTGGTCGTGCTCACTTTATCCATCATAACAAAATATAAAAACACAAACTGTAAACAGACAATTTTATTTTAAATAGAACAAAATATAAGCCTAGTCGAGTTTCCCCTTACGCAAAACCAATAGACTACGCCTTAAGCTTACAATTCCTCCATATTACTTTAACGAAAATAAAAATAACCCATTCACCGTGTATTGTGTTTAAGGATGTAGATGTGGGCCTTTAAACGAGTGTAATGTGAAGCTGCCCGCATCATCACGTCCCGGAACTACTGAATCGTTTCTTGAACTGTGTGGTGATGAAGTGGGAAGGCGATACAAAAAGAAAGAAATATATTTTTGCAGCTGTTGTTGTTTTTTTTTTCAAACTATATCTTACCATTAAAGGGACTGGTGTGGATTTGTAAAATAATTCAGAGACCTCCATTTGGGGGGATGGGGGTGAGGGGGTAATCCATAAATGACGTCACTCTTTTTTGTCAATTTTTACCTCCCTTTGTTGTCATACATCGTCACATTAAATCAGACCCCCCCCCCCCCACCCCCACCCCCAAATGATGGCACACTTCAAAATTGCATTTGAACTTTTTTAAACATCCCCCCCCCCAAATATGACGTCATTTATGGAGTCTCCTGAGTAGATTTGCTAGTTTTTCTTTACTGGATAGACCCTATTTATGTTTTAGAAAACTATAGAAAGCTTAACATTTAAAGACAGCATCCCCAATTTTATATTGTATGCAGTGGCGTAGCGAGGTCGGGTGTCACCCGGTGCGGCAGTAAATGGTGTCACCCCCAAAGGCGTAGCAACCCTTCCCGGGGCAAACTTTCAATTTTCGATTTGCACCCCCCCCCCCTCAAATTTTTCTCTATACATTTTGCTATTTTTTGCCTTGGTGTCACCCCCCTAAATGGTGTCACCCGGTGCGGTCCGAACCCCCCGCCCCCCCCCCCCCCCCCCTCGCTACGCCTCTGATTGTATGGTAGGATTAAGAGCTTCATAACGGCCTCTTGGCAATTTAATAAACGAAAACTTTGATATTACAATTGCGTCACAATGTCTTCAAGACAAGGCTCAGAGTCTACTGTCCGTATAAAGAAAAAGCTTGGTCAAAAGAAACGGGTCAAACTACATCAAAGAAAAATGGACGGGTTAAATGCTAGGTGAGACATTGGAAGAGGAGACAGAGGAATGGAGGCAACTGATCAAAAGTCTACCAGACGACAAGAGATAGACAGAATGTGTTCCCGAATAAGTTTCTGTGTTTGTAGTCTTCTGGTGTATGGTAGCCAGCGACTCATACATAGTGTATCATAGCCACGATTTAGTGGGCAGCAGGTCAAAAGTTTACTATAAAAAGTAAACAATGAAAAAAATTATATTAAAAAAAACTTAAACAGCCTGTTATTTATACCAACACTAGTCTCAGAATGTTGTTCTTTATTATGACACTCTAGCTAAACAGTTGATTAATATTTTTCTTTTACTTGCATTACAAGCAGAATTTCTTCCAGAATCTCTCCAAGTAAACAATGAGGTGAAGAAACCCTTAATGTAGTAGGGTGCAGTTTATAATGACAGGGTGTCAAATCAGTAGCCTTGAAACACCTGGAATTTTAGTCTTCTGTTATCTACACCAGATTAGGTTGTTGAAAGAAAAAAAAGTGACAAAATCAACTGAATTAACAATATGTAACAATTAAGAAAAAACAAGTAAAAATAAAACTTCATACGTCTTTATTCAGAGCTATGCATTCAAATACATCATTTAAAAAAGTAAGAAAACATTTTTTTGATCATTCAGGGTCCATGCCATTAAAGTCCAGGTTTTATTATCTTGTGGCCTATAGCCAGAACACAATGTCGTGTGGTACAATAGAAGACAGTGCTTTTGTTACCATGAACACCATCTCCATAGTGGCACATTGGGTGACATGTGATACACATACAAAAGGTAGAATGTTAGCATGCAACACACAGTTTTATCATGCAGCACAAAGTTACTTGAACCATCTAATTACAATTGGTAAGGGATACAACTCCTGTTATACAATATTCAATTTTTTTAAATGTTTCAAAGAATAATTAATATATATTTTTTAAAAGGTGTAAATGTTATTTTGCCATCATCACCATCTTGTTATTAGTGGTTCTTGTACAGATTCATGAATACATTTTATGTAGACATGCATACATACAAATCTGTAGCAGCTAAAGGGTTAAAAGCATCTTTCAAACTATCATTTGATCATTGGAGGAAGTGAGTAAACTTCTGTTTTGTATATACAATTGACTGACTAGACACATCAACTTGCACACATAATTCATGTTCAATAGAGAATGTACATATGATACACATAAACAGAACACATCATTAGTTAGGTTCAAAACATTTGGCTAACACAATCTCAGGATAAATTAAAAGAATACTGATAGTCATTGTAGGTGGAAATTAAAAACAGTCTTTGTCAAGCAACTGTTATATTTTTTATACAAACAGCACTATCATTTTAGATACTAAACCAGAATATACTAGTGGCAGTGTACAACTGTAAGCTGGGTTATATTGGGTTAAGCTTTGTCTATCTCTTTAATAATCTCTTTAATAAAAGGCTAAAACCAACTAAATAGTTGGCAGCAAATTAGACAACAAAATAGAAGCCTCAATGTTTAGTTTCAATTAACTAATAATGGCACAGATCTTTCTCAGTTGCTTGTAACCAATCTATACAATTTTATATTACAAATGTAGTCACATATCTAAACAATGATTAAAATCATTTCTAAAAATTTTGGTTCTTAATTTTATCCTCACTGCACCTCTTACTAACAAATCAACATTACTGTGTTAAGTAAACAAAAAGGAACATAATATTAAGTGAAACAGTGGGAAGCTTCAGGTTTGGTAAAGTCAAACAACAATAGAGTGGAAGTAAGTCAAAACAGCAGGTACATTGTAGTAGGCAAGCAGCAAATGAGCACCATTGTTAGTGAGTAAAACAATCAAATTGGCTGGCTCAGTCTAAAAACAAAATCAAATGAATCACTGTAAAACATACATCACTTTGGTTTTTTTTACAATAGCCTAGTTGTGGCAACATAAAATTGTTATTGCTCAAGCAAAAAAAAAAATAATTACTTAATATTTTAGCAAATAAAATGATCAAACCATTTTAAAACAACATCTAAAATTCTTTTGTTAAGTTTTTTTCTACATGATTAGGCCTATATATTCACTATCCTAGATATTACATAATTATATGCATTTCTTATGTAATAAATTTGGTTATACGTTTAAGGTATTCTAAGGTAGAAAACTAAGATAATCAAGCATATAAATATCTTGCTTAAATTGAGTAACATAGGTTGATGATACATGAAAAGTTAAGTTTTTTTTTAAATGAATAAAACATTTTATAACTAGGTATACACATGACATAAAGAAGTGCTAAAAAGAAAATTTTGATTCTAAATTAATGTGCAGAATATATGAATTAGTACAATTCCACTTTTTTGTATGGTTAAAAATACACAAGAAATTTGTGTAAATTGTGTGTATAAATTAACAAGAGTGATATTCTAATAATAATACAATTGCTAAGACTATCCTGTTAATCTTTTAACATAAAACAATAATTTCTTATGAATTCGATGAATGATTTATAACTAAATACTGAATGTATAAAAAAAAACATTAAACATTAGCTGCTGACTGAACAAAATGTTACAATCAAGGCAAAAAAATTTGACATCTAGAACCTTTGTTCAGATTATTCAACAAACTTTTTTGTTGCAGCTCTTAAGTGTCACAAATGTATTAAAAAATGAACAATGAGATTTGTTTTTCAGTAATGACAGCAATTAAATTCAACCAAATAGATCAGATGTTTATGACATGATATTTTTAGAAAATCAATTAATTAGGGGATTTAAAATTGGACTGTAACAGAATAATGTTACTTCGGTAATAAAAATTACAAGTACATCTTAAGGACGGATTTCAATTAGTGGTAACCATTTTATATACACTGATTCAAAATGGTACTCTAGGTCAGATTATTTGTATTTAGTTACTGATATGGTTGGTTCATAAACATGTAATGTAATGGTTACCTTGGATATACTAAATTCAAGGATGAACAAAGGTTTTAAAAGAAAATTCTACCAGGGATTGAAATCAAATGCTTTAACTGCAGACATTATAAAAGAATACTTTTTGTTTTTAAAAAAACCATATCGCTATGGTATAATATCAATTGAGTGAAGCTATATACAATATCAGAGAGGTAGTCTGCTCCCTGTGATAATAATTTACGGCATTAGGTATCTCTAAATGCAAAGATAGCAATCTAATAGTTTAAACAAATCAAAATCAATATGGTTTAGTCAAACATCGGTTTGTTGAGAGGGTATCTTATGTGCCAAGTCTAATAAACTACCATCATTTACCTTTTGTAACTAACATATTAATACTAACTGTTCTACTGAGACTCAATGGTTCTAACCATCTCTTTTGTTAAATATGAACTGCTATTTTTTTGTCAAAGTTTATTAACTTCACTATCAGAAATATTTAGGAAATGTTCATTTCTATAAACTAGCAAATACACTGGTTAAAACTCATCATGTTTAGTTAAAGCTTCACCAAAATCTGTAGCTTGGCTTCCTACAAACAAGTCATATTTGTCCAAAATTTCCTCTTTGCTAAGCTTGCCATCCTAGTGAAATATAAAAAAAGATAATTATATTTACACTAATACACATGCAATTATAGCAATAAATTATAATTAATATATAAATTATTTGAAAAAATTATGTAAATAAAAATGTGAGTGACAGAAAACAGAGAAGAAACCTATATAGGTGACAGGTAGTTCTTTAGTTAACTAGAATCATACGGTTTTTCAAAGATATAAGTGGCGAAGTGGATGTTTCCACTTTAAAATTTGAATTAACGAAGTGCAGATACATTTTAAAAAACTGAATAAATTATCGATAATATAATGTCGCCCAAATAGCCATGCCAAATTACTAAAACGTATACCTTATCTGTATCTGATTCAAAAATCAGGTGTATAGCTTCTGCTCGTGAGTGATCATAATCATGGGGGATTATCCACTCCATTACTTCTGCCTTGTCCATTTTCCCATCCTTGTTTTTATCACGGTAATTAGCAAATTGTTCGCGTTCTGATTTAACCCAATCAGGTTCTTCTTTCCCTTCTTCTTCAGGGGTACGAGGCCACATGTCACCTATGGGTAGGCACAGAGTAGGAGTAGAGAAAAGAATGAAAAACAAAAAAGTGAAGAGTGCCACCCATGTCCATCTCTTTACTGTTCATAACTTTGTACTGACAATCTGTAATCCTTAAATCCTACTACTGGGTTTAATACCCCTGGCACTTCATTTAAAAAGAAGTTTGGATTCTGTAAGCTTGTTTTTGGTCTGATTTTTGTACTATGTAAAAGTATACAGCAAATGTAATGGATTGGGTGGCAACACTTTACTCTTATCCAAACCAACCCTATTTTCATCAGAGGATCGAATGAGGTGCTCAGCCTCGGCAGTACTATGATCATAATCTTCTGGAATAATCCATTCCCTTATTTCATGTTTATCAAGTCTCCCATCATGATCTTTGTCACGAAAATTTGCAAACTGTTCCCTTTCTGATTTCACCCAATCTGGTTCGCCTTCATTCTCAGGGTCATTTTCATCATCTTCGTCATCATCACCCCAAATATCATCTATAGCAGTAACCATCTATTTTAGTGTTTGCCATAAATAACAATGTCTTATAACAAAACAATTGTTTATAGTTTTTAAAGCTTCGAATTAAGCTACAAGAGATAGTTTCTAAAAAAAAATTTCTTTCATTTAGTAAAATTATACTGAAGGGTGAGTTAGGTTTTATTGATCAAAAAAAAAAAACTTACCAATATATTCTTGTAAACTTATATAACCATCTCCATCTTTATCAATATCCTCTAGTGTTTCCTAAAATTTATAGTAAGAAAAAAGTCAGTACAATTATTTAATAAAAATTAAATGTTTTACTTAATAGTTTTTTATCTACCCAAATTTCATAATAAAAATTACTTACATCAACAACAATACCCCTCATGTGTTCAGCTTCCTCAGGATGAAGAAAATCTTGGAACTCCTCTTTTGTCATTTTACCATCACCATTTTTATCTGCTTGGTGCCACCTTCTTTTGTCTCTCATGATCATGTCTTTGTATTCATAAGTAGGAGCACCCTCAACTGGTTCTATATTTTTTTAAAAGTGGAAAATAGAAAAGAGAATAAGAATTTGAATGAAAAACTTTTTACATTATCATTCATTATGTAAATTTCAACATAATTCTAAAACAAAAGTAATGCAAGCTTACCATCACTGTAACCAAAAGTACGTTTCTGATAAGATTCCCAAGATAGAGAGTTATCATCATCAGGTGCATGGTCTTTCCACATGCGATCAGTGTCTGTGACAATGTAACGTCTTTGTACATACTGAATCCATTCTTTCAGCTCTGGCTCTGTTACTTCACCATCTTTGTCCTTATCAATCTTGTCTACGATGATACTAAAATACATAAAGTATATCACATTATACACGGCTAAGAAAAAATAGTGGAAATGTGATCAAATATTTCTAAATTTCTAATAAATTGTCCTTTCTTACGCCAATCTTCTCTTGCTTTCTTCTGGTGACAACTGATCAAAAGTCTCTGCTTCTTCATGACCAAGAAAAGCATCATGGTCATAATCATTGTTGTGCTCACCATGAACTTCATGTTCCTCATCACTTAGAGGCTAGAAAATTGAAACAGATAGGTAAATTTTATCAAAAAATTACTCATGTAGCGGTGATTTAATTATAGCTAAGGGATATTTAAGATAATTTGCCTATGTTTGGGTTTAAAACTTATTTCATAACTTTTGATTAAGTGCTATATTTATGATAAATCACAACAGACAGCAGTATACATTTTTTCTAGACACTTTTTAATTAATATAATATATTAATTTTTTGTCAAGCACCATGCAATGAACATCTACAAACATAAACAAGTTGTCATATTAAAACAAAAAAGATTAAATATTTTTCTAAATTTTTAAATTAATATAGATTATACCTTGTCTTGGACTCTCTGTTTCTTTTCGTTTGTAGGAATGGCACTACAGTAAACAGTGGTGATGATAAACAGTACCAAAATGAAAGTATACAGCTTCATAGCTTGCCCTGATTTCTGCATCTGTTTATAAAGGGGAAAAATTAGGCCTAGATCTACTTAAAAATTAAGTAATAGATCAGTCAGGTAAGCTTCAGTTTAGTTCTTTACAAATTTAAAAGCTGTTCATGAAATCTGCTAGATCTAGATGTGGTTATTACTTTTCAGTATTCCTGTCATGCACAGTGTGACAGTAGGTCTCTGCATTTGATCTTGCCGCTTTTCTTTGATTACCATGTTTTTTGCATGCTAATTTAAAATCTTAAGACTAGATTTCACTAGACTAAGATACTAGCACAGTAGTATTTACTAGAATCTAGATCTAGTTAGACTAGTAGTGAATATAGAATAATATTATAATCAATAATCAGAGTTTCTTCCAGGTCTGGCATCTCTTGGGGGAGGGGGGAGGGGCAGAAAATATATACTAAAATTAATTTAAAAAATTATATAGGCCTAGATCTACTTTTTAACTCCCCCCCCCCCCCCCCCCCCCCCCCATTGAACAAATAAAACTCTAGAACTCTAGATCTAGATTCTACTTCTAGATTTAGATCTAGACTAGACTACTACTAGATCTAGATCTAGAAATCTAGATCTAGATTCTAGATCTAGAGATCTAGATCTAGATCTACTCTAGACTCAAGATTTCTAGTCTTAGTATTAGTAGAATAGATATTAAGATAAGATTAAGAATTTAAGAATAAGAAGACTCTTGAGTCACTCTTGACTTATGCTAAGATTGGCTAAGAAGTACTTATTAATTAATTAACTACTTAACTTACCTTAACGTGTAAATGGCTATAGGTAGTGTGAGATCAGTAATCAAAGCTTACGTGATTCAAATTAAGTTATAGATCTAGAATCTAGATCAAGAGCACTGCTAAAAATCGATTAGTTTTAAAGAAAACTTCAATATCACCGCAGCATAGTAAATCTCGTAAGCTAAATAATAAGCTCTTAACTCTATCTTAATTCTAGGAGAGCTCGGGCCAATGAAATTGCAGAAAATGTAACATGTGACGTTGCTGGCCCAATGGCATTGGTGCCAACGTGGCCTATGAATTTAATCAACCAACCAAAGCGAAAAACATTTTGGAGTCTGCTGCGTGGCAGGAAACACAACACTACAAAACTTCGTTCCACGTGGAACATTCCATAGTTGTTGCATACCTGAAATTTTTAACCAACATCATTTTTATTCTAGGAAATATGCAATAGACATATGAATACAAATCACACACTAGACTATTAACTTAATTAAGTTATAAATGGGTTTCTATTTCCTTGGAGGGCCTTTCCGCTGTTGGCACCTAGACATTAGACAACACGATAATGATAAAATCAAGATATAACCTTGATAAATAACAGGTCACATGTGGAATCTTTTTAAAAAAATCTAAACTCTAAGTTTGCGTATAGTGTTATCCCAAGTCCACACTGAAGATCGAGAAAAACTTTTAATGAGGCAAGAAGACCTCAAATGTAGGCCTACTTTTCAACATAGATTTCTTTTTTTAGATTTTGAAAAAAATATTTGATGTTTTATACACGGCACGGCAATGTATAGGAACGTATGAAGCACTGGAGTTTCAGACACATTTATTTCACTTTTTTGCTTAACCCATAACTAGATTCTATATCAGTGAGTGTTAATACCACTACTCAAAATGCAAATTAATACACAATAGCAAATCATCAGAAACATTTAGAAAATCTAAAGTAGGCCTACACATTAGATTGAGACAAGGTATCTGGTTGTGTGAACATGAAACAAACCACAGCAAACAAAGGAACTGCATGAATGTGTGGAATCCAACGGACACAATAAGCTGAAGTTGAATACTTGGATTTCGCAAGGGGGCTCTGCCTTCTAGCAAATAATCAACAACAAATTAAGAAAAAAAAAACTGCTGGTTGAAGAACGATAAAAAAGCAACTTTTTTTTTAAACCAACGTGGAATTCTAGTGCGTTGTCAAGACAAACTAACTCAGGATCTTTAGCACAGAATAGTTTATTTTATAGCCTACTGTATGGCTTGGAGACAGAGGGTAATAGACATGCAGAGTAGAACGAAATAAGAAAAAAAAAAGGGGGGGGGGGGGGGGGGGGGGGGGGGTGTAATGCACTTTCAGAGGCGTAGCGACCCTTCTCGGCGCCCGGGGACAAACTTTTCGATTTGCACCCCCCCCCCCTCAAGATTTCGATTTGCACCCCCCCTCAACCTTTCAATTTATTTTTCCAACCCATTTTGGCGCCCCTCGCTACGCTACTGTGCACGTTGGTCCGTGCAATAGGTGAAGTAGAGTTCACTTGTTTCCATGACCTCCATGCAGGATTAGTGTTGTTACGCCTTGTCGCCTTTATTTTTCCTAACATGAGTCAGGTACCCATCAGAGCTGGGTGGACTCTACTGCTCGAACCTGGGATTCGAACTCGAGACTTTCGGGTTAGCAGTCCGACGAGTTTCTTTTCAACACACACACACACACACATATATATATATATATATATATATATATATATATATATATATATATATATAGGCCTATATATATATATAGGCCTATATATATATATAGGCCTATATATAGTGCGCAGTGGCGTAGCGAGGTCGGGTGTCACCCGGTGCGGCACTTAATAGTGTCACCCCCCCCCCCCAGAGGCGTAGCGACCCTTCCCTAGGACAAACTTTCAACTTTCGATTTGCACCCCCCCCCCCCCCCTCAAACTTTCGATTTGCACCCACCCCTCAAACTTTCCATTTGCACCTTGCACCTCTTAAAAGACTATTTAACACTCGAATTAATCATTTAATTAAGTGGAATTATCATTTTTCTCTATATATTTTGCTATTTACTGCCTTGGTGTCACCCCCATAAATGGTGTCACTCCCATAAATAGTGTTAGCCGGTGCGGTCCGCACCCCCCGCCCCCGCCCCTCCCCCCCCCTCGCTACGCCACTGATAGTGCGCATTGCCCTACTGTCCAAGTCCGAACTCCGAAGAGCTTAAAATTTATTAGATTGGCCGACCAATGCTGTTGAGTTACGGCTAGGGTATAATGGCTTTTTTAATTGATCCTGGCTGCGATTTCATTGTTTATTAGTGTGTTGTTCGCTCATGTTTGTATAACATTGTATATGCAATGCGACATGGACATGGACCAAGAGAGCCGCCAAAGAAAAATTTCACACACAAGTTCGTTTCTAAAGAATAGGAAATGCTTACAAACACTGCACTAATTGAAGCAAAAACTAAACATCGTTGATAAATTGTATAACACGTAAATATGTTATCTTACTCTTATCAGAACCACATTAACATTATTAATATTATTATATAATATATATATTTCAAGACCAGTCAGCCCCATAACAGGCCCTATAATATACAAACCACCCATATGTGTATGATTGTATGTGTATGAGTATGTTTACGTGAGTGTGCATGTGCGTATGCGTTTGTGAGTATGTGTGCATGTTTACGAAAGTGTGTGTATGAGTCATGAGTGTGTGTATTAGTGAGCAAGATTTTTAGCGCAATTTCCATTCTGGAGAATTGCGTTTATTAACTCGTCATTTCTGGGAATGGATGGATGAATGTATGGATGTATGAATGTGTGTCCGGGCTTTAAGTCGTATCTCCTCCTCAACGAAGCAATATCGATGACTAGTTACAAAAGCAATTATGTTAAGCAAGTTACGAGGATGAACATAGGCCATAAAAATTCCGGGTTTCTTTCATGAATTTCCCGAAAAAGCCAAAAAAAACCTCGAAAAAATGCAGTTTTTGGCCCATATCTCGGAAACCAGACCACTTAGCGACTTGAAACATGTACCAATCGATTCCTGCCATAATTAAGAACAATATTGCCGAAGAAAGTTTTTAAAAATATCCTTTCGTTCGGTCACAAAAATTGTTTGAATTAATTAAAATTTGGACCGAATTAGTAGGCATGTTTTTCCAACCACACCACACGCGTCATCACGTTCAATAGCTGCGCCATCACGTTCAATGGCTGCGACATCACGTTCGGTAGCTAGGCGCGCAATGGTTTTTAGTCATGTTACTCTATTGTAAATAAAACATGTAAAATAATGAAATTTTTTTTAATAAAAAACGTTTTAATAACTAACCAATGGTTTTACTAACCCTGCTCTTGATTAACGCTACGACAGAGCTATTTTTAGATAACATAAGGAAATTGCGCTAAAATTGTCACTAGACTTTTTTTAATTACTTGTTTTATGCATAGTGTACTTGAAGTATGCTGGACGTGGATGGCGCACTTGCAAATGTAGAACCAACATTTGATAAGAATCTTATGTTCTCAGATCGTTTTAATTAATTTAATACACCTGTAACACCACTAAAGGAAAAATAAACAATAGCTTTATTATCGTCAAAGGCAAGTGCATGTACTTCCCTTTTTATAGATTACTTTAAACAGACTTGCACGATTACATTACAATACTTTCTCTATACTAATCTATACTTCGTATTTGAGAAAGTAAAAAGCGTGCGGCGTCAAAACGGCCAATGACAAAACAGCCCCGTCAAAACGACCCCGACAAATCGGCCCCGACATAAGAGCACCGTCACATCGACCCCGTCAAAAGGGCCAGCGACATATTGACCCCGTCATATAGGCTACCGACAAATAGGCTCCCGTTATATAGACTCCCGACAAAAGGGCCCCAGTCAATAAGGCTCCCGATATATAGGCTACCGTCATTTAGTTTCTCGACAAAACGGCCCCCGTCATTACGACTTCCGACAAATAGGCTCCCGACATTTAGTTTTTCCACAAAACGGCTCCCGTCATTTCTATTATAAAAAATAAAGCCTGCCGAACAAGAGATGCATCAGTTGTATTACTTAAGAGTGTTGGATGGATAAGCTAACTTATTGATGAAGGGGTCCCACTGGCAGTTGTCAAATTCAACTGTTTTGCCGGGAGACAGTTTCTACGGAAATCATATTGTCATTGGTCCTTTTGTTGGGAGCCAAATTGTCAAGAGCCTATTTGTCGGGAGCCAATATGTCGGGAGTCCATTTGTGGGAGTCTATATGTCGCGAGTCAGTATGACAGGAGCCAATAAGTCGGGGCCCTTTTGACGGGGCTATTTTGACGGGGTCGTTTTGTCGGGGGTAGATTTCAGAGTTTCTTCCAGACATCTCTTCGGGGGGGGGGGGGGGGCGCCCCCCCCCCCCCCCCCCAACGAAATGAAATTTATATAATTTATATAGAAAATATATACTTTTAACAGTGTCCGCCCCCCCCCCCGAAGAAAGTCTACCGCCCCCCTTCCCCCCCCCCCCCCCCCCCGAAAATGTCAAGTGCTTCCCCCCCCCCCCCCCCCTAGATAATCAACTGTGTCTATTATTTGTTTTATGTAGGCCTAATTGTAATGGCATACATTTTAACAAAACTTAAATACAAGTAAAAAGCAATCGATCATTTACGGCTGTTAAAAGCATAACAACACCACTATCAATGTCAGAGTCAGTAGTCAGTTTAGTAGCTATAGATAGGGTCTAAATCTCAGTGATAGCAACACTTGTTTGTGTTAGTGTGTAAATCTATGACTAAAACTAAACAAATCGCGGATTTTTGTTGATAAGCAATGAATTTAAAATATTAACGTGCATCTGCTGAGACAAAACTTTGAAATTTGAAAGTATGATTTTTCTTTAAAAATTTCAAAATTAAATTTAAAATAAAATTTATAAATTTCGTCATTTTCACTTGACACACTGTGACTGTTCACTTAGAATAGATCTAGATCTAGATCTACAACTTGTTACAACTTCACATTGGTGTTAGGCTGTTACTCTGTTAGGCTTCCAATAGAGCTGGGTAGACTCAGACTCCAGAGAACTGCTTCAGGCTTAAAATCAAGTAGAATCTAGATCTAAACAAAACTGAAACCTTTTTGGAGCTAGATTCTAGATCTAGAGTCTAGATCTAGATCTTCTGTATGGTCGAAACTTGGGTCTTGGTGTATGCATTATTTAATTTAATTTAGAGCCAAGCAATTAAGCTAAGGTGTGAAAATGGGATGGTGTCAGTGTAAAATATGCACAGTACAATCTAACTAACTAAAGTAAAAAAAAAACTAGTTGCAAGTTAGGTTGTCATGTAATATGTTATGTAACTAAACTGGCCTCCTTATGCCAGAGTGTTGTGGCACACAGATTGAGGAAGCAATGAGAACAAGTAGCCTCTAAAAAGCATGGTGATTTTGGTCTAAAAATATAGCTGGTCATAGGTTGTGATTACTGGTCTTTGATTAAGCATGGTTAAAATAAAGTATTTAGTATTTAGCATACAACTGTGATTCAAAGCAGCTGTTTTCTTACATGAATACAACACCATGTTTCTGTTATTCCTTGTATTGTAACATTTATTTGCACACAAAAAAAGCATGCTAATTCATAGCAGCAATTTACTTTTGCCCTGAATCATCCATTTCAATTATTGGTTTGATCAACTTTTAATTTTTAACCAATATTTATACTTGTTTTTTTACTCAGCATGCAGTGTATATGATAAAAAACTCTTCATGTGAAAATGGCATCCACTTTTGCATCCGTACGCCGTAAAGTTCCATATGTGGTATCTGGCATTAGTACATGTTACTGCACTTTTAGATTTATATGTGGACTTGGAAAGGTATAGATTTGATTACTAGTCTGTAATAATTAATTTCAAAATGTTCACTATGGTAATATTTTTACATAGTTATGTTGTTTTATGTGAGTTTATATAAATTATATATATATTTATATACAGTGTGAAGATGTTTCCATGGAACCTACAATTCAACATGGTGATTTAGTACTCATATCACCATATTATGTAAATCATCAACTTTTACAAAAGTAAGATTTTTTATTACTCTCTCATGTGTTTAACCGTTTTTATTTTAACTGCTATCTTAAAATCTTGAAAGTAATTATGTAAATTTGTAGTAAGATATTTTCACTTTAAGATAAGTTTATATTTAATTCATCACAGTTGATTTTTTTCTTAAAAGTAAAACAAAATTATTTTAATCAGTAAACACATTTACAAAGCAGAAGATGCAATTTTGTCAATGAACTAAACTATTGTTTAAAATATAAATGGATTTTGTATTAATAATTTGAATTGATATATTATTGATTTTTGTTGACTTTTTGTCTAATCAGAGGAGATGTTGTCTTTTGCCGATCACCAAAGAATCCTAGAGCTATCATTTGTAAACGTCTTGTTGGGATGGAAGGAGACACTGTGTATAATGATGAAAAAGGATTTGAAGAATATGTAATTTTATTTTAAAATAAGAATATTAATAGTTTGTTACATTGAAGTCACATAATTTTCCTTGAAGTATATCAATAAATCTAAATGCATTAATATCAATGTTTCAGCATTGACTGACTTATATACTAGATATTTCTCTCTTTTTTTTAAAAAAGGTTGATAAAGGACAGATATGGTTAGAGGGAGATAACAAATGTTGCAGCATTGACTCTCGTACATTTGGACCTCTTCCTTATGGCCTTCTTATTAGTAAAGTTGCTCTTCGGGCAAGTATTAAGACACAGATAATCAATTCAAGAATTTGTATGATAATTTAAAATATTCCTCCTGCCCTACACACATCTGCTTGTGAGATAAAAAAATATCCCTCCTGCTCTAAGCACATCAAATTTTAGATACAATATCTTTGAAATGTTTTTTAAATGTGACATTAGACCATATTCATTATGTTGATGTCATGGATGTATATCTTGTTACAGCTGTGGCCACCAGAAAGATTTGGATTTCTAGAACTACCTAAGCGGTTTCGGATGCCACCACCTTGTTCAACATGAATTATGTCATTTGATAACTTAACCATCACTCAAAGAATGAAGTGGAAGTTGGATGCTTTTTTAGTTATTTTTTATATTATAAATGAAGAGTATTGAAGTTTTTTTTTTAAGCATAATTTATTCTGTGATGTCTGATGCTTTATGGCAAAAACAGGTCAGGTGTATTAGTTATTTGATAAACCAAGCCTATTCTACCTTTTTTTTTTTGTTACACTTTGGGCTTTGGAATACAACTCAGAAATGGATTATTAGATTATACTTAAACGGTTTGCTCTTTAACAAAATACTTAAAACATTTATATACTGGTATATTAAACTGAATCATAACTAAATACATATAAGTAAAATGATTTGCTTAAAGACTAATGTTTCTGTTACATTATATAAAATGACTACAAGTATTTTGACATGCAACTCCAATGTATATATATATATATATAGCATGTCTTCTGTCTGTGACAGTATAATTATGCCTAGTTTTAAAACTGTTTGATTAAAAAATTTATAACTTATTTATCATTTGTTTTTCTCATTTCTTACAATTTGACAAAGTAAACAAACGCAAACCCAAAACATTTGCTTTGCATATTTAATTCTTTCAGTAAAAACATATGTACATAAATTTGGTGTGTATCATTTAACTTGTCGTAACTCCTTGTAAAAATACAAATTAAAAAAATTTTAGTTGATAAGCAGTCTGATGAATTAAACGTGAAGAGGCAATGGCTTAAAACATAGTATAAATGCAATTTATATTTAGCCGGAGATCAAATGTAGTAACTGCATTTTTAATAAATGTAAATAGGTTGTTTTTTTTTTTTAATAAGAGGTATTTTAGTTCTCAGCAATAAATATGAGTATCTAAGAGGTGATTCTTTTACATTTATTATAAAATACCATTTTTTCATAATTATATAATTTATTACATTTAGTGGTTCAAAGGTATATCATGATTTAGGTTACTACTATTAATTTAAAAACTGTTTATTTATATAAACATTTCTGGAGCCTAACATATAATGTGAGTTTAAAAATTTGTGATTTTCCATATCGTTGTCTGGGATAAAGTAAACTATCACTAGAAATATAAATTTCTTTATACTATTAAATTGACCAATAGTACCAAATTAAGGATTTCTAATAATTCAATGAAACTTGATAATTTAATATCATCAATTAACAATTTCTACAGAAGTATAATTAATGTTTTCAAATCTTTTTCTGGTCTGATTTAGCAAAATTCTTGTCCTGTTAAAATTTACAGTACAATGTTAGCAATTAAAGAAAAATATACTCTCTCCAACACCAAACAATTCTTAAAATGTTAGAAATGAACTTTTCCATTTAACCATAATAAATCTTTTCTGACACATGCATGATGTGAACTGAAATCAGATAAAAATGGATGACATATTTTCATTTTTTTTACATTATATACATTATGGATAAGTCAATCCAGTTTTTAATTAAAACTACATAAAAACGTGTGCTGCTACCTCTAGAAAAAAATATCAAAGGCCTCGATGTATATCTTTGTAAACAATAGAAATTGTCAAAAGTTCTGCAATTATTGTTAAGCCCATTTAATAAAATTTTTAAAACACTACAAATGTACCACAAGAGCAATAATCTCAAAACATTTAAACTACATTTCATTTTAAATTCCTTTCTAAATTCCAGTATCACAAGTAAGCTGGGGTGACAAATAAAAATACTTATTTATTACATCAGTAATTATATTAATAGCGGGAAAAATTCTTTTTTACGTCTGAAATATTCTGTCAGTCGAATGCTTGCATATCTAGTAGGAAAAAATATAATAACATTAATAGGACTTTATAGAGTAATCAAGTAAAGACTATTGTAGTTTAAAAAGTAAATTTGTATAAGTCATTGTGAAAAAAAAAGATTTTTTAAAAATATACACTTACTGCACATAATTAAAATTAATAAGGGAGTGCTCTGCCTGTATAAGGGCCCACACACCCCAAAAAAAATGGGCTGCCTGAAATTGAAGCATTGAACATTTAAATCTACGCCAATATTTTTTCAATAGCCATCATTTAAGTATTTATACTGCAGCTGTACTTTCATAGTCACCAGTTACATAAGCTTACAGCTTGCTAATTGTTAAAATGTGCATTTCTTTAAAAATGAAAACCAAGTTATTTTAAGATTAATCATATTTCTGATGTTTTAACTTCATTCTAATTTAATGTCCTTAGTTTTGATTTTAAATGTTTTATAAAAACTATTTGAAATGTTACATCTTTATTCCAATAACTTACACAAGCACATTTGTTTGTTTGTACATACAACACTTGAACATCTCTGTCTGTAACTGTTGCACTCCCTGATCCTGTTTTACTTGCTTTGACTTCTAGATAATGTCTTAACCATGGCAATTGTTCCTCTTTGCTGGGGTACAGGTCATAGTTTACCTCTTCCATGCCTGAAAAAGATATAAATTTGTAGTTACACTAATATAAAATTTACTATTTTATGTGGTATTAGTTACCATTATATAATTAAACATTTTATTTCAGCCTATAATATTTAATTAAAAGATAATTATATTATACATCTTGGAAAATCTTCAAATTAAGAAAATTGTACCAAAGTTAGTTTTCTGGAGTAGTCTCCCTTCTCTAAAAATAATTTAAATAAAGAGTGTTCCCCCTTTAATAGATGACCCTGCCTAATTTCTACTAATAAAATAACTGAACCAATCAATTACACAGGCCTAACAATTTTAAGATAAATGTGTTTCTTATCTCCATAAACTTTAACCCTTTTAAACTAATTTTAATACTAGGAGATGTCTATTATATTTTTTGAGGTGTTAACAAGGGAGGTTCTATTATTTAAACTTTGTGGACATAATGAATAGATATCCTCTATTACCTGCATACTCAGCAAAATGATTCCCTATATCAAAAGCTTCATAATTATAGAAGGCATATTCATAGTCAATAAAACGAATACTTCCTGTAAAATAAAAAATATTCTTATTCTATTTAAATGACAAAAAAATAATTCTAAAATACAATACAGCATTTGGATGTGATTACTCATATGTAACAAAAATTAACTTTCTAATAATAAACTGGTTTAATTGAATTAGAAAAAGGTAATCAATGGGAAAAACATTGTTATTCAGATCAGTTGAGACTGTACAAGAAAGAAGACAAAGTTAAAAAAGATTATTTTTCAATTACCTTCTTTTTCATTAAATATAATGTTTTTAAGTAGAAGATCATTGTGACTAAACACTGAATTCATATTAAGGGCGTCTAGTGTCTCTGCTATTTCATCAAGCTCTTTTATCAAATCTATTTTTGAAGGAATCTCATTTATAAATCTGTTGGTATAAAACATGTTTTATTTTAATTTTTTTATTTTAAAAAATTGTATAACTTTGAGCAATTATTTAAAAACAAAACAATACTACTAATTACAAAGCAAATTATAAGTGTCTATTACTGACTATGCTTCAGCTAAATACCTATTCAACAAACACCACATTTTAAACTTTTTAGAAAATAATAAAATAACCCTAACCCTTTGTAATTATACTGAGCTTGAAAGTATGGCCTAGAAGTTGAGCCCTAGACTGCCAAATGGAAATTCTCAAGTTTGAATCTAGGTTCAAGTCAGTAAAACATTCCTGATGAGTGCCTAACTAAAACAAACAAAAAATAAAGGCAGCTGGGCATAGTGCTAACTACACTATCCCTTCATAGGCAAAGGTGAAATAAACAGGTGAACTCTACTTCACTTGCCATATTGACTGAAAAGGTTCAAAAAGGGAACCTAACTGTACAGAGCTTATTAAATTTGTGAATTTTCCACAATGAAACACATTTTAATAGGTAATATATACTTGAAGAGGGCAAAAATGCTAGCTTTAACTGTTTTCAAAGATTTATCAATAATGTATCAGGCTTTAAGTTTATATTTGTCACCATGCTTTATGTGAACAAAGGGGAATAATAAAAGAATTAAGCTTAATGAAATGGGTTATAAACAGAACTCTTAGCAGACTATAAACATGTCAAAATGTTATTCACGTACACCTGCTGTTTAACTGGGTCATCAAACCCTGTTGGGGCTGCATTAATCCAAGATAACACACGCTCTTTGTATTGTGATGGGGGAGATCCTTGAAATTTAAGAGCGTAAGAACCTTGAACACTGTGTAACCTAACCAGCTCTTCTGCTATCAGCCTGATCAATATAAAAGAAGAGAAACTTTTTAATTATATGTATTGGTGCTAAGAGTTTTCTGACAAATTAATTTCCCCATTCCCTTCTTGAATAATTTGTCTATGGAAAGTTAAGAAATTAGAAATTCAAAGTAAATGTACTGATTTTACAGCATAGAAGTTTAAATATGCACTTAAATTAATTTACCAGAGATTATATTATTTGATAGGCCTATATATCTTTCTTATTTCAGAAATTATAAATTACTTTTAGAACAGAATACAAAAATCATTTTAGATCTATTTTTTTAATTGATATCAAACGTATACCTTTGAATTTTTGGTTCCCTTACAGTTTTTTCATCTAACGGGACACCAGGAAAAAAGCCATATGCCATTCCATTTTTGAAAACACAATATACTGGGGGCGCACAGTCTGCTTCACTCAACACACGGAAGGCATCCTGCTCTTCAGCCCTGTTAATAATAATATCTGTCCCTTCACCGTTAACCCGCACAAGTACCATGGTGCTTTCATCATCTTCTAAATAGCAGCCCAGTAGTTTATTTGTGATACCATCTGTAAATACCTAAAATTTAATTTTAATAAAATATACATGAAATTGGTACTCAGATAAGTACTAATATAATAGGCCAATCTATTAATAAAACAATAACGCATTAATAACCAAATTTTAATACACTGGTACCTCTTGATATGAATTTAATTCATCCTGTAACATTGCTTGAATGCTTCATTCTTCACATCACAAAGCAATTACATGAAATGTCATTGATCCATTCCAACCCAAAAAGGCCACCCAGATGTATTTGTTATGTATTTTTAATAAAAATATATTTATAAATAACAAAATTACATATAAAGGAGAATGTAAATTGTAAAGAAATAAACTGGTTTTATAAAGTGCCTTTTTATTGGAAATCAGCTGACTTGTAGATCTAGACCATAAAACGAGCTTAACAACTAGATCTAGATTTATTAGAGCACAGTTGATCTAATCTAACTAATAAAAAATATAAGCAGCAGCCAAATAATAATAGTATTTAAGTATTAAAAACTATTAGGCTAAGTTTAGGGCCCACTAGTACTAGATCTAGAACTTATATGTAAACTACCTTGACTACCTTAGGCCTTAGTCACTAAATTAAAAATTAAATCAGCACTGACAGCAGCTTTTGCTAAACTAAAAAGCATTAAAGCTGGTCTAATAAAACAGAATAACTTATGGACTTATGATACTAGATCTAAATTGAACTTTATTGTTGTATCAACCAAACATTTTAAAATAGATTAACTATATTATATTATAACTAATACTAATTTCCTAATTACTAATATAGACCTGTCTTAATTTCTAAAACTATTCTAGAACAGTAGACATATTAATATTATTATCATGATCTAGATCTAGGTTACTCTAGTAATTAATTAGTAATTAAATTATAATCTAGAGTCTAGATCTGGTAGTACTGGTAGCACATCCCCCCCCCCCCTCCCTCCCTTTAGTGTAAAACTTAAACTGGTCTTAAACGTATTAAACAGTAAAGTAGTGTAGGCCTTTAGACTTAGAGTAAGTAGATCTAGAATCTAGGTATTATTAAATAATTATTAATTAATAATAATAATTAAGTACTAGATCTAGATCTAGATCTAGGCTAGGCCTATATAATAATCATAAATAATGCCTATATTAATTATTATATTTTCTTACTTTGAACTTAATTTTGCTGTCTTCCCAATCAGGTCTAATGCGTTTCAAAATTTTCTTTGCATCTTCTTCGAAAAGTGTATAATCGACCGATAAATCAATAAATAAAACTTCACGGCTCATTTTAAAACCTTATTAATTTATTAAAGTCTGATTCTCGATTGTGACATAACCGTGACAAGTTTACATGTGGCAAAACGCAACAACCTTACAGTTTTGCTCTCGCGAAAGACCAATCAGCGACTTGTCGCGAGTGTCAGAGGTTAGATTGCACGGGGGGATAATCTGATTGGATAAAGTAGGGCTAGCCCTATGTCTAGGCCTACCATGCGAAAGAAACTAGGCCCAAGGTCTCGGTAACATTACTATTACTTCTAACTAAACACGACTGCTTGTGCTATATCTAATCTATGTATCTATATGTAATTTAGATCTAGATCTATAGTAGATCTATATATAAATGAAAATACAACGTTCATCCGATCGCCATGAAACTGGAAGTTGTTGAGAAGACTTCTGCGATTAAAAAAAAATTCGGAGTGGCGGCACCCCGACAGTAGAGTGCTGTTTAGCGCGCAGATTTTCTTAGCACCTGTGATCTTCTGATTTGGTCATTCTGTGCAGGTGTTACTTGATTCAGCAGTCAACCTATATCAGGGGCATTAGTGTGACTCTAAGCGCCCCGAAATCCCAAGAGCACTATGGCGCCTACGTTCGTTTTCAAGAGTGCCATACACTGTTGGCTCTTATAATATCTGTAGAGTTGTCTTTTGGCGTCTCGGCGATCGAGTACGGATTGGCGCCTGAGTTTTTCCATGGCTACATGGGGGAAACACAGTTTTTTTTTTTGCCTATATTTATACTTGTGCGTTGTGCTCTTGTATTTTTCAACTCCATGCAGCTTATGAAAATGAAAGTGTTCTCTCATTTGTGCCGGTACTAGACCAGAATTGCTCAACTTGACATAGCAAGTTAATTTAAATTATGCAGTGAGGAGGCTGACTCACATCACGTTCCGTTATACATGTGAATCCATATTGTACATATTAGTGGGACCACTTTATTATTATTTTTTTTGCTCCACATAGTATAAAGGGGTTAAAAGATTAAGAAAGAAATTGCACGACTTATCATCCCGACAGTCACAAGTCGACTACTTGGCAACGTATATACACGATCAGCGCGCGCTTGTATAGGGGTCATCCATAAATGACGTCACGCTTTTTGGACGATTTTTACCTCCTCCCCCCCCCCTCCCCTACGTCACACGTCGTCATAAAAAGCCAGACCCCCCTAAAATGACGACACACCTCAGCCTACACCCCCTCCCCTCAAAATTGCAGTTGAATGTTTTTAAAACATCGATATTTTTCTAAAATCTTGTTTGAACTATGTCAAAATGGAGTATTTTAATCAATTCCTATTACAATTTATTAAAACAGTTTTCTAAAACGCGCATAACGTCTAAAATTCGTTTTCTAACATTGCTTTTTTTTATAATGCAAAAGTGTGACGTCGCACCATCTGAACCCCCTCCCCCTCCCCTCATTACACGCCGACACAAAATTACGTACCCCCTCCCCCTACGAGTGTGACGTCATTTATGGACGACCCCATAGGTGGCGTTGACAAAATTCGTTGCGTGTGTGTCTTGACGTCAATGGTTGCACGTTATTAAACATCATGATACCAATAGGTGTTATCTATGTCGCGCTGTCATATTTGAACGGTCATTGGCCGCGACCGATAGTTCTGTTGTCCACACTGACAAAAATCCGATCGCAAATCATATGAGTAGAATGTGCATCTTGACCTTTACCGAACCCCTAAGATTGACTTACCGAGCCCTTGCACATGGTGTTCGAATGAACCCAAGCTAAGAACCACCGATGTAGACAACCAGCCATGGCCGAAGCCCCGCTGTGAACATAGCAATAGGTTAGGGGTCGGCAACCTTTTGAGACGGAAGAGCCAAAAGTTACAATTTATAAAATGTCCCAGTTTTATAAAGAGCCACATTATTATTTCAATATTAGGGCATTTGAATAGGATTATGTAAATAAATTTGATTCAAAAGCATGGAATCATGGAGTTGTTGCCACGTGGCGGTCTAAAGCACGTCTGTCCACAGCACGGCTGTGGTGCTGGGCGTAGCGACCCTTCCCGGCGTCCAAGGACGAACTTTCGATTTGCACCCACCCCCCTCAAACTTTCGATTTTTGCACCGCCCCCCCCCCCCCTCAAACTTTACATTTGCACCCCCCCCCCCCATCAAACTTTCGATTTGCACACCCCCCCCGAACTTTCAATTTGTTTTTCCAACCCTTTTTGGCGCCCCCTAAGGTCGGCGCCCGGGGACATATGTCCCCCCCCCCCTCACTACGCCTCTGAGCCCAAGCAGCTGTCAGCTGTCTACTCTCTACTCCACCTATTTTTACTGTTCTCTGATGAGTGTTTTTATCTTGTTTAAAGTTGTTTTTCGTTACAGTTTAATATTTTTATGAGTTTTGAAAATGAAATAAAATAACTTAATATTTGTGCAAGGAGCTGGAAAGCCGCATCTTGACATCAAAAGAGCCGCATGCAGCTCGCGAGCCGCAGGTTGCCGACCCCTGCAATCGGTGATCAAATCCTAACGGTAATGTGGACAAACTACATATGGTCAAACGACAGATGGACAAAACAAGTGTGGTCAGTCACTCTATAATGACAGGTTGAGGAGCTAGGGGCATCTATTTAAGTGCTCATCGTCTAAATTCATGATTTTAAAAATAATAATATTTAAGGTGTTGTAAAACAATTTTCATTTTTCAAACTTATAGTGATAATTGTCGGCATGTCCATCAAACAAAATGTTTAAGCAAATTATCACCTTTTACAAAAATTCTAATTGTGTCTGAACTAAAAATTATTTACATATAGTTCTTTAACACTTATTACGTCCCTTGATGAATTAGGAAAACACAATTACTTCCATGTATAAAACCAATACATTAGGGGGAAGGGGGGGGGATTTACTTTTTATTACTTTGTTTTGGTGTTATGAAAAAAAATACATACTTAGCGGAGATTGATCAAGTGCAATGTGGTAGGTATTTAATATACAGCCTTTTATTTATTTCATGCACTGAACGTACTGTTTACTAATTATTTTTTAAAATCATAACGGTTAACAAGCCAGCTCATAAATGTCCTCTATGTTTACTTATTTCCGTTTGCGGTTAAGCTTGGGGTATTATAATTGTTCACTAAATTAAAACAGACCCTGTCAGGGTTCGATTTGGCGCTCTGGTCTTTCCTGTGAGCGCTATGATGCATAATTATTAATTTCGTTTTAAACAGTTTGATAGACTATGGATAAGAAAGGTTACTATAGTCTATAAGTGAATCAAATCCGGCCGTCCTCCGGCGCCCCGTCAGGGTGCTATTTGGCACCCCGGGCCTTACCGTGTTCGCTATGGCGCCTACGTTCGTATAAGTGAGTGAAAAAGACTATGAACAATTTGGGGTACTATAGTCGTTTACTAAGCTGAAAAGGCGGTTCCGCCGGCACCCCAGCATGGTGCAATTTAACAACCCGGGCTAGACTATGAGTACTTTGCGTTTGTGTTTTCTTTGTGTTTGAGTTAGGTTTGCGTTTGTGGTTGGGTTTGCGTTTGGATTATTTTCGTTTGCTTTTTTGTTTGCGGTTGTGTTTGTGTTTTTATTTTCTTTGTGTTTGTGTTTGCGTTTTATGGTTGGGTTTGTGTTTTCGTTTGTGTTTGTATTCGTGTTTGCGTTTGTGTTATGTTTGCGTTTATTTTTGTGTTTTGGTTTTAATTGGTTGTGGTAAAGGTGGGCAATGCCGGGTATATGCTGATTACTAAACATACATGTCATGGTCCTTCACAGATAGGTTTTTCACAGAGGCCAGTGCAGGGCCTGGCCGGGACGGCTAGTATTTTATAAATTAAAGCACTTAGACCCATTACAACACCGGTCCAGACGGCCCATCGGGATTTTTCCTGGCGGCCCACCGGAATTTTGCCCGGCGGCCCAGATCACCCAAGCTGGTGTGTATAGGCTACTAGTGTAGGCTAAGTTGAGAACAAAATCTTCTAGATAAAAATCGTGACTTATTAACATTTAACTAAGCAGCTGTTACAATCTAAATCAATTGATCGCAAAAGATAAATCACGACAAGCTTGTGCATTGTTACAAGGAATGAGTACAGAGTTATTCAGAATAGCTTGAACTAAAAGCGCGTCGGTGTCGCCCAATTGTTTCTAGACTCCGATTCCTTTGTGTGTAGCCTGGTTTGTAATGAAGTGATTTGATAAACATAAGTGATATTTTTCAGTTGGATGCAAGAACAAAAAGACGTAATTAGTATTGTTTGGCGACATGTGTTTTATTTAGTTCTAGTCCACCTTAAACTAACTTAAATTTGATCATTTTTCTTGTTATTTTAATATATATATATATATATATATATATATATATATATATATATATATATATATATATATATATATATATATATATATATATATATATATATAATATCTTAAATGGTAATTTTACTTTGATATATTTTAAGGCCATGTCTTGTAAGTTAAATAATTAATTTTATGGGCTGATACATGTATTCAGAGTTTCTTCCTGGCATCTCTTCGGGAGGGCTCCAACCCCTCCCCCACCCCCTCCCTCCCCCTTGAAAAGAGTCTATCGACCCCCCCCCCCCCCCCCCCCCGAACGAAATGGAATTTATATAGAAAACATACTGTTACCAGTGTCCGCCCCCCGGAAAATGTCCCTCCCCCGCCCGAAAATATCAAGTGCCTCCCCACCCACCCCCTCCCCCGCCAGGAGAAAAATGTCTGGAAGACACACTACTTGTATATTCAAATAAACAGAAAGTGAAATTTCAACGCCAAGGGTAGACAAAGGTACAGAATATTAACATAGTCCCCTCTACATGCTTGTATAGTCAATATATCGGCAAATCCACTGGTATGTTATATATCTAAGGTCACATGATGCTATTAATCTTTTTGCAAGAAGTAACGCCGTACACTTGTGATACGGTGGGCAACTACAATCGATGACTAAAAGTCTAAATCAAAGCAGGGGCGTTTACTAGCGCCCCAGTGGCACAAGACTAAATTATATTTTTAAATATAATTTTACGACATTTAACTATTTTACGACAATGTTCAACCGTCAGTTGTCAAGTGCAAAACTTCTTCCTTTGGCGCTGCACGAGGACTAGAATAGTCATCAACCGCATATTGCGGATTACCTTTCTTAATTTTCTGTGATAATTTCGACTCAGTAATCACAATGGAAGTTGGGAAACTCGTCGAGGTACTCCGAGCTACTCTGGATCCAAATCAGCGTGAGCAAGCCGAGCAACAGCTTACCGAGGTACAAGTTCTGTTGTTACTGTTTTTGGCTAGTCTGTCACTGGTTTAAAAAAAAAAATTTTTAGGCCCTAAATAAAAAAAAATTGACTTGACTAAGCTAATCAATCTCTAATCCAGATCTAGAATAATCTAGTCTAGATCCCAGTAGTGGGTGTGGGGAAATTGCGAGACGCGAAAAGCGAAATGGCGAGGCGGGAAAGTGCGAGAAGGTAATGCGAGACATACCTGCGGAATTAAGGGTAAATAGCGAGACACGGTAAAAGGTAAAATCTTAGTTTAGCGTCGTAAATTCGGCCAAAACTAGTAATGGGGGAGAGAGTGAATTAATGAATATGTCATTAAATAGGTACTAGGATTTGGCTCCCGTTTTACGATGCGCGGCGAGATTTTCCTCCCGTTACCCAAATATCGAGAGTTGGCGGACGCGCGAGTGCGAGTGTTTCGTAATTTTTATTATTCTCCGTTTTTGCCTGGTCAATTTTATTGCGAGGAGTATTATTTTGAAGAAAAATGGACTTAGCGTATTATATATTTTTAAAAAATATTTTCATGGACTATTTTTTATGGAGTGTTTCATTGAAAATAAGGTAAGTTTGACTTATTCCCTAAACTTCTCTATGGGCTCTACTTGAAATTTTATTGCATAATCTCCATTATTATCCATTTTTCTCTATTACTGTAAAAAATCGTAATGATTGGATGTGTCTCTTAGCTGCAAAACGCTTCACAGTTTGGTGTACTGTTTGGGACTTTAACTGTTTACAGACTGGAAGTGAAAGTGAACCGGAAGTTGTCGGGTCTCGCTACTAACACTTGTGTGACTTAGTCTAGCTTATATGCTTGTATTACTGTAATTACGATTGTGGCGAACGCTGTTTTGACTCGGGCGATAGTGGCGAACGCTGTTTTGATTCGGGCGATAGTGGCGAATGCTGTTTTGATTCGGGCAATAGTGACAAACGCTGTTTTGACTCGGGCGATAATGGCGAACGCTGTTTTGACGCCGGCAAAAGTAGCGAACGCCTTTTTTATTCGGGCGTTAGTGGCGAATACTGTTTTGACTCTGGCGCTTACGGCGAACGCTGTTTTGACACTGGTGATAGTACCGAAGGCATTTTTTACTCGGGCGTTGGTGGCGGGCGATGTTTTGACAATAGCGATCGTTGTTTTGACTCTGGCGATAGTGGGAAACGCTGTTTTACGCAGGCGATATTGGCGAGCGCTGTGTTGATGCTGGCGATTATGTCGAGCGTTGTTTTGATGCCGGCGATAGTGGCGAGCGTTGTTTTGACGCCGACGAGCGTAGTTTTGACGCCGGCGATAGTGGCGAACGTTGTTTTGACGCCGACGAGCGTTGTTTTGATAGTGGCGAGCGTTGTTTTGATGCCGGCGATAGTGGCGAGCGTTGTTTTGACGCCGACGAGCGTAGTTTTGACGCCGGCGATAGTGGAGAACGTTGTTTTGACGCCGACGAGCGTTGTTTTGATAGTGGCGAGCGTTGTTTTGATGCCGGCGATAGTGGCGAGCGTTGTTTTGATGCCGGCGATCGTTGTTTTGACGCCGGCGATAGTGGCGAACGTTGTTTTGACGCCGACGAGCGTTGTTTTGATAGTGGCGAACGTTGTTTTGACGCCGGTGATAGTGGCGATCGTTGTTTTGACGCCGGCGATAGTGGCGAGCGTTGTTTTGATATTGACGGTAGTGAAGGGGGGGGGGGGGGGGGAGAAAGGAATGTCTGGTATTAACAATACACATTAAATATTTGGTGTATTCAGAAAACCTTTTTATTTTGATGGGAAGGCAAATAATGTACTTGTACTGTTTACTTTTCCAGGTAGAACCTACACTTCTAAAACCAGCACATCTCTACAATATGATAAGCAGTGATATGGCCTAATGTCAGTTATATGGTCTAATGATGGAACACTATGTAAACGAGAAATTAAAACTATTAAAATAAATAATGTGTTTATCTTTTATTTAGGCAAACTAATTAATTTGTGATATGAACTATTTCCTTTAAAAACCAACCAATGTTGAACTTCTCCTGAAATGTAATATATTAACGAATAAGCAGAAACACATCTTTTTAAATTAAACTATATATATATAAGTATACCAACGTTTATTACATTTATACGAATAAAACACCTTACATTTCTAATAGATATAATTTGCCTTTTTTTTTTAAAATTTAAATATATGCGCTCAGTTTTTCAATGATGTCAGGTGTGTCGATGACTCAGCATTTTACATTTTTACCATCCTTTACCTATTTGTCAACTATTTAGATAGAACCATCAAACACACTTATTTTAGAGCTTCACTCTAGTTAGCTGTTAGCTTTAGATTCAAATAGATTGAGCCTAAACAAATAGTGTATGAACAAATTTCATATTTAAAAATAGGGGGTGTACCCTGTTCCACCCCTTATTTTTTGCCAAACAGATAGATTTAAATACATATTTTGATTGTTTCTGTTTGAGAATAGAGTCATCTAGAGCCAGGCAAATTTTGAGACTTAAGTGCTTAATAACTCAAATTTGCCATCATGTTGCATTTCACATCAACAAGACTTCGGTTTTGTGAAATTGTATAATTTATCAGCTTTGTAGCAGTTAAAACAAAAATCTTTTCAGTTATGAATATTATTTTGATTGTAATAACTGACACATCCATAGCTCATCATTCTCAGCAAGTTTGAGCTTAATTTTTCAAAGTGTTAAAATTTTAACTGAGATTTTATGAATGCACTGTATATGAAAAAATAGGGGGGGTACCCTGTTCTACTTCTGTTTTTGGTTAACTCTGCCCATAAATTTCTAATTTTATTGTTTATTATCCTTGCATATATGATAGATAAAGATATTGCAAAGTTATAACCAATTTGACCATATGGTTTACAAGCTAGGACAATTTTAATAAACGCTTAAAAAAACTCTATCACAGAAATTGGGAAAAAACCTATGTTAAAAAAATCACCTTTTTTAATACGAAAAAAAATCATAACTATTTAACCGTTTGAGCTACATCAAAAAGGAAAACTGTTCTGTTATTGTAATTTTTTGCTCCTTTTAACTGTAGTGGTTGTTTCCCTATTAAACCAATTTTCAAAATTTATCCTAGTACCTAGTCATTAAATATGAGTATATTTTCGTATATTTTGATAAAATATTATAGATAATTGAATAATAGATCACCATTTATGATTAAATCAATTTAAATATCCTGAAATTAATTTTTATCAACCCTGTTCGAGATAGTAAATTTGCTATTAAAAACAGCAACCATCTTAAGAAAATGTTATTGAGAGTAGCTTCCCTTTCATTTCTATTCGTATGAAAATGTATTTAAATATGATCGCCTTGTTGTATAGTCCATATTACAAAGCATTTTTTTTAAATGTGAATTTCCTAACAAACAACTTTATTTATTCTAGAAGCATTGTGAGATGCAACTTGTATCCATGTATTAAATCACGTTTTTTTTTTTACTAATGTTTATTTGATCTTACTATTACTATATATAGTTTGAGCTTTTTCTTATTGTTTGAATGTTCACTATTGTTCACTATTTCATTTCAGGTTTCTTTTCATCAATTAGTAATTCTATCATAACTTATGACATTTTTTTACTTCTCTTTACCTTAATTAAACCCCAACCTCCGTCATATTTTTGTCGTCAATGTCACAAGTCATAATGTAAAAAATTACGCTTCACTCTGCCTTATCTAAGATCTCTAACCATAATTTTGACAGCATTAAATGTTTGTCATCATTTATATATACAGAGAGACAAAATGTATTATCCACCAGCTTCCCTCGTAAAACATCATCTAATACAATGAGCCAGTCCACCCTTAAGTGCGTGTTGTCAATAGTCTCCACCTGCCAGACACATTTTGGTTATCCTTTGTTGTCAAATTGTCAATATCAAGTACCCAAGTGAGTGATATGGGGTTGTCCATAAATGATGTCACATATTATTTGCTACGGGAGTGAGTGAAGATTTGTGACGTCAACTCAGGCGGCTTTGCAATTTATGACGTGTCGGTCTCATGAAAGGGGGTGAACGGGGAAAAATACCTAGATGGTTGATGGAGAACCTCTATAATGCTTTGTGCAATCAAAATAACGATAAATAAGCATTAGTATACGTATACCTTGCTTAAAACGAATCATCACAAATGTTGCAAGCCTGCTAGTTTAAGACATATGGCAAAACGGCCGCAACACATTATCCCCATCAAAAAGGCTTGCCGCCAAATGCATGCCGACGAATAAGCCGCATCTAATGCGGGGCGTTAGGAATACGGCCATTAGCATGGGCCGCGTTAGAGCACCAGTAGGCTATCGCGCTTTGTAAGATGACGGTAAATACTTAAATTCAATTTTGCTAAACTGCGCGAAAATTTAGTAAAGTTCCATTGTTTGAGGACATTTATTTTCTTGGACTTAAATTGAAATATCATGTTGACTGTCTGGCTCTTAATTTCCGAATATCACTTTTAATGTATCAAGATTCAGAACTATAATTTACTTTAATATAAGTGTCATCTTATCGTTTATTGTGCTTTTTATAAAGCGCAGAGCAGCTTCAAAATCGGACGGCCATCCTGTTTTCACCAAGCTTCATTTGGAGCTTAATATGGGTAGTCTAGTTCTATACGGTGAGAGCTTAATACATTTTTAAAGACCGAAAGTCTCAAGACAGCAAGCTTGCAGATATTATAACTACGTACGTTTAAATGGACGAGTGATAGATGTGTTAGCAGTGTTTCTTCCAGACTTTTTTTCTCCGGGGGAGGGGGGGGGGGGGGCGGTAAAAAATTGTCGGGGGAGATGCCTGGAAGAAACTCTGTGTGTTAGGGGCTGTTTAATGAACACCAACTTATGTAATCAAATTTAACGTCGCAAAAGCGTCAAAAAGGCAGTGCTTGTTGTTTTTTTTATAAAATTAGCCTAACGATCGGCGGTACCGGTACATGACGTCACGTGCGAGCGTTAACTCGGTGACGATGTGCTAAGTGGGGGAATGAAAAAGTGGGGTTCAAGAAATGCGAATCAGCATGCTTTTTACATTTTTTGACCCTTCTTAATAGTTCTATCGTCCCCACTGAGAAAATGGATCACCAATGAATGACGCGTCATACTTCTACAGCTGGTCTTTCTCCCACAACCATCCCGTTTTCACGAAAAAAAAAAACCGACCCGTCTCCAAAATCACATCGCTGAGTTCTACTCAACCTCTCCCCACCACAAATCACAATTTCTATTTGAAACAATATGTTCATATGTTTGCTCTGTAATAATGCACGCTGTCATTACTATCTTAAGAGCGACGTCATTTATAAGCGATCTAATATTGATTTGCTTACTGCAAATAAAGTGTTCAAAAGTTCGACCTCCCAACAATTGTTGTGGTCTTGGATGCACACTATTAAGTCTGAAAAGGTCTATTAGTCATTCATGCAAACTATATTTAAAAAAAAGAAAAATTACTATACGGGGGGGGGGGGTCATCCATAAATGACGTCAAGCTTTTTTTGACGATTTTTACCCCCCTCCCCCCTCCGTCGTCATAAAAAGCCAGACCCCCCCCCCTAAAATGACGTCACACCTCAGCCTACAATCCCCCTCAAAATTGCAGTTGAATTGTTTTTAAACAGCTGTATTTTTCCAAAATCTTGTCTGAACTTTGTCAAAATAGAGTATTTTAATCAATTGTTATTACAATGTATTAAAACAGTTTTCTAAAACGCAAAATAACGTCTAAAATTCGTTTTCTAACATTGCTTTTTTAAAATGCAAAAGTGTGACGTCGCACCATCTGAACCCCCCCCCCCCCCCCTCCCCCTCATAACACAACGTCACAAAATTACGGACCCCCCCTCCCCCTACGAGTGTGACGTCATTTATGGACGACCCCCCCCCCAGGCATATATTAAAACAATACAAAACAATCATATTAAACCACAAAATCAACACAAAAGACATGCGAATAGACAATTTATTGTTTTTGAAACATGGCCGCTGCTTGTATTTACTCATTGTTGTCTCGAACGGGGTAGTTTAAAGTTAATTCCAGGATATTTATGACTGGTTTGGTCTTGGATTGTGATTTGTTATTCAATTATCTGTTATATTATGTAAAATATGACATAAATATGGCCAAATGAAAGAAATATTCATTAGTTACCTTCATCGCACATTACTAGCTATGTTGGAATTTACGACGCTAAACTAAGATTTTACCCGGTAAAATCACGATATAGCGTCGGAAATTATTGGGTAATGTTCGTTGAGTTTCGGTAACATTCGTTACTGTAAACCATACTTTATTTGACCGGTGAAAGAAAAATAAAGTCAAGTGCATTAAATTAATGTTTTAACTTAATTTAATGTTTAACTGACGAAAAATTAGCAACAATTAGTAAATCTAAATATTATTAATAAAGTCGAGTGTAGTAATTAATGTTTTTTTTAAGAAACAGAAAAAGCCTGCAGAAGATTTGCGACAACCACCTCTAGTTATGTTAGTAAATAATTAATAAGACGATTAGGCTAGATTAACTAAAGTTAAAAGTAGTAAGAATAACTAGAATAATGTTTAGTAGCAGCAATAATTAGCACATACACTTAAAATAATTAGAAATACAAAATAATTAGCAAAACAGTATTTAAAACGCAACTAAAATCAATCCTTGCACATTTTTAAACATTCATAAATCATTATGTACTAAAAATAATATGGCGGCAAATAAATGATGGTTTACAGTATTTCCGGTGGTTTCCGGAACGGCTCGACAGACTACGCCATGGTTTTACTGTTTTTTACTGCTGTACAGTTCCGGAATAATAACCGACGCTATATCGTGATTTTACCCGAGACACTTTTTGCGAAAAAAGTTTTTTCCTTTTTTTTCCATCTTTATTTATTTAAATTATTTTTTGTTTGTTTTAAAATAAACAAGCATTTAGCCATACCCTTTAACACGAGTGTTGTATGTTGTTATTTTTTATCTAGATACTAAGAAGATAGATAGATCTAGATCTATTTAAAAATCCTAACATCGTTGCTGTGCTACTGTCATCGCCCGCTCTTGTTAGCTAGAGGAAAATCCCGTCTCAGTCGGCATTAATTTAAAAATCTAGCCCGCTCATGTTTATACAAACGTGAGCTGTGTCATTGTGAATTGGTATAATCTTGTCAGCAGGAGAGATATTTTGCAACATCTATTTTTGGATTTTTGTACTTGCAAAAAGTGTAAAAGTATAAACAATTCTAAAAAGTGCAATTTATTTTTTTTATTAAGTAATTTTAATTACAAACAAAATTTACAAACAAAATCTTCTGAAACAGTCCTCAAACACACCTCGTGACACCATCTTTCACACATAGTACACCCAACCCAGTTCATTAGACTCCCATTTATACATTTTTCTTTTGCTACTTCTTCCAATCCACATTCACAACATTTCACATTCTCATCACAGTTGACCTCCTCGTTCATCCCACAAACAACACTGGCACCCATGTTCTCATCATCATCATCCGCACGCTCAACATCTGTTTTCCGTTTTTTATAATTTGTATTTTTTATCATTTCTGTAATTTTGGCAATGTCTTGCTCATTGTTGTCACCAGCAGTTGAGTTTTTTAAAAACATCGATATTTTCTCAAAATCTTGTCTAATTTCGGTCAAAATAGAGTATTTTAATCAATTCCTATAACAATGTATTAAAACAGTTTTCTAAAACGCGAAAAAACGTCTACAATTCTTTTTCTAACATTGCTTTTTTATAGTGTGACTTCACATCTAACCCCCCCCCCCTCCTCCCCCTCATCACACATCGTCATAAAATTACAGACCCCCCCCCCTACGAGTGTGACGTCATTTATGGAAGACCCCAAATAACACCACCACCAAAACCAAAACATTCAGATAAGTTCAACTTGGTTTTAAAAATATTTGAAGTAGGCCCATAGCTTACGATAGAGCACGAGCAACTGATAATATCGTTGACGTCACTTTATTTTGTTGTATCCAAATGATGTAGGCATTTCCTTGTGCTTAGATTTATATGGTAAAAAATGCTAGAAAAAATCGTAGGCGGCAGCTATAACACAAAATTTCTATGCAACAATAGAAAATATGTTTGCGGCGGCAGCGGATCCGGGCACGGCGATCTTCAAAGACGGTAAATCAGGCGGCCTCGGCGTTCCACACAAAAGACAGAAGTTGATCTATCGTCGGCGGTATTTCCGTCGGTTTCGAACAAGGTGGTATTCTAAGTCGACACAAAAGATGGGGGGAGTTGACAAATCATCAGTATGTCTAGCGACGGAAAAATGGGAAGTTTTAACAATGTAAACGAAACGTCTTTGAAGTCTGGACCAAATACCACTGAAAATCGGGTGCGGTAAATTTTTCGCAGAAATCTTCGCATTTCAACACCACCCAGCGTAAGTATCGGCTTGTGGTAAAATGCGAGACAAAAAAGCCACGTGACCGACCGTTTTCGCGCCCTTCTCGCATTTTCCCGCCTCGCCATTTCGCTTTTCGCGTCTCGCAATTTCCCCACACCCCCCAGTAGTTGAGTAGTAATTCTTACAAAATTTCTATTTTTTAAATTCAAATAAAATAGTAAAATATAGGAATGTTGGGATATTTTTCCTAATTATCATAGAATGATAAAATGTACACAGATTAATCCTATAATAAACCCCATTGATAAAAATACCAAATTTATCATTCTAGGCCTAATAGTTTTTTTTATATGAATTTTTAAAGTTATGTATTAAACCTGTTATATAATCACTGTAACATCGGATTTAATTGTGTGATTGGCTTTAGGCTTGCATACCACTGCTGCTATTTGAGATATAATTATAAAACTTTGCACATTAGTGCTAGAGAGTGTGGGCAATAGAAATATGAAAGTAAAATCAAAATTTGATGAAGGATAATTACTACTTAGGCCTAATTAGAACTAATCAGGTCAAATTAAAGTGAGGGGTGCTGTTCTGTATAGGTCAATATGCAGACTGAAAGTCTATGTTTTTTTTTTTAATATTAAAATTGAAACTTTGCTAGAGGGTGGGGGCAATAGAAATATAGAAAAAAATTAGATTAAGTATGACTGCATATAATTAAAAGTCCTATGAAAGGGTGTTGCACCCTTATATAGTAATTATAGTGACTGCAACAGACGCATGTCCAGAATGCTACTATAACAGATAGGATAAATTTGGTGATTGATACTGAAGCATGTAATAAGAAGAATGCTGAAAAATAAAACTAGGGATGGTGTGGTAAAGCACTCAACTACTAACATGCAAGTCTTAAGCTCAGATCTCAGACAAGTCTGTCTGTGCAGCGCGCAGCATCCACCACCAAGCTCAGATGAGTACCTGACACAAGGGAAAGTAAAGATAGCTTAGCAGAGAGCTAACCACACCATCACTTCATGTTCAGTGGTCAAGAAACAGATAAACTCTACTTCAGCTGCTCTATGGATGATGGATTGACAGGTCCAAAAGGGAAACTACTTTAATTATTTAATATACTAGGGTCTTTATCAGGCCCTATTGATATTATTTTGGTACAACTAATCAATAGAAAAACCTTAAATTCTTGTAAAAGTTTATTAAGTGTTGAGTAAGTTGTACCACATCAGAAGTTACAGCTTCCCTGTCTATCTGCTTATATGAATATATTGGCAATATGCTGTGATTTAAATACGTAATGTTTGTTGTATTTGTTTTTTGTTACTTTTTATTATTAAATGTAAAAATTGTATCCTAAATTATTATGAATAATAACTATCATGCCTTTTTCGTGTCATTCTAAATTCACTGCCTTATTAATTAGTATCCCCCCCCCACCCATGTCAATTGCTGCACCTTTTGTTTGTTATTTACTATTTACTAATGTCATAGGCATAATTATCACAAATAATTAATTAAGTTTATCACCAAGCTTCTTTACTTATCATAACCAATAATAGGCCCAGACTTACTTTATCAATCGATACATAATACATATAGCATTAGTTATTCTAAGAAATAGGCCTATAACTTATTTATTATTTATAGTATAAAGTAGCCTATAATTTTAGTATTAACTTAATTAAGTATAAGCCTTAAATCTAAGTACTAAGTAAGTAGGTATGTGTGAAATGCTTGACACTAGTTAATGTAAGCCTAAGCTTCTGGCCAGTCGTTTTTAATAGATAACTTGATCAATGTATTTTATCTAGTTTTAACAGTGCCACCCACAATTTAAATTCCTTCCAACTTCGAAAACTACGTCATTGGCATTAGTGCGCGTATTTTATCGATAATAGGTAATGCGGTGCTAAACCGACGCCATGGCGTTGTCAAGGCCGAAGCGCTAGCTCGGGGATTTGACATGTATGATAACTCGTAAACAGAAGTAGTAAGTGCCATAAAACCGTTATTATAATAATATTTGTTTATTTAATGGACACTTACAACTAATGGCAAGACACTTATAATGTGTTTAATACGTAAACTTATTTAAAATGTGACAGCACCGTACGGGACATGTTCGCGAGATAAACTCATTAGAATCGTGCGATCGATTTCGGCCTTAAGATTGTCATAATGGCGGTAATTTTCTAATTGAAACATATAATACGACTACACTAGAATATCTATATCGAATATTTCTAAAAACTCGATTCCAACAGTCAGATTCGGCATTCTTCGGAAAATGGCGAGTTTTTATAAAAGTCTGCATCAAAAAGTCCGGATGTGGAATACCGAATCGAAACAGCGGAAGTCGGAATGCCTATAAAATACCAATGAAACCTGGAGTAGGCAGTTCGATTCAAAGCTTCTGGATTTGTCATTTTTGTGCCATCTCACTGCTTATGTGCTTACTAAAATGGCGACCTGTTTTGCTTTCACTAAATGGTAGAGGGATAAAACTAATTATTAGAAAGCCATCGTTAATTTTAGAAATCTGAACTATCCGTTTCTATTTCAGTTAGTTAGGAATTGTATGATGTACTTTTGACCTAATTTGAAGTAATTTCTTTGTCTTGCAAGCAGCGCAAGTGAAAATAGCTCTATGTATTCGTGTCTTTCAAATTAAATAACTTAGAAATATCACTTTGCTAATAAATTAGCCTATGTGAATAATAGTTTTAAGCATTAATTTTACACACATTACAATTAGCCTAACTGGTAATAATTTACGAAGTGACTACTCGGAAGATTTTTCTCCCCAACGTCTACACTTAGTCGGCAAAAGATAGCTCTGCGCATGCACAGTGACCTATGGCTCGGGTTAAGGCTAGAATGAGGGTGTTTGGTGAAAATGAGGAGCGGGAAAAAATGTCCCGCGCAAGAATCCAATCATTTGGCTAGATTTATGACTATTTTTTATGGCATAACTAAAAATAGAATGTTTATGCCTTTTTAATTGAATTGATGATCGTTTTTATTATTTTTTAAACTGAAAGTATTGCAGGTCTTGTAACTTGGTAAACAAGTTGCTATAGTATGTCATTGCATAAACTTTGCTGTTTGGGGTTGTCAATGACCTTTTATTTTTCCATAAACCAAATATGTGATTTCGAGAATAAAGCATATGTCACAGAATTGTTGGATAACATTTTTTCCCAAATCAAGTTAAAAAAAAGTGTACTTAGGTTATTTTAAGTTCACATAAGCATAGGTCTAGGTTTATTTTAAGTTCACATAAGCGTAGGTCTACTACCTCATTTGAAGATAAAAAAAGGTAGATATTTCATTAAGTAGGCCTAAACCGTTTAGGCCTAAGTAATAATTTGTAGACTTGTAGCCTACTTTTCAAATGGCATTTTAAAAATATTGCAATTGAAAAGTTTTAAAATTCTCACTTTTTAAAAAGTACATAAAACTATACATTAGGTTAAAAAAAATTTTAAATATTGGTCTCATTAATATTTAAGTACAAGCAGCACTTTTCTCTTTAAAGGTTCATAAGATCATAGGCTTTGCACCTATTCTTTTGCAAGTTGTGATGACAGATCAGGTTGATATGCCGGTTCGACAAGCTGGTAAGACACTTTCTGTTATCTTTGTCACAAGAAAATATTTAAAAAAAAAATTAAATAAAAAGTAGTATGCTGGATAGATACAATGATAATTTCATCAATGATATTGACTTACAATTTATGAGTGTTTTTTAAATAACATTAAAGTAAGTATTAAAAGTGAGCTATGACTAATATGATACCCAAAAAGCAAATAAATAAATGGTGTTAGAATTCGGGTTAGGTTTAGGATTAAAGATAGAGTAAGGAATATGGTTTAGGTTAGTGTTAGGATTGGGGTAAAGGTTAAGCTTATAGTTAGGTTCAAAAGGTTTGGAGCACATTGTATTTATCTCAATCAGCAAATTATCTAAAATAAAATTGCAGATTGTTCTTTCTCTTTCTTCTTCTTCGTTCTTAATTTTTAGTGGTGGGAGGGATCGAGCCTTTTCTGCTAGAGGGTCTGAACTCGAGACTCTTTTCGAGCTTTGCAGACTCGACCATGCTTCCATCACAATTAAGGATTACGTGTCAACTGGTTTTGCGCCAATAAGGCCATTGACTCCGATTTCAGCCTGCTTTTTCTTTTTGGATTTGCTTCCATAGCCTTTGTCCAACCAAAAACAAACTACACGGCAGCAGTTGTTTGATTTTGGAGTTGTCTCTCCTAGAAGAGTGGCTGTCCCCAGCTAAGGATCCTCATCTGCCCGAGGGTTCGAACTCGAGACTTTTCGGTTTAGCAACCATGAGCTTTACCGACTCGACCACGCAGACCCCTGCAAATTGTTAATCTCCATAATTATTTTTAAAAAAAAAAACATACCTGAGAATCAAATCTTTTTGAAATTCAATAAATCTATCTTGTAAACTTTAAGGTGTAATATACCTGAAAAACATGTTAACTCAGTATTGGATGGAACGTGAGCCAGAGAATGTCACAGACAGCATTCCATTTAATATTCATGAACAAGACAGACAACCTATCAGGGACAACATTATTGAAGCCATCATTCATGCTCCAGAGCCAGTTAGGTAGGTACACATTGGAGAATACTGATATACTTTAGAGACTTGACCAAATCTTTTTTTTTTTCTTTAAAAAAAATTTATTTTCCTATTTCAGGACAGTTTAAGATAAAAAAGTAATATTTTTTGTTTTATAATTTCCATCTGTAAAAATTTGTCGCTAGTTTTGATTTTTGTCAGAAGCTTGTAAGCTTGTTTATGCATCTAAATCACGGGTTCCCAACCTGGGGGTCGCGACCCCCCTGGGGGTCGCGAAGGTCTTTCTGGGGGGTCGCCAACTGGTATACTAAACCTTAATAATTTGAAACAAAATATAAATATTTAGAAGAATTTTTTTAATTCGGCTTCATTAACATCACTGGAAATGTAATAGAGAAGAAACAAAGCGCACTGGACAAAGATGTTCTCAGTCACGAATCAATGAAATCTTTAAAACTAAAACGTCGTTTGAGACGAGTCATTCGGAACACACCAAAAAAAATTCATAAAAAACGTTTTAATAACAAGCTTTTATGTAATGATGCACTAAAAAGTAGAAAATAAATTATAGACTACTATTTAAATAACTATATAGAAAAGCGTGGGTCACTTTAGTATCTATTGGATACCTTTACTAATGTTAAGGAAGACACCCACGCTTTTCTTTATAGTTATTTAAATAGTAGTCTATAATTTATTTTCTACTTTTTAGTGCATCATTACATAAAAGCTTGTTATTAAAACGTTTTTTATGAATTTTTTTTCAGTACTTTACATGTTTTATCTACAATAGAGTTACATGACTAAAAACCATTGCGCGCCTACTGAATATCACGTTCAGTAGGCGCGCAATGGTTTTTGAACGCAGCCATTACGTGGTCGTGATGGCGCAGCTATTGATGACGCGTGTGGTGTGGTTGACTAGACATGCCTACTAATTCGGTCCAAATTTTAATTAATTCATAAAAAATCAATTAGGCATCCAATTAAGTCAAATTTAGTTTCAGATTGCATTGTCTTCATGTCTTGACCCACGTGCCAACTGTGAATCGTGTCGGTCAAGTAGAACTGTCCAAATTTTCACTCCTGCGTTTCCGTCAAGACAGACTGACGACAGACTGACGACAGACTGTCGAGGAAGTGAGTTAAATAAAAGCTTGTAAAAATACATGGCGTTCTTTCGTCGGTAAAAAGCTAGTTGCAAACGCCAGAGACCTGATCGAACAGAAAGTTTTCACCAGCATTAGTGCAAGCATCAAATGAAGTAGCGATAGAACAAGCAAGCAAAAATAAAAACCATAGGAGAAAATCTCATCAAACGCTTCATGTACGTAAATATTAAATAACACATTTTTATTGAAATTAAGCTTTCACCATTGTTTGCTTTTCAAGTTGATAAATCAACAGACGTGAGTTCGTGTTCGCAGTTGCTTGTCTGTGTCTATATTCATGCGGATGATAGCAAAGAAGAGTTGATCTTTTGTGAAGATAGCATGGAGAAAATAAATACCTTTTTTGAAACTGGATGATTAAAATGGGTTAGAACGGCTGTGGGGAGTTTGTACGGATGGCGCGCCATCTATGTTTAGCTCAAAATCGGCCTTTCAGAAAACAGAAAAGTTTAGCTCCCTAACCACTGCCCTAACCAATCGACATCAAGAGTCCATTGCTAGTATAAGTCGTAAATTATATAAAATCTGGAGCCTTCAAAAAACTGAGCAAAAACATTAATATAGATCACGGGGTTCTGCTCTTCTACACTACAGTACGCAGTACACTACAGAAATCAAATTGTTCTTGGGAGTGCAAAGAAAACAAGACCTTTTGGTATACTTAAAACGACATAGAGTGATTAAAAAGAGTATCATACCTAGCAGATGTGTTCGAACATCAAGATAAGCTTAATCTGAAGCTTCAGGGAAAATGAACGAATATTATAACTTTCCATGATAATCTCATGGCATTTTTATCAAAGCTGCAAAATCGGTAAAGAAAATAAATCTTGGAAATGTTGTAAATTTGAGAAACTCTGCGGTGTGGTAGATGAATCTAATTGTGAGATAATTAAAATTTTGAAAGAAGCGATTTCTGGGCATCTTGAATCTCTTGAAAACGAACTGCATCGCTATTTCTCTGAGCTGAAAAAAGAAGAATCTGAATTTACGCATTACCCATTCTCTTCTTCCCTTGATGTTGCCCGCATTCCCGATGAATTACAAGATGAATTTTTTTAATTGCAGAATGATTCCGAGTAAGATGAAAAACTGCAGACACAATTTTGGTGTAGTATTCACCATTCATACCCAAACGTAAAATTGATTGACTTTTCGAGAATATATTTTCTTCTATTAAAAACAAAATTAAGATAATTATAATGACATAGGTTGGCGCTAAAAATTTTTTTTTTAAATTATGAACTTAACCACGAAGGTTTAGTGAATAGTATGCAATTTTACTCAAACTATTAAAACAGTTATCAAGAGTAGTTCATATTGAAATTCTACTAGAAAATCTTATTTTATTGCTTATTAATTTCCCTACTAATTTCGGCTTTTTAATTCTATGGGGGTCGCGGGTCACTTACTTTTTATAAAAGGGGGTCGCCACTCGAAAAAGGTTGGGAACCACTGATCTAAATATTGTGATACTTTTTTGGGTCAGCTGATACTCCTTAAAAGACATTACTATTGCATGGTAAAATTATGGTACGATTCTCATTTTTAGAGTGCAGTTGTGTGTTTGCTTGAGCCACATAATAAAAAATGACTTTCCTGGACGCTGGCCAAACGTTGCTGAAAAGATGGCATTTTATATTAACTCTGACAATCATGCTACTTGGATGGGAGCTTTGTTGTCTGTGTACCAGTTTGTAAAGGTTTTCGAGTAAGTATGAGGTTTTTCACAATTTAAAAAAAAAATGTTACAAATGATTATGGTTTTCTTTCACCAATACTTTTTTTATTTATTTGTTCAATGTAATTTCTTCAGGTACAAAAGATGTGAAGAAAGGCAAACTATGGATGATACAATGACACACATGCTACCAATTTTGTTTCAACGACTGATCCAGTTGGCTCAAGATCCGTCGGAGGCCTCATGTCTTTTGCAGAAGCAAATCTTGAAGATATTTTATGCTTACACCCAGGTGAATATTAAGTGTTGTTAATTTTCTTAAAGTAGTTCTTATGATTTCATCGAATTAATTAGCTTATAGCATGTGTGTGTGTGATATCTTTTCCTAACAGTAAATAAATTTTTTTTAGAACTATCTGCCGTTATCAGTCTTGACCAAAGAAATATTCACACGTTGGATGGAGGCAATCAGGTTAATAGTGGATAAAGATTTACCACCTGTAAGTTAGACTTTCATTCCATATTTTCAAATTTTAGACAACTTGTGTGTTTTTTCATGGTTGGCTATCTAATTCATGTTCATTTATTATTTAGGAAACAAATCAAGTGGACGAAGAAGATAGACCAGAGCTTGCTTGTTGGAAACTTAAAAAGTGGGGCGTGCGCATTCTTGCTCGTCTCTTTGAGAGGTAAGAAAGTGTTCTTTACCACTTCGTTTTCTAAAATGCATTTATTTATTGATTATTGATGACTGCAAATCTTTTTTATTACCATCAGATATGGAAGTCCTGGTAATGTTATAAAAGAGTACACAGAATTCTCTGAGTGGTACCTCAAAACATTTTCATGTAAGTTTGTCTAAGACACAGTTGCCATTTTCTATATAATTAATTACTTCATGGAAGCCATTTAATTTTTTAATATTTACATTTTTAGGCGGTGTCCTTAATGTGTTGCTAAAACAGTTGGAAGGGTATAGACAAAAAATGTTTGTTGCGCCGCGTGTTTTACAGCAGACGCTCAACTACATTAATCAAGGGTACTTTACAACTTATTTTCAGTTGCTAATTTAGAAAACTGTTAAAATATCAACTTACAGTAATGTTTGCAGAATAACAAATAAATGAGGTTAATATTTTTCTCCAGAATCAGCCATGCCTTTTCGTGGAAGTTTATTAAGCCACACATTCAGGTATGGGACTTAATTTATTGAGAGTAAATGGTTATTTACATTTAATATGATACTCTTTTTTTTGTTGATCTATTATTTGGCTTGGTATTGTAGCAACTATTTAAGACCATAAGAATTTCAACAGCGCAGTCATTCCTTTTAACATTTGAGGTCCAATAAAGCCTAGCAAAAAATTGTTTTCAGTAGTCAAGACTATCTTAAGCATCTAGTCTAATGTCAGTGGGTTAGTGCTGCTGTTTCCTGTTTGCATATCCCTTAAGAATTTAAGCCTAAAGTTTATATTTTGATTAATTTTTAAACTAGGGAACAATAGGCAGCTGATTCATGAACATCATTACTCATCTTTTTAAAAACCTGAAATTAATGGAATTGTGGTTAAACATTTATTTTAGGATCTCTTGAGTGAAAAATAGGTTTTTTTCACTTGTTCTACATCTAGCTATTAAATTGAAATAAATTACAGTACAAACGCTAAAATCAGCAGCATCATCATACCAAAAGAGATGCATTTGTCAGTATTTTAAACCCAAGTACAAGCCACCTTTAAATGTTTTATCTTCATTTTATTTTTCTAGACGATGATCCAAGATGTGATTTTTCCTCTGATGTGTCACAGTGATGAAGATGAGGATTTGTGGACATCTGATCCTCACGAGTACATCAGAGTTAAATATGGTAATACAACAGTTGTGGCCTATTAATCTGTTTTAGAATTCTTTTAATGCGAATGACAATTTAAGTATTTTCTTTTTTTACACTTTTTAGATGTGTTTGAAGACTTCCTCTCACCAGTAATGGCAGCTCAGACTGTTTTCCATTCTGCTACTGCTAAGCGCAAAGAGGTTTTAAACAAGGCTATGGGATTCTGTATGTCCATACTTACCAATGCTAACTCAACACCAAGACAAAAAGATGGAGCTCTTCACATGATTGGTGCTGTTGCTGAAGTTCTACTTAAGGTAAGTGTTATGTTCAGTTCACTCTTGCTTTGTGAATTCATTTGTCTCTGTGTAGTTTGCGTTTTAATTATTTTGTTTTATTACAGAGAAAGATTTACAAAGAGCAAGCCGAAATGATGCTTACTTCTCATGTATTTCCAGCTTTCAGTAGTGAACATGGCTTCCTTAGAGCCAGGGTAAGTTGATCTCAAATTTAGGTTTCGGCTTAGTATACAGGAGAAGGGTCTTTTGTGTATTTTATTGTAACTGTCTTTTATTTAAAAAAAAAAAAAATAGGCTTGCTGGGTGATTCGCAACTTTTGTGAGATGAAGTTTCGCAATGACCAGAATTTAGTGGGTGCAGTGGAATTGGTAAAGAATGCATTATGTTCAGATAAAGACTTGCCAGTCCGAGTTGAAGCAGCCATTGCTCTGCAGATGCTTATTTCAGATCAGGAAAAAGGTAATTTACTGCAGTTAGTGTTAAGTTAAATTGGACTGAGTGGTTAAGTTAAAAATGTATGGTCAGTGGTAGTGCAAAGGACTGCTAACCCTGAAAATCTGGGTTTCAGTCAATAGAATGTCAGTGAGTCCACCCTCTGATGGGTACTTAAGTTAGGGCAAGTAAAGGCAGCTGATCACACTATCCCTGCATATGCCAAGGACACAGAAACGGGAGACTTCACTTGCCTCATTGATCGTCTGGTTCGAAATAGGCGAGTTTTTACTTCCCCTATGGCAGGGTGAAAAGACGACTCATTTTTAAACCACTGCACTTTTTAAAAAAAATTAAAAATCACTTCAGTTTTTTAAAAAAAAGAGCAAAAGTAGTTTACTTGTAATTATTAAAAATAACACTTTTTGTATTATTTCTATAAAAAATTTATTTTAAATGCTAAACATAAAAATAAACGTCATTGGAGCTTTCTCTTCCATTAGTTACATTAAACTAAAGCCCAATTCAACAACAAAATCATTTTAATTTAATTGAATTTCACTAACTTTATTGCCTGTGATTTTGAGAAAAAATTTGAAAATTAACCATTATTGATAGAACAACAAGAAATAATGTAAATAAAACTTATTTCCTGCACAGAGACTTCCTCTACTAAAAGTAATTTAACATACTATACTTAGTAGTGCGGTTGGATCGAGGCGTACAGGGTTAAATGAAATTTCAACGTGTAAATGTTTAGAAGATTAAGCCTATTAATAATACGACTTAAATCTCTTAATTTTAGATTTTTTTTTAAATTTCAGCTAAACAATACATTCAGCCATTTGTGAAGCCTGTAATTCTAGGTGGGTATTTTTTCAAAAATAAAAGTTCAATTTATGGTGTATTGAATCTTTGGCTATGTATTAATTTATAAAAAAAATTTTGTTATTCAGAATTGCTGCAAATCATTCGTGAGACCGAAAATGATGATTTAACAGGAGTAATGCAGAAACTAGTATGTACTTACGTTGAGGATGTGATTCCTATTGCCGTGGAAATGATGACTCACCTTGTAAGTGGTTTCGTTCGAGTTATTAATGATTTAATTTTTTTTAAATGGGTCTTTATTTTATAGTTGAATGTTTTGGTTTTCAGGCTCAGACTTTTGCCCAGGTCATAGAATCTGATAATGATGGTGGTTCAGAAGAAAAGGCTATCACAGCTTTAGGTATTCTTAACACTATGGAAACTATTCTTAATGTCATGGAAGATCAAAAAGATGTAAGTTTTCTTTTTATTTGTGTTAAGAAGTAGCTCATATGGTTTTTTAACACTAAAGCACACACATCTAAACTGTAGTTACTGGTTTCATTAAAAGATTTTTTACTAAAACATTGACAGATAATAATCCAACTTGAGGGTATTGTGCTGAATGTAATTGGCATCATCCTTCAATCCAACATTTTAGGTAAGTAACATACTTTGTAATATACGGTGTCAAATTTTGAAACATTAAATAGAAATTTTATCCTTACCCCCCCACATAATTGTACATTTATAATTCTCAATGAATACTAAGGGCTTAGTTTTAATAAACACTACATGCTTTGCAGATTTTTATGAAGAGGTACTTTCACTTGTATACAGTCTTACCAGCTCTCAAATTTCTCACCACATGTGGGAGGTTTTTGGCATGATATACCAGATGTTTCAGAAAAATGGAATTGATTATTTTACTGGTATTGAATTTAATTTTTTGTATTTGAAATTATTTAAAAAATATTGCTTTAGTTTTGCCCTAATGATGTAAAACAAACTATGAGGTCAAGAGAAGTGTTGTGGCACCCTCTATTTGCTTAACTTCTGTCTTCTCTTAACTTCTGTCTTTATTACTGTCTGCCTTTCTGCTGCACACTTAGACTAATGATGGTTGATTATGAGAGCTGAAGGGCAAACTGTTACTCATCTGTTTTGAGTTTTTATCTATTTCATTGTCATCTAGCAATCAATTTTTCACCCATTTTTTACTGACCAATTTCTTACTTTAAACAAAAATTTGCTATATAAAGAAGTAAAGAGTAAATTGCATTATTATTACATTGGTGTTTGTAAAATACCTTTCCTCTTTTTTAAAGCTGTAATGAATTCAGTATAATAAAGCTAGACTTTATATCTTTTTTTTTTAGCGCACATTTAAGCATTTTACAACTTTTTTGTGTTCAATACAAATTTATGCTGTCTATTACACAATGTACTTATCTATTCAAGATATGATGCCAGCATTACACAACTATATTACTGTGGATACTGAAGCATTTTTAGCAAATCCCACATATCTAGAGGTTATTTATGATATGTGTAAAACTGTGAGTTCTTTTTACTTATACATTTAATATTCTTGATAAACTTAATTTACTTTTTTTCTGTGCTAATGTATACCTTCCAAATTTCATTTTGAAACTGTTTTTGATCAGGTATTAAATGCAGACAATGGAGAAGATGCTGAATGCCATGCTGCAAAACTTTTAGAGGTTGTCTTGTTGCAGTGTCCTGGTCGAGTAGACCATGTAAGCATTTGCTGTTACATTTTCTAAAGCACCTAAATTTAGCATATCATAAAACATAACAGTTTTCCAATTTTGGTATCTTTTATTTCTTCAGGTTTTGGGATCTTTTGTTGAGTTAGTGCTTCAAAGATTAACCAAAGAGGTGCAGACATCAGAACTAAGGACTATTTGTTTGCAGGTATATCTTTTCATCAAATGCATTTTACCTGATTTAATAAAAGCTTCCTATAAGTTCTTACAAATGTTAATTTTTGTAATCTTATAACACTATTTCTTTGTTAAAGGTTGTTATTGCTGGCCTGTACTACAACTCTCAGTTACTTTTAGATGTCTTGGGAAAAATGCAAATCCCTAATGTACAAGGTTCAATCCTTGGTCAGTTTTTAAAGCAGTGGCTTCATGATGCAGATTGTTTTCTGGGGTAAGTGGTGTTATTTAATTTGTTTTTTTAGATGTACCAAGTTTTGAGTCTACAATTTCACATGAGAAATGCTTTCTATTTACAGCCTCCATGATCGAAAAATGAGTGTCCTTGGTCTTTGTTCATTAATAAATATGGCTGGCCAAAGACCTCAGGAGATCACAGAATTTGCCTCCCAAATTCTACCGGCAGCACTTCTCCTCTTCCAAGGATTAAAGCGAGCTTATGCTAGTAAGTTATAAATAATTTCTCGAATACAAATTTTCATTGTTTAGGTGTATATTCCAAAAAAATCTAGATCCTAAACAACTTAGGTTTGATGCCATACATTTTTATGAATTTAAATTTGCAAATTCTAATAGAGATTATTTTTCTTCCTATTTAAGTTTTGCATTATGCATTAAATATGCATAAATAACATCGTGGATTACATTTATGGAATTTTTTTTTAGTGATAGTTTTTGTATTTAATATTTTGCTTTAGATTTTGTGCCAATATTGTTTTTGCTCTGATTGTTACAGTTTAATCTAAATATAGGGTTCTATATTTTAGGTTAGGTTATTTTTCTCAATAGTTTATTAGATTTCCTTTAGACTACGCTTTTCAGGAGTAGTTATCTTTTTATATTATTAACATTTTGTTACTGGAATTTCACAAACACAGCTATACGTATTTTCACGTTTATAATGTTTAACTTCTAATTAAAATCTCAGGTCGGGCATTAGAAGATGAAAGTGACTCTGATGATTCGGATGACGATGATGACGATGCTTATGAAGGTAATTGTAAACATAAATTTGTTCATGTGTAATTTATAAGTGCTATATATACCATCTATAAATTAACTCATTTCTTTTATTTAGGAGAAATATTGTCAAGTGATGAGGATGAGATTGATGAAACCGGCCAGCAGTATTTGGAACGGCTAGAAAAAGCTGTGAGTCTTAAGTTTTTCTGTTACCAATATTATAAATGCACAAATTTAAACAATTTTTAATTTGCTGTTATAAAATTTATAGAATCATGATGATGATGATAGTGAAGAACTGACTGATGATGGGGCTGAAGAAACTGCCCTTGAAGCTTATACTACAAGTCTTGATGCTGAAAACTGCCCAGTTGATGAATATGTCATGTTTAAAAATATTTTGGCTAGTAAGTTAGTTTTTTAAAAATATTTTGAAAGCATTTTATTTTAATGTTAAAAACTGCTTATTTTAATAATATAAGTTTTCCCCCAGAAATTTTTAGTTCTTAAAATTTTCATTTCAGACCTTGTTGGTCAAGATGGTGTATGGTATCAGACTCTAATTGGTGCTCTTAATCCAACACAATTAAAAGAATTGGAGGAAGTGTTTAAATTTGCAGAAATGCGAAAGGCTGCTGCTGGTATGACTTTAAGATCTCCTATAGCTTAAATTTTGTTTCATCTTTGAAATTATGTTAAACATGTTTACCCTCTGCCTCAAATTATATTATTTAAGGCATGCCGTAAATGTAGAGAAGTTACAATTTTGTTTTAGAGATGCTGGTTTCTTTTTCTTTTCAGATTCAAAGAAAATTGAGGAAGGTGGAGGTTACATGTTTACTAACAGACAAGTACCAGCATCTTTTAACTTTGGGTCTGCATAACTTTTCCAATTGTGAGGACATTATTACAGGACAATTTATTACAAATGCTTGACATTTTATTTAGTAGACAAATAACTGCTACAGTTCTCAACTAAGTCAGTTAGTTTCTATCATTGTAAAAAAAAATTCTTTTATTTATTGCACATGTAAAATACTGAATGTGAAGTTATTTCTAAATATCTAAATATTTCTAAATTAGTTAAGTATATTTCTCTGAATATTGTTGTATACAGCTTCATCGCTAAATTTAATTCTTGGTTTAAAGCAAACACGGGAAAATTAACTCCCCTATTTTTGGCATCATTCCACTTCACATTCACTGGCCACTTGATTTTATGCTAATGTGTGTTAAGTCACCTTCACAAAGCTGTTTTTGTCAGCAATGAAATTTCTTCTGGTGATACTTTCATGTTGAGACACTAACATATTAACTTGGTGGATTTGTTTTTATTGCTCTAATTTTTAACATCAAGCTTACTTGACTGCCTTAGCATTCAAGGAACTTTGCTTACAATATTGCATGGAAATGTGATACACCAGTATCTTGGATTAATACAGTAGATACATGGTGTAGCTTATGCGGTCACTGTATTCACTCTGCCTGCATTGTACTTGACTGTACCATAGTCAATGTTATATACCCTTGTCCACAGCTGTGATGGGAACATTTTGTTCCATCATCACTTTTTATGGTTTTTATATGGTTTTATGAAAGCATAATTTTTGTGCTTTTATTTTCTAGTGCAAATTATAATGTAGGAGTCATTTTACTCCTACACAAAGTGTAAATCATGACTGCTTTGCCTATTTAAAGCAGTCCAAATTGTTAGTAAATAAAATGCATTGTAAATAAAAAGATAAAATTTTGCCATTTGTGTTCTTGAATGTTTCCCCACCTGTATGTCATGTCAAGGTTGTCTTATCAACCACCCTAGACTGTGATAAAGTAAGTGGATAGACTTTCTGTCTACCTCAGTCCTTAAGTGTACATCATTTTTTTTTAAAAGGAAAATTGAATGCAGCTTTGGTTTCATAAAGTAAATTTTATTACTTACATAAAAACTTGAGATAAGCACACATCTTATAAAAATAGGACTAGCTGTGCCTTAAAATAAGTTGGCTTGTTTTTAGTTTCTATTCCTTTTTAACCCAACCTGTTCTGGTATGTTAATGCAAAAGTAAAATTGCCTTATTTTTAATTTTAGTGCCCTTTGATAAGAAACTTTAAGATGGTTTCACACGGTAATGACATCAGTATTTGTTTAGGCATTTGGCAAATGAAAGTTGAGTTGCAGCACAATTTTAAACACCAGTTTATTTTGTGTGGTTCTAGTCAAAAATAACTTCCTAGCGATTCATTTATTCAAAACAATGACCTGATTTTAACTGCAGTAATAAGTTGTTGGCTGCTGATTTAATCTGAGTAAAATAATAACAAAACTATGTTTGACAGAAACTTTTTAACCTTATGGTAATGTCTGGTTTTATTTGATCTATGACCTTTTTAATCTCCTTGCTCCCCCTTTCCTTTGCTATGCAAAGGACTTAAAATGGCAAATAAAAGGTTGCAATAGCTGAAGAGTTTTCTTCAGCTGCTTACACTCTTCTCTAGGACTTTTCCTCAGAGAAAATAGCTTAAGTAAGAGAGGTGTGGTATTTCACACTTATTATCAAATGTTCAGCTTTGTAGCAGACTTCTTTAAATGAGTTATTTAAAGAATCAAGTTATCCTTAGATGACTAGTGTGACAGAGCTGCCTTAAGTACTTGCCAAATTTGTAAATCCTCTTCAGAACTTACTAACGAAACGCCAGGGCTTTTTTTACCACCTGCTCTCTTTCCTCGGTATATGCACAGTATGTATACACAAACTGCTTGACAGGGAGGACGTGACAGAAGTATTTACAATTTTGACAAGTTCTTATTGAAATTTGAAATAAATTTTGAGAGCTATACAGTTATCAAAAGCTTTCTTTCATTGTTTCTTCTATTTATTATGACGTATTTTTGGAAAGGCATATTAGCAACAAAAAAAATTAGTTCATGTTCACAAGTATAAATAACTACACCAGAACACTGCTACTTAGTATCGATAATTTAAATAGGCAGTATTTGCGTTTGTTGGGACAGTTCATTAATTATGTGCAATAATAGTGGGAAAGCTCTATACAAAAATATATGGCGCGATTGCAGTCAGAACTAGAGTTAGAATTAGGGTATTTACATCAATATTCGGGGACGGAGTGGTCTAGCGGTAGAGAGCTGGACTGCTAACCCATAAGTCTCGAGTTCGAATCCCTGAGTACACCCAACTCTGATGGGCACCTAACTCACGTTAGGGAAAGTAAAGGCGGTTGGGCATAGTACTGACCACACTATCTCTTCATATGCCGAGGTCACAGAAACAAGTGAACTCTACTTAACTAGCCCTATAGACCGTAAGGTTTGAAAAGGGAACTTTTTACATCAATATTCTACACTTAGACAACATTCCTATCCCAATTATGCACAGAAAATTAAACAGAAGGTAGTTCAAATTGAGTGATTTAATGAGTTGCATTGATTCTGTGGTTCGCTCAACTGGTGGATTTTGCGCTATAAAGGGGTCATTCATAAATGACGTCACGCTTTTTTTGTGACGACTTTTACCTCACCTCCGACACATCGTCACAAAAAGCCAGACTTCCCATCCCCCCTAAAAATTGCAGTTGAATTTTTCTTAAAACACATTTTTTCAAAATATTGTCTGAACTCTGTCAACATGGTGAATTTTTTTTATCAATTTCTATTACAATTTATTACAAATTTTCTACAAAAGTTTTCTACCGTCACAAAATTACGGACCCCCCCCCCCCCCTACGAGTTTGACGTCATTTATGGACGACCCGTAAGTCCATTTAAATTTATATGCTGGAAAGTAGAAACTTGAGGGTTCAAATAGGTAGTCCAAACTGGCGAAAAAGTGCGTTTTAGGGTCAGTTTTTGCGGTTTTCAAAAATAAAATTTCACTACTTCTAGTTGTCCTATAAGAATAAAAATTATATGTCAATTAAGTTTAAGCCTTTATCTGTCGTAATCTGGTATTTTTATATCTGTAACACATGTTTGAATGTGTTTTATATTTGTTTGAAAAGTATCAGTTACGTCAACAAATTTCACCGTTTTGCGTGTACCGATCGACCCCACACTGTTTCATTTGGTTGCGGCTTCGCGACGAAGCATCGTAGAAGCATAATCTTAATGTCATTTTAAAGAGCGAATGCTAGTCTATCGTTTGATGTATAAATTGAAAAAAATAACTTGCTTATTTCATTTTAAAAAATCAGTTTTTAAACTTTAAATGACGATATATACACGAAAACAAACTAATTCTGTTTCAATCTTTACACCTATGTAAAGTTCACTTTTATAACTACTTTGTGTTGTAAATTCAAGTCTTTCTGATTTACGGTCGCGAAGCCGTACTCTCAATAAGCATATAACCCTCGAGTCAACTTTCAGCCCCGAGTCAGTTGCTCGCCGAACGGTTTTAAAGGTTGACGACCGATGATGCTAAACGGATTTTACCCCTGCTAGAGCCTTCAAACAAGTTGTAAGTATCATTTTTAAAGTTCCATTTCCATTTTAATAAATGAATTTTAAGTTTGAATGTCAGTTTGGTTTAATTAGCACACGTTATTAATGTAAATTTGAACCCTACTAGTCCATGGTTTTAGCGCGTGAACTACGCTTGTACACATGGTGTGTTTAAACGTGAAGCTATTTAATTGAGGACATTCTAGGGACTTAAAATATGGATGCACTTAACTATTAGATGCTAGTGTTTACTAATTCTTTAAAATCTATCGAATGGGATTAATGATAGGGTCGTATTACTACAGTTTATCTGGACTATCGCGTCAAAATTATGAATCGACAAATTCAAAATGGCCACCAGACATTCTTGGTTACTATGTGGACGAACTCAATTATTTACAGGGAACGAAGGTTAAATACTTATAAAATATTATTGAAACACAAAAGAAACTTATAATTGTAATAACTATACATTTTTATCAATTTATTTAAAACAAAAGACACTAAATTTTAAGGACTAATGTGATTAATTTTTAATTTTCTGTTGTGCACTTTGATTCTGATTCCCCTGCTGAATAATGTGAAATGGTCTGCGCCAGTCTCCTTGATAAAATGTACCAGATCAATTTTTAGATGGTGGTGCAATTTAATAAGATTGTACATGTTGTGACTTAGTTTTAAATGTTATATTAGTTGTAAGTGTAAGTAGTACTAGTAGTATTTCTCATTATTTATTTATTTTATATGTATATAGTAACACTGAAGGACAGTTAAGTTGTCCTATATGATGTTGAGAACCACAGTATGGCATCTTCATCATTGGATATCTCAACCATTGTGGCACAAACAACGAATATTTCATTCAATAGAATTAATGTTCAAAATATACTATCACTATCAAGTATAAATTTCTTTAAACAAAAAGGTGTTTTCAGGCTTTTTCATGTTTCCAGCTACAGTCACAGGATAAATAGTAGGCCTACACAATAGGCTAGTAGTAAATCTAATTATATTTTATTAATCACTAAATCAATTATTTATTCCATAGCTGGAGACATTTATGGTGGCCTATCCAGAACTTTCCTTACAAGGGAAGGGAAGAAGGCCAAGCCCCCCCCCCCCCCCCCCCCAACTACAGTTCCCAAAACATATCACTTACTCTTGATGCTCCACAAGATCAAGGTTGGGGGAAACAAGACATACAAAGATGTGGAGTTGTCGTTTTAAAAACTGTTCCCCCAAAGCAGTTATCAACCCAATAGGTTTGAATGTAGCAGCAACTGCTGCATTACTTGTAGGCATCACGTCTTTATTAGATTACATTACATTACTCCACTAAATTTTGATTCTGTTTCTCCTGCTCTAGATAACTGGCATTTTTTAAAAATAATATTTTAACTCATGTGATTTTTGAAAATAATGAACACATTATTCCTGTTAATGTTACCAACAAAATAGTTTTAGAGTTATTCTATGTCCAAAGCAACAAAAAAAAAAAAATATGAAAATAAAAGTGACCAAAACGCATTTTTGTCATTTTCAATTATTTTTTTACCTTAGAAAGACTCATTTTAAATAACTGAAAAAAATTGGGCATATATATTACAAACTTTGCAGTAACTTTACCAATTTCTACACTTCTATGTTATTTAGTTTAGACAATATGGGTTCTCAAAAATGGCACTTTTTAAAAATCAGTTTTTACCAAATTTTGCTTTTTTAAAAATCGCATAACTTTTTTATTTATTAAGATATTTTTATAACATTTGTGGCATAGAGCTTACAATTAAAAGTTCTTTCATGACATACTCACTCCAGAAGTCTGCAATCAATAGTTAATTTCAGTTTGGACTACCTAGTTCAAAATGTTTACTCATTAGTCATAAAAATAATTTAGCAAAGATTACATTTTTATTCGTTCTGAATTTTCGTGGTGGGATTCCCTCTAACACAATTGTGTATGAGAACTGGTTATGCGCCATTATAGGCCATTGACTCAGATCTCAGCCTGCTTTTCTTTTTGGGTTTGTCCAACCAAGATCAAGAACAAACTTTGTTTGATTTTGGCGTTCTCTCCTGGAAGAGATGCTGTCCCCAGATATCGAGCCTCATCTGCCCGAGTGTTCGAACTCTAGACTTAACGGTTTAGCAACCATGAGCTTTACCGATGCGATCACGCCTATCCCTGAAGCTCACACTCAAAGTAAAAAAGCTGTCTACCTACAGCTGTCTAGACAGCCCCCCCCCCCCCCCAATACCGAACCGACTTTAATTCACCCAAAAAAATACGAAATCGTATACAGTGTTTTAGGGATCTCTACGTAGGAGAAATTTAAAAAAAAAAATGTAATGGAAAATAATTACTTTCTTACTACTTTTCACCCCTCCCTTCTAAGAACATTGTCTGGAAGTAACCCTGATCGTACCTAAAAATTGAGAAATATGAGACACCTCTATATGGCATAGCTTCTCTTATGTCAATGAGGTGTTACAAAGATCGAAGTCAAAAGCCGCCGGCTTCAAGGCGCAAACGTTCAAGAGACAATGCTAGTTGCTTTCCTTATAAATAAGGTAACACTCGGGTTCATGCCACTGGAGATGACGAGAGTATTCAAAGGATAAACAGGTAGGACCAAACACAAGCTTGAGTGGTGGCAGGTAATTGTCGTAAGATCACATTGGAGTCTTTTGTTTGCTCAAAAAAAATAAAACGAACCAGGAACAAAGAAGAGTGTAATTTGAGACGGAGGCAATGTATTGCTTGGTGAACCTCTAAAAATAAACTAAAGCAATATTACAGAAAGATGATAGGATAGCAAATGTAATCGCTGAACGTGAAAAAAAAAAGAGGTACACTTAAATTTTTACGTGGCATAGTATACAGTTTATCATACTAGGAACTATTTTATTTTTTTCTATAATGTACTTTAACTTTATGATTATGTAACTGTAATAGATTGAAATAATTGTGAGGTCAAGGGAACTCACTCTCTGTATTAGTATTATATTTATATTGTTATCTTGAGTGATGTCCCTTACATGTTGTTATCTATAAATAGTTCTCTCTCGCCATTTCTCTCTCTCTCTTTGCAACATGGCGTCTGTACATAATAAAGACTGTTAACAACCAACGCGGCTTCTCGTCAGTCATTACAATCCACCTCATTTGGCGACGAAGGATAAACATCCACTAGAAAGAGCACCTACTTACGCAAAAAAGAGGTTTGCTAGAGCTTATTAGCTAATTATTTCTAGAATTATGGCGCTGTATGGCCAAATAAAAGAATTTGATGCGAATGATGAAATCATTCAAGATTACCTAGAGAGGTTAAGCTTTTACCTAGAAGCAAACAACGTGACGATAGAAGCCAAAAAGAGAGCTATTTTGTTAACAGTCATAGGGCCTCAACAATTTAGGCTACTAAAAGACTTATGCGCACCAGCCAGTCTAACTACCAAGAGCTTTAACGAGCTGAGCAAATTGCTAACAGACCACCATGCGCCTACCCCATCAAAGTTTTTATGTCGAGCTAGATTTGACAGTAGGACTCGTCAACCAAACGAGTCAATATCAGAATATGTTGCTGCTTTACGTCATTTAAGTGAATTTTGTGAATTCGGAGACACGCTGTCTGACAGACTATGTGAAAAGTTTGTGACAGGTGTAAACAGCCCTGATATTCAAAGAAAGTTGCTGCTCGAGTCAGATCTAAAATTGGAAAAAGCAATACAACTTGCAATGTCATTCCAGCAGTCATCAGATGCGGCGAGATCTTTAGCACCTTCAGAGATCCATGCAGTAAACAGCAGGTTAGTCAATAAACATCAACCCCAACAGAGCATTCCAACTTATGCTAAACACCCTGCTCGTTCAAATCCTAGATCTAAATCTAGTAATAATTATCAAATATGTCATCGATGCAAAGGTCCCCATGCATCTCATCGGTGCAAGTTCAAGTTAGCAACTTGTTATAAGTGCAGTAAGCAAGGTCACATTGCTAAGGCCTGCTTTGCAAAGTCTTCGTCTGTTGCTAAATCTAGCCAGTCAAGACAGTACCGCAACCAAAAGCAGCACTATGTTAACTCTCACCAAGACTACCTAACCCAACCAATGAACCACTCTACCTGTAAAAATGCTCAAATTGATTCGCAGCCGGATTTCAACCTGTTCTCTGTTAAATCAATAAGTCATGCTCCCATCAATGTACAAGTTAACATCAACGGTAAGAGCATAAGCTTCCAACTTGACACTGGAGCATCTCTAACAGTCATAACAAAGAAAGATTTTGACGCTGTCATAGGAGGATCAGTGCCTCTACAGCCATGTCACAAGTGTCTAACAACATACACTGGTGACAATGTTCCGGTAATAGGAGAGTGTATGGTTCATGTAAATTATAATGGTCAAAGTGTTAAACTTCCTCTTCTTGTGGTTGAAGGAAATGGACCGCCATTACTAGGTAGGAACTGGTTAAGTAATCTTAAGTTAAATTGGGAGAGTATTTGTTCATTGAAGAATGTAAAAGAATCTAGTCTTACTTCACTAGATAAAGTTATATCTGAAAATAAAAGTGTTTTTGGTAATCATGGATTACTAAATGATAGAACAGTGAAGTTAAGCATTAAAGACACAAATCCAAGATACTGCAAAGCTAGAGTTCCACCTTATGCAATAAGGAACAAAATTGAAAATGAGCTAAGTAGATTGGAATCTAATGGCATTATAAAGAAGGTAGACTATTCCGATTGGGCGACACCCATTGTGCCAGTGTTAAAGAAGGATGGTTCTATAAGAATTTGTGGAGATTACAAAGCCACACTGAATAAGCAAATAGAGCTAAATAGGTACCCTATTCCTAACATTGAGGAAATTTCTTTGAATTTGGCAGGAGGAGACAAATTCACTGAATTAGACTTTAGTCATGCTTACACTCAACTAGAACTGCATCCAGATTCAAAAGTCTATACGACAATAAACACACATAAAGGACTCTACCAATATGAAAGACTATGTTTTGGCATATCATCTAGCCCTGGAATTTTCCAAGCTGTCATGGACAGTATTTTTAAGGACATTCCAAATGTTTGTGTTTACTTTGACAATGTGTACATAACTGGTAAGAATGACACTGAACATCTTAAAACACTTGATAAAGTATTAAAAATTGTTGGTGAAAAAGGTTTAAAGATAAACAAAGATAAATGTCAATTCATGCTGACAGAAATTAGTTTTCTTGGTTATATATTAAGCAAGCAAGGCATCAGACCTCAACCTGAGAAAACAAAAGCCATTAAAGAAGCACCCAAACCTGAAAATACCCAACAACTAAGAGCTTTTTTGGGCTTGATAAATTACTATGCAAAGTTCATAGGAAATCTGTCTGGTAAACTATCACCACTGTACAAGCTGCTACAGAAAAATGCAACTTGGCACTGGGGTAAACAACAAGAAGCTGCTTTTAATACAGCAAAAGAGGCTTTGTCTGCTGACACCTTACTAACTCACTATGACCCAGGGAAAAGACTTGTATTGACATGTGATGCTTCACCAGATGGTGTAGGAGCAGTCTTGTCCCACATGGATGAGAAGGGTGACAGACCCATTGCTTTTGCCAGTAGATCTTTGAACCAGGCTGAGAAAAATTATTCTCAGTTAGATAGGGAAGGCTTAGGCATCATTTTTGGTGTTAAGAAATTTCATAAGTTTCTGTTTGGTAGGAAGTTCACCATCTTTACAGATCATAAACCATTGCTAGGTTTATTTGGAGAAAACAAAACCCTACCTGAGCATGCCTCACCAAGAATTCAAAGATGGGCTATCACACTAACTGCATACAATTATGAATTGAAATACAAACCTGGATCTGATAATAGTGCAGATAGCCTTAGTAGATTACCTTTAAAAAACCAAAGCCTGAGCTATGTACCAGAAGATGTATTTGTTCTCTTCACTATCATGGATAACTCCAATATAAATGTGAATGATATTAAAAGAGAAACACAAAAAGATGAGTGCTTAATAAAAGTATATGAGTACTGTAAGAATGATTGGCCTGAAGAGTCTGTGAATGATGACTTAAGGCCATATAAAATAAGAAATTAAAACCCTTTGTGAAGATAATATAAAAGATGGAGAAGATGCAGTCCATTATCAGTCAGAGTTGCCTAAACAAAGTATTTGTAACTTAATATATGATTATGGTGATATGGCAATTTCAAATGTTTTAAAGAGAATACATTAGTAAGAAGGAATGTGATCATCAAACAACTTTGCTAACATCATTAGCACTTACAGAAACTAAAAGGGTAACATCAAAAGAAAAGAAAAAGGATTTTTGCCATTTAATACACCCACTTCAAATACTGGATCACAGTTGCAAAGTGATATTGTCCAGGATATTACTTTTTAACAGTATTTTTGGTTACCAGGAAAGCACTATCAGATTACCTGAGAAAATTGATCAATCAAAGAAATCTATGTCAGTCAAGGATCTGAATAACAGCATAATACTTTCAGATGCCAATTCAAACATAGTTCCATTAGATCATGACAAACATTCATTGAAAGAGAATTTGGTGTTAATGAGAATGTGTATCTAAGAAACTATGGGAGAAGGGAAAAATGGATACCAGGTCAAGTTGTTCAATGTACAGGACCTGTGTCTTATAAAGTAAAAACAAATGATGGACTTATTGTCCGTAGACATGCAGACCAGTTAAAAATAACTTGTGGAGATAATAAGTGTGAATCTGTCAATCCCACCAAGTCTGATCAGTTCACACCAACTCAGTTGTTCCACAACCAAGTTCTGTTGATATGAGTGAACCAAGTTGTCTGGAGTCAGAAAATGTAAATTCTGGAGTTAATGATTTAAATCCTAGACCTCCTGAGATAGAGAATCCAGATGGTCAGAATCTTGAGTCACCAAATCAGAAGCCACTGAGAAGGTCAAGCAGGACAATCAAAGTCCCAAATAAGTTAGACCTATGATTTTAAAGGTCAAAAGGACTTTGACATCATTGTTTTGTATTTTGATTATGTTGTAGCATATTGTGCATTGTTTGCAAGGATGTAATCTACCATAGTGTTCATGTTACAATATAATTGGTGATTTTAGGATACTATCAATTGTTCTATTGAGAGATGTGTTATTGTGTTCTAAGGGTAAAGGGATGTAATAGATTGAAATAATTGTGAGGTCAAGGGAACTCACTCTCTGTATTAGTATTATATTTATATTGTTATCTTGAGTGATGTCCCTTACATGTTGTTATCTATAAATAGTTCTCTCTCGCCATTTCTCTCTCTCTCTTTGCAACATGGCGTCTGTACATAATAAAGACTGTTAACAACCAACGCGGCTTCTCGTCAGTCATTACAATCCACGTCAGTAACTGTTTTTTTAATAAATATAAAACATTTCCGTAATTGTAGTTTGTTTTATAAAACTTGTCGGCCTTATTTCTTGTCGGCCTTTTGTCCGGGTCCCAATTTTTTGGGGAACGTTATCTATCTATATAAAGAAAAAGCAATGTCTGTGTATCTGTTTGTCTTTTATGCGTTAATACACCTTTCATCCGGTCGACATGAAACTTTGGGAAGTTGTTGCAGTAGCGTAGCGAGGGGGGGGGGGGACATCATATGTCCCCGGGCGCCGACCTTAGGGGGTGCCAAAATGGGTTGGAAAAAATAAATTAAAAGGTTGAGGGGGATGCAAATCGAAAGTTTGAGGGGGGGGGGGGGGGGGGTGCAAATCGAAAAGTTTGTCCCCGGGCGCCGGGAAGGGTCGCTACGCCTCTGAGTTGTTGAAAATACTACTGGGAAGGTTTCTGCAAAAAAAAAAAAAAATTCAAATGTTCGTTCTAAACAGTGCTATAGTCAATGAATAAGATGAGCGTTGTAGTCGCTTACTAAATTGCATCAGCTGCGTTCGCCGGTGCCCCAGCAGGGTGCAATATGGTGCCCGGGCTATCCTGTGAGCGCTATAGCGCCTGGGTTAGTTTTAAACAGTGCGATAGATTGGCGCGTCAGCCGGCACACTGGCAGGGTGCGATTAGTTTCAAGGAGCACCTAAAAATTTTACTATAGGCGGCACACATTCGATTATTAAACCGACCTAATTGGTCGTACGCGGCTCCCCTGTGGTAGGGTAATTGGGGGCTCACGAGATAACCCCTCTCAGTGTTTCTTCCAGACTTTTTTCTCCGGGGGAGCACTTGAAATTTTCGGGGGGGGGGGGGGGGGGGGGGGAAAGGGGCGGACAGTGGACACTGTTACAAGTAATGTATTTTCTATAAACAGATGTCGTAAATAAATCCTAAAACAGGAAACGACACTATTTGCTGCCACAGTAAATAACAATGGCGTACTAAAATTAGACTGAGCTTTTGTGTGTATGTGGTATTTACTAACTGAAGGATACGTGACTGGTGATAGATCATACGAAGTAATGCACTTATAATCTAATTTAATTTACATCTATACTTTGCTTGATCCTTAAATTAAAATATGCTTTCGTTTGCCATTCATTTTTTTACTGATGGAAGTGGTGGTGTGACTGTGCTGTGATGATACAAACAAATACAAAATGAAAGAACAAATCAGCAGCACATCAGCCTCACTCAGAAAATATACAAATTATTTATGAAAAAAGTAACAAGGTATCAATTATCACTAGCAAAATATAAAATACTAAATAAGTCAATTTAGCATAGAATCTTGATCTTTTACTTATTAACTATTAAGTAGTTAGTCTCATATAAATTCAATTTTCTTCAAATTATAAAAAGAATAGCATATAATTGTAGAGCTTTAAAAATGCAATCCAACAGTACCAATTTTATTAATTTAGCATAATCGGTTGATTAAATATAATTTTTTTAGTGTCGCAAATAAAATATATGGCAGGAAACAGATTCAACCCTCAAGCATCTACTTTTAGGGTCGATTTTCGCCAATTTTCAAAGTAACAATTATTGACATATTATATATCAATTTTGTTGCTTAACAATCGAGGAATTCAAAAATATAAAAATTAATAGCACTAGACATTTACATCACGTTCAAAATGTAGATTAACCACACTCACTCAACTGAGATTTTTTTTTACATCTAAATGTAGTGAGGTCTAAAAATCCACGAAATTCACAAAATTAACAATATAATTACACAGAAATGTCACTTAGGCATACATTTATTTGTAAATGTGTCAAACTTTACAAAATATACCAGTTTATAGCTTATTTCTATAATTATTCTTGAGAAAAAAAAACGACCGCCCTCCCCTTTAAAATTCTGGCTTTTAGAAACACTCTGGGGAAGAAAAAAATAACAGAGTTAAATATAGAAGGTCTATATAAAAAACATAATTAATAAAATATGTCTATATGCCAATTTTTAATATAGTTGCAGCATTTACATGGCTAATTATAATTGTTTAGTACTTTAAACATTAATTTAAAGTTACGACTCTCTGTGGCGTCTTTCAAGTGTAGTGTCAGTGTAGGAGTGTAGGTGAACAGGGTGTTAGGGCCTGATAGTGCCTGATACGATTTCATTAGAATTGGTAATGAACAGAATGTATAATTAGAACTAGCATATAAAAACAATGTTGATAATAGATGCAGTTGTTTTAATGCTACTTATAATAGATCAAAATGACAAACATAATTAAAACCCAAGAATCTGGAAGCGCTGACCTCATTTTACTGACACGGTTGTCAAATAGTAAGTAGATCTAGATCTAAAAAATAGATCTAGATTTACGTAATTTTGAAAATACGCTAGATCTAGATGCAAAATCACTTTTAAAAACTGAAGTTAGTGATTAGATCTATAATGAAATTGAAATCAACAACTGATATGTAAGTATCTTTTGATTTAAAAAAAAATACGCTTAGTTCTAAGAAAAAAAAAATTCTATGGTGTACTCGATCCCTATCCCAAAACGTGCCAACCATATCGCATGCGTAGTCAGCTACTCAGCTGCTTATCAAATCGATGAATTTTAAAATTATATAATAAAAGTAGGTCACCCTAAAAAAAAAGAGTAAAATGGCTCCCGTTTTCACGACAGCCGTCACTCGATTCATAATTTACAGAGTTATAAAGTTCTACTTTCTTTTGGCTATAGATTTAAAGAAATATTAATTTGTTATTTCTCATGCGTTCCAACAATTGTACCTAATTTTAATAAACATTGGATTAGTAAGGACTCAATTCTTTTTAGAATTAGCCCTCGACACTATACAGACTATTGCGAAGAAACAGACTCGCGCGAATGTCGTGCGTAGGCTGGTTCAGTGGGCGAAGATTAGAACCCAATCAGACGGAAAATTTTTACTTTGAAATAATTACATTATCAATTAATTTCGATTTAAAACAAATGGCTTAAAGTCAAAAGTAAACTAAAATTTAAAAACTTTGTTATTCGCAGTGTACTCAAGATTCTCGTGTTTTAAAGATAAGTATAGTTTTACTACGCGTGCGTGCATGGTGCGAATATCGATTTTCCCCGACAGAAAATCATAAAATTTTTTTTTTAAAGTATCTACGGCAAAATAATACTTATATTTTACAGAATTAAATACATTTAACTAAACTGTTATTTAAGTACATGCCTCGGAGGAAAAAAATACAATTTTATATCCGTAAAAAATTAACTGAAATCCCCGCTTTCAACGACGCCGATGTGTCGTAATTATGGCCATTCACTTTGTTCAAATTAAAGTAAAAAACACATTCAAATATACTTTTTTTTACTTTCATAATTTACAGCAATCATTTCTAATGAAAAATCCATAAAAAAATAATAGTTATTTTTACAAAATAGTATTTCTTACCTTATTAGTGCAGTACACGTACTTTTCCAAGTAGATCCATTCCGTCCAGATTTGCATACTTCGCATCCTTCGCCGCGGCACAAAATGTCATAAAAAACGTATTCCACAAAAATGTTGCTAACGAAGCTTGTAAAAACATAGCTCTATTTATCAGTATAAACAAAATCCCCGAACGATGTCTGGTTAGAAAGTTTATGAACGGCGAAGATCGAATATGCATTTTCCGGTACTAATCTGTTTCCTGCCATATAGAAACGCGACCAAAAACGCAGGTAAAAAGTCAAATTCACTTGTTTTAAAGCTAGTAAGCAAGAAAAGACATGGTTCTTTCTTACTATTGAAATCAGTTTGCTTATACCTACATTTTTTTACACCAAGGTGAAAGTAAATAGTTTATATAAATTTATAAAATGCCATTTATATAATTTATTGTATGTTTTGTGATGAATTTTCAATTGGAAAATACCGCATTTGGAAGCAGAAAGGTAAATAGTAAATTCTACAGAACAGATGTTGTTTGGAATGTCATAGATTATAGATCTAGGCCTATATCAAAATGTTTTTTTAATAAAATTCAATTAGAGTCCACCCATTTCTGATGGGTACCTGATATACATTGGGGAAATTAAAGGTAAAAAGTAAAGGCGGCTGTGAATATCGCTGACCACACGGACAATCACTTCATATGCCGAGGTCAAGAAACATGAACTCTACTTCATCTGCCAAATAGATTGCTTTGTCTACAGAGGAATCTTAATTAATGTTTACAGGGGCCTAATAAAATTGAGTTATGTTTGTAAAAACATTAGGCCTAAGCTTTAAAAACTTATTTTGGTCAATATCGGAAAAAATAAAAATCTTTTCGACTCAATGGGTTGAAAAAAGCTTTGAATTTGTTTCATTGTTTGTTATTATATCTTGTAGTATTTAGAATTGAAGCTTTCTTTCTTAATTACAAGTTGTATTAATTTCAAACCTTAATGTAATTTCTTTTTAATTCAGTATTAGCCTAAATGTAAGGTAGGCTACAGAATTCAGATATTACCTATGGTTTTGTGATTTTTATATGTTTATAACATTTGTATTTATGAAATGACCTGATGAAGTTATCAAGCAAGCTGTTTTATTATTATTTTAATAGGCCTGCAAGTTATAAGTACAAAATATATATCTAATCACTAGATCTAGGCCTAAGGTTAAGAAAAAACTACCAAAAGGGTTTGAAATACTTAAATATAGTACTAAAAAATAGCTATGTTTTGAAAAAAAAATATCTTAAACTGGAGACATTCAATTTAAAAGTCATTATAAAAACTCCACGATCTAGATTTATTTCTAGATCTCTAGTAGGAATATAGATTTAGAGGCTTTCCCATCAGTATCAATGTACTATCTTAGCTATGTGGGAGGTCAGTACGAGTTCACTGGGGAAAAAAATCGGATTTGCCGTAGGGGGGTGGGTTTAGTGCGCAAATGCTCCTGACCGATTGCCAAAAGGTACAGAAATTCTAAAGATACATTTTAAAAGAAAAATGGACGGCTGAACTGCAGTTATCAAAATATCTGTGTAAGTAGAAGTATAAATAATAATATTTTACACAAATATAGCTGTCTTTTGCTAAATCTAGCTCAATTTCCACGAAAATCGCATCCGGTCGCAATAATTTTTATATCAGCTTGTCGGCCATTCAACGATCTATCACGTGTAGCAGACGCCAAACAGATTTACCCGTATGGTATTGCGCGAATGCTATTTTTAGCAACAGTGCCGAGACGCGATAGAAAAAAACGAACTAGAAAGTGGCCATAAAAAAGCGGGTCAGGGGAGGTAATTCAACTCGCGTTACGAGACTAGCTATATTAAGTTATTAAAGGAGAAACATTTCTAAGTAAGTCATAGTTCATTTAGTTGGCCTCTATCTTGAACTATCTTTGTATCTTCATTTATACTTCATTAATAATGAATAAATTATGGGGAGAATGTTTAAACCAGTGTCCGATAATGGAATCTTCTTTAAAAAAGGGGTGTTAGGTTACCGGTAGTTAAATAATACACACATTGCTGGCTAATGTCAATTCTAACCCTGTCCCTAGCCTAACCCCAACCCAGGTCCTACCGCCTACCATATGCCTAACTCTAATTTCTAACCATAAAATTAGTCGGGAATACAATACTACTAACAACCAACCCAACACCCCTTTTTTAAAGAAGATTCCATTATAAGACACCGGTATCTATAATCATCCGTGAACTGAATTCATATTTCACTATTATTTGACAGAATCAAGAGAATGAGATCTTATACTTATGTATAAAATCTGGGCTATCTAACTGAAACGATCCATAAATTATCAGTATTTTAGATACCAGAAATATAGTACCATAGCTGGTTATAGGAGAACACTCAAAAATTGAAATTAATCCAAATATAAAATTTAATACTTATGTATAAAATTTTGTCTTACTGTTTATCGGAAATAGTTCAAATGTTGACAGGAACCTGTGCATACAATGTAATACTTAGGCCCTATAGGCCTATGTGAAATGTCATTATAACTGAAACAGTACTCAAGTTATGTTCACAGACACACAGAAAAAATTAAAAAAAACTAAATTTTTCAGTGAGGTGTAAAATGTTAAGATTTGTGATGTGATAAAATCTACATTTCAATTTTTTTGTATGATTACAATACTCCCTCTATACTTATGAGAAAGTAAAAAAGTAATGTCAGTCAGTATAATTTATATTTTGTTAGATTGTTTATACATTTTTTTAGTTCATTGTTGTGTAAAGTTTTTTTTCTCTCAACCTTTGGTTTATTATACATTTATAAAAATTAATTTAGGCTTATCAATAATATAAATTTACATTTGCACTCTTCAAATGAAACCGATTGTTCAGTTTATATGAGGACAAAAATTTTATTTCACAGGTAAGCTTCAGAAATATTAGTGGATTTTTTTTTTACATAAAAGTAACTGAAATGCATGACCAATCTATAATATTAGGAAAATTAGTTATTTTATAATTATACTAAAACAATTTAATTTCAGAAATACTATTACTCTAAAAAGAAATCATGGCTATGCCACCACCAGTTCCACCTGGCAAACGCAAGGAAATCTATAAGTATGAAGCGCCCTGGACTGTTTACAGCATGAACTGGAGTGTGCGTCCTGACAAGAGATTTCGTCTTGCTCTGGGAAGTTTTGTTGAGGAGTACAACAATAAGGTCAATTAAATTGTGATCATTTTAGATGTTGGTTTGTTTCAAACTTTAAATACATATTTGATGATCATGTTAGGTTGTTTTCATTGTCAGTTATGATGTCAGCCTTTGTGCTGGTCAATGCAATTTTAGATGACATTTGGTTTTAATACTTTAAGTAAACCTTTGTTGATTATGCTTAGCTGTATTGTATTTCGTCACACCTTTATAGTTCAGTGTTAGGCAAAAATAATTTATAAAAAACATTTCAAGATAATGTTCTCCATCATAATAAAGACAATATTTTGTTTAATATATCTACAGGTTCAAATAGTTAGCCTAGATGAAGAAACTTCAGATTTCTCTGCAAAAAGTACATTTGATCATCCATATCCTACAACAAAGATAATGTGGATACCTGATTCTGTGAGTAAATAGAATATTGGTTATCTTCTACAACTACTGTTATATTGAAATGTTTATAATTTTCATTTCACAATAGTAAATTTCTCAGTACCTAGATGGCTGTAATTACCATTTGCTGGTTTTTGATAGCCTAACATTTTGTCTATTTTACAGAAAGGCGTTTTTCCTGATTTACTTGCAACATCTGGTGACTACCTGCGAGTGTGGAGGGTCGGTGATACAGAGACAAGACTTGAGTGTTTGCTCAACAATGTATGATTTATTGCAGAGTGTGCCTGTTCATATATCCATTTTAGAGTTATATGTGAATGGTAGAGCAATAGTTAGAGAAACTAATTGGTAAATATAAACATTGAGATGAAGTTTCTTTACTGTATTTGACTACTTGTTACTTTAAATTTCAGAACAAAAATTCTGATTTTTGTGCCCCTCTGACATCATTTGACTGGAATGAAGTAGATCCCAATCTTCTTGGGACATCCAGCATTGACACAACTTGTACTATTTGGGGATTAGAGGTATTACAAATTTTGTTACTAATAAAATATTCATGTTTTTTTTTTTTAGTTAAATTTACACTACGAAGTTTAGATGAAAGTTTATCACTTGAATTCTCATGAACAAAACTTTGAATCCTTGACATAAGTTATTAGAGTAATTTTCCCCCTTGTTGTGCAAGTAAATGGATGGGGAATTAATGAAGTTAGGAAATGAAAGATGGTAGTTAATATTGTAGGTTGTCTACAGACACTTGGAACTCAATTTGATTTAGGATGTCTTTGGTTAGCCACATTGTTGTCCTAAAATATTCTCAGCTTATATTAAAATATAAATGAATTAGTCCATCAGTGGATATATATATATATATATATATATATATATATATATATATATATATATATATATATATGTGTATATATATATATATATATATATGTGTATATATATGTGTATATATATGTGTATATATATGTGTATATATATGTGTATATATATGTGTATATATATGTGTATATATATATGTTGAAAATAACAGAATCTTCTCTGATTTAGAATGGATCAAACAAACTATGAAAATTATAAGTAAAATCGAAATGTTCTGGTTACAATTAATGGATTTTACTGCTACTGTGAATAGTCTAAATTTGACAATAAATGTATTTAATCCTTTTTTTTTTAGACAGGACAGGTACTTGGGCGGGCTAATATGGTGTCCGGACATGTCAAAACACAACTGATTGCTCATGATAAAGAAGTTTACGACATAGCTTTTAGCAGAGCTGGTGGTGGCAGAGATATGTTTGCCAGTGTGGGTATGTAAATCTGATTTGTTTTTCCCTTTGGACCACTTCATATTAAGAAGAAAAGTATGAAATATTAATAAAATATGTATATATTTTGTAGGTGCTGATGGTTCCGTGAGAATGTTTGATTTGCGTCACTTAGAACATTCAACCATCATCTATGAGGACCAACAACATGTTCCACTCTTAAGATTGGCCTGGAACAAACAAGATCCTAATTACCTAGCAACAATGGCACTCGATGCACTGGAGGTGTGTGTATACGTTTGGCGTCATACTATTTGTTACTGAAATAAAGCAGCAGCTTAGCTGTTGTAATAGTGTTAATGTAGGCTTGCATTAAATGTCTGAAATGTGCCCAATAATTCAGCTTTTTTAAATATTTGTCAATTAGTGCTATTTATTTAGAATTTTATTAGGCCCATATAACATTTATTTAGAAGTAGCTAATTCCTGATTTGTCAAGCAGTCATTCATAATTCAAAATATTTTTTTTACCAACACTAACTTCTAATTTTAGCACAACTCTTTTGATTAAAGTAGTATCAATCATTGATGATTCCTGCTTTTCTAACAAGGTTTCAAGTGAACTTTGTTGTTTCTAGTTCTTATTTCAATTGATTCTTTCAGGTTATAATCCTTGATGTTAGAGTTCCATGCACTCCTGTTGCCAGATTAGCCAACCACAGAGCTTGTGTAAATGGCATAGGATGGGCACCACATTCCAGTTGTCACATTTGTACTGCAGGTGAGCTATCACAATTTAATTCCTATAGCGGTTAGAGACTTCGCTTATTTTTATTATGTACAGGAAATGTATAAGTTAAATTAGTAAAAGTAAAGATAGTTCCCCTTTTGGACCTGATGATCCATTGGTTAGTTAACTTCATCTGTTATTGACCATGGTATATGAAGGGATGTTGTGGTCAGAACTATGCCCAGCCATTTGTACTTTGCCTAAGGTGAGTCAGGTACCCATCAGAGCTGAGTGGACTCAGGGACCACCTACAGACACTTGAGTCTGTTATCCTAACTTGTGACTTTTTTGGTTAGCGGTTGATTTCTCTGCCACCTAACCATGCTGTTCCTTTTTTGAATTAGTATATAGCTGTAAAAAAGCCAAGTAGTAAATAAATGGTTAGATTGATTTTTTAGAAAAAGAAACTCATATTTCAAATTCACTTTCATGAAAAAATTTGCTGCATGTTAATAGAATGAATGTATTTTCCTGTTGTAGGAGATGATCACCAAGCTTTGATATGGGACATCCAGCAGATGCCACGAGCTATAGAGGATCCAATCCTTGCTTACACAGCAGGTGGGGAAATCAACCAGATCCAGTGGTCATCCACACAACCTGACTGGATCAGCATCTGCTACAACAACTGCATGGAGATATTGCGAGTGTAGGCTCAGAAGAAACCTGAAGCTTTTTGTTTAAATGCATTTGTAAATAGTGAATGAACGATGAAGGTTATACTTTTAATTTATCTTGAAAAGAAATGTAACATAGTAAAAATAAATTTATTTTGAGTCATTTAATTGAATTGTTTAAAAATTGTAAAAATGTTTTGAAGATGCAAATGTGTTTGATATACTATGTCTTTTTATAATTTTCTTTAATGAATAGAGTGTATGAGAGGACCAGAATGTTGAATGTAAAATGGCAGGTGATTGAAACAATAGTTACTAGTCATGTTTTGAAAATAAGTATGAGTTATTTTTTATTGATCACTGGACATTTTTAAAAAGACAGTTATACCAAGTATTGTCTTTTTCTAGACATATAATGTTTTAAAGATGAAGAAAGAGAGAGAGAAAGAGTATATGAGTGTTGTACTAGGTAAAATGACTGGTTTTTTTTAAAAAATGAGTGAAACTGACTTTTTAAAAAAAATGTTGAATGGCATTTAAGAAATAAAACCTACATGTGAAAAAAAAAACAAGACTGATGATTAACACTTCCAATGCTGAAATCAGTTGATATTGTGAATAGGAACACATTTAAAAACTTCTGAAATGAAGTGGATGTAAAAAAAAATATTTATTATGTCACCATCGTTATCAGTTTAAAATTTCTAGATAAAAGTGTTTCAGTAATCTAATATCAGTAGGTCTGCTTCTTAAACAAATTTTATTAATCTATTCAATTCACCACAAAAATCATAAGATTACATCAAGTTTGTAATAGCTATATGTTTGTATATCAACATATTATTTTCGTACTGTTCCATGACCCATACTATATATCTTCTCATAGCTGTTTCAGATTTGTTCTAAAAACATCATATGCAAAATAATTTCAATTATTACATTTTCAATACATTTCTTAATTATTCTATAGAAAATTTGTAATAGTTTCTAGATCTGATGAATGTGAAATTGGACTTATGTGTATTTCTTGTGTGATGTGTATTCAAATTTGAATTTTATATTGTCATTTTCCATGCTTTGTTGTCATTATTGTGTTGTGAATTGAATCATTTTCAATTTAAGTTTTCATTCAAACTTTTAGTAGGTCATTTTGAAAATAAATGTAAGCCAAATCATTTTACTACATGTATATAGTATTCACAAACATTAACTGTAATAAAGCATTTTTTATTTTTAAAATGACATCATATTTGAATTTAGAAGTTAAAAATGTGTTTGTATTAAAGATAATAAAGTACAAAGGTGCTAACTTAAACAATTGTTAATTTTTTTTGTCACCACTCCAAGGCCAATTATTTATTGAATAAGTTATTACTGTTTTTTAAATAGTATTATAAAACACAAAAGTGTTAGATTATATGTACTTAACAAAAATTTATATAAATGTGAAAAAATTCGTTTGAGATCTTCATGGTTAGTGGTCCAAGGGAAGTAACAAAGTAATATTTTTACCTGCGTACGATGTTTAAAAGTTACATCCCTTTGCTTTGAGAGGGTCTGTATTTGTGATGGGATGGTAGATCACAATGACAATATTACCTTAGTTTGTGCCATGTAAAATACGAGGTCACTTACTATTAGAAAAAGAAAGGAAATTCTATTATTTTTTAGGAACATTTTCAGCAAAAAAATTTTGATGAGTGAAAATTTTAAAACTAGCAATTTTCCTTTTATTTTTGGAAATATGTAATTTCCACCTTGAAAAAAACCGGTTTGTTTTCAGAAAAATAGCTATACTTTTAACAGTGTCCGCCCCCCCCTCCCCCCGGAAATTTTAGTCCGCCCTCCCCCTCCCCCGAACATTTCAAGCGCCCCCCCCCCAGAGAAAAAAGTCTGGAAGAAACACTGATATAGACGACCCCCCACCTCCACACACACACGCACAAAAGTTATTGAGTAACTATAGTTTTGTATTTAGCGCACACATTGCTCGGCGCCAAAGGTATCGATACACGTTATAATACAGTAGTTTAGATGGTACTAACACAATGAATATAATCAAATTGATAAGCAGAGGCGTTGCTAAGAGGAGAAGACGAGTAGGACGGTGACTGGGTTAAAAAAAAAAGCACACTCTGAGCACACAATAATGCATTTTTTAATATATTATGATTATATACAGTTGATGTTGTGAACATGGACGGATACTTAACTTTTCATACAGAGTTTCTTCCAGGCATCTCTTCGGTTTGCCCCCCCCCCCCCGAAATTTTTTTACCGCCCCCCCCCCTGAACGAAATGAAATTTATATATAGAAAATATATACTTTTAACAGTGTCCGCCCCCCCCCCCCCCCGAAGAAAGTCTACCGCCCCCCCCCCCCCCCCCCCCGGAGAAAAAAGTCTGGAAGAAACACTGTTTTCATATCAAATGATTTAACTGTTTTCTACATCAACTGTGTGACACCAAAATAAAAATTGTCAAAGGACAGTGGTTTGTAAAAAGTTCGCAACGAATTGGTCGCCACGTCTATGGCACTATATGACTTAAAAAGGAGCAAATGACTTGTAATAATTTTTTTTTCAGAAATCGAAAGTTGATAGGTGTGCTTCCGCTGTAAACATTCGCCACGAGTTTTCTGCCCCATAATTCTGGTTTTTATTATTTTCCAAGATGGCGACGCCCATTCCACAAAGTAAAGAAAGAATTTTGTAAATATAAAATAATATTTAAAAACAAAATGGTCTGTTTGCACAGAGTTTAATAATTGTTTCGTTGCATCCAAAATATATAAAATGGATGAAACTTTAAAAAAAATGCTGCAAAAGAAGGTTTACGATCTTCTTTCGCACAAGTATGGAATTCTTCTACTTCTTGCCGGAGCAGTTTTAATAACAACATCAGCACTTCACTTTGGAGAGGTAATGTAATATTATTTATTATTTATAATAGGGCCTATAGATCTATCTTTAATTAAGGTTAGATCTAAACTCTAGTCCTTCTAGTCTAGATCTAGCATGAACTTGTGTAAATTTATCTTGAATTTTTACAAAACAACCATCAAGTCTAAAATGCAAGAAAATTAATTTTTTAAATTTTTTTAACTAGGCCTATAATTTTTTTTTATTATGGTCGGCTGTGGGCCCCTAAATGGCGTGGGCCCCCCACATTGCAGGGTCTGGCGGCACTATAGTTCTGCCCCTGCATTTTACTAGATACTCAGTATCCATGAACCATGGATATCAAGATTTATTAATATTTAAAAAATGATGTACGATGCTATTAAAATAAATATGGGGATAATATTTTTTATTTAGAATTGACCCTTTGATTCCCTGACAGAATGAGCCCCCATGTGTCACCTCAACCAACCAGCGGTATTTAGAGTTATAAAAAAGCCAAATGAATCTAGTATTTTTTATTTTGTCACTGTAAAGGCCACCATGAAAGCAAAATTGACAAAAAACATGATTTTTATCCATGTCAACAATAATAATGGAAAGATTTTTTTACTCATTGATGTCCATTATGATAAATGTAAAATTTTTACTGCTCGCAAAATTAATTCATATTCATTATGCTGATGATTGATAAACTTCTGCTGTCTATTATGCAGACAGTGACAAAACTTCCCTGACAAAATTGCTCATGACAACTTCTGCAATCACTGGCTGCAATCAAATTTCACTGACAATTCTGCCCTAAACAAATGGGCTCTTGACAAAAGGGTCACTGACAATATGGCTTCAGACTATTAGTCTCATTACAAAATAGCTGGTAACAAAAGGTATTATAAAAATAACAAAATGTTCATTAATAATGGACACTTATGAACATGTTTGTGTTAGCTCAGTATTTTCCTGGAGCTAAATGTTATTCAGGAGCTTAATATTAAATGTACCTAGAACTGAATGGCAGGAGCTAAGTCTTCATAAAATCTATGTGTTGCAATAGTTTTAGGCATGAGCTAGAGTTGTGACAGGAATTTAATGAATACTGAGAGACAAATGTGCTACAGTAATTTTAGGTACAATAGGAGCTAAAAAGATGTATTCAGCAATGAGTGTAGAAGTTGGATGATACCTAGTTCTGTAAATCACCCTCCTTCTCCAATAATGTACAAAATTTATTTATGCATTTTGGTGTAACTCCCCCACCCCATATGATTTACCCTGTGCCCATAATGTATATAGGGCCTACATTTTACAATTTATCACATTAACTGGGAAAAACATACATACTCATTAAAATAAGCCATCTTTTATTTTGGTGTCACCTGATGTGGTCTGCACATGCTACTGGTGCATAGCTTAATTATAATGAATTAGCTGAGCTCAAAGTTCATTAGCTTAATTTCCTTTGGAAATTTATACAAGTTGAGAGTTTACTGAAAAGTGAGTTTGCCATTCTGCTGTAGCACAATGCTGGTTTTAGCCTAATGCAAGTCTGGAACATAATGAACAAGAATTCAGTTTATGAATGGACTTAAGTTTTAGGAGCTTAGTTTTCATTTCAGTTTTATAGATAGTGGAAATTTTGATGGCAAAGATAGTAAAATGTGCTGTGGAAACTTAATAGAAGCATATTGACAAGAGCCCAATTGATAGCTCTATCAACAGGAGGAGCCATTTTGTTTGGGGTTAGATAGAAGAGGCTCTTTTGTTGGAATGTTTTGTCAATGTTTGTTTTGATGCTGCATGAAAAGTTAAAAATTTTGTGGTATTCCTACACAATTACATTTCAGCCTGATTTCAGCCTGCTAAATAAACTAAAAGGCAGTGGTTGTTTGATTTGGAGTTTTCTCTCCTAGATGAGTTGCTGTCCCCAACTATCAAGCCTCTCTGCCATGGGGTTTGAACTTGGAACATTTGGTTTTGCAACCATAAGCTTTACCCGCCAGACCACTCAGACCCCTATACCAGTGACAAATTATGGATTCCTCCAAAATAACCTTAGTCCTAACTTAATATAATTGATCATTATTTTTCATTTTCAGGCCTGGCTTGAATGGAGCCAAGAAAAATATGAAGCTGTTTTCAATTCATTTAGTGACAACATTGCTGGAAAATCTTTTAGAGATAGGTAGGGCATTTTTTAAATTTGTGCTGCAAGGTTGGAAATTTTCAAATTTGTGCTGTGAAGGATGTCAAAAAATTATAATTTAATTTTTTTAAAATATATTTATATATAAGTATATAAATACTTACAAAAACACATTTCCCATTGAAAGTTATTTATTTGACAGTTTTTGTTTCCCTATTTTTTTGTCAAAGGTTAACAGTTCCATTGCCAATCGATGTTGTATACACATGGGTCAACGGCAGTGACCCAGCACTGACCCGTGAACTGGAGCTGGTCAAAGTGTCCTTAGAAGAAAAGAACAATATGACCAGGTAAGGTTTGTGTGAGGCACACTTGAAGTATCTTATCAAATCTCAACAGGATGTTTAACACATGTCTAAGTTTAAAGTAATTCCTTGACTATTGTACAAAGCTGTTGTATGTAGTGTTTAAAAGTAGGAAGTGATAATGCATTTTTTTGTGTACATGTTTCAGAACGATGTTTTAAAATAAATTAGTGTTATAGTTAAATTCATATACAACATTACAAGTGTTGTTAACTGTAGTCATGTATATTGCTAAGTATACACATTGATGTGTTTTGCTTATACTGAATTAAAATACTTCGTGTTCATTTTAGTAGATTTCTAATACATTTAATTTTAATTATTTGGAAATAAAATGGGAGGGTACAACAAAAATGAAGTCAACAAAAAATATTGTCTAAAAGCAGTCTGCAAAAGACCTAACAGTCTTATTCTTCTATTGTTAAAACTAATATGGAAGATCACTATTTGCTTTTTAATGGACACACCACTCCAGATTAAATGTTGCTGAAAAATTAACAAGCTACAACAAATAAAATATGTTACGTACAAATGTCATGTTTCCAATATGTTAAAATCATATTCAATTACTATCATATAACAAATTGAATGTACTATAATATATATTGTTGAAGATATTAAACAAAAAAAGTAGGTACAAATACATTATTTTCACTGAAGCAATTACTGTTGTAACATTTTAATATGTGCACATTTGAAACTTTTGTCAGCACACTTTAGGCTAACAGATGTTAGACTTGAAGCTAGGAAACATGTTGACAAATTAAAGTTTTTAAAAAGCAAAATTTATATAAAAATATAGACTTTATGATATAAAGTATAGTATCATATCAATTTCAACAATATTTAACTCTTCAGATAGGAGATGATTAAAAAAAATAATAATGTTTATTGTATACTAATTGTATATTTACATCAGTGACTAACTGACTTTCCTATTTCAAGCACCTGTTAAGTATTAACCAAAGTCTTGCTTTTGTTTATTAAATGTGATTCCATCACAATTTTAGAAAACAAGTAGAAAACAGGTAAGAAACCAAAGTTTACTGGACTGGATTTTACTTTTGGAATGCAGTTTGTTAAGTTACAATTTATTTTCTAAATTGAAAATGACATTAGTTTTATAATGATGATTTGAGTTTTCTGCATGAACAATTGTTTGAAATCACACAAAAAAAACCATCTTTATAAAGCCAAACTAAGAACATTAAAGTATATAAAATGTTTCTTAGTTACTTAATTAAAAGCTGAGAAAAATAATTCTATAGACTTGACGTTTTTGATATTTGTAGAATAATATTCAACTTTAGCACCTATATAAATGTAGTAATATATCAGCACAGTTATTATGCAGTAGATGAAATTATAAATCACTCTACATACAATATGATACTTAAAAAGGTGTGAAGCCGGTTGCTAAGGTTTTGTTATTGTGCATTTTTATGGTGATGGTTTGCATTAAAAAATTTGCAATGAATGTCTAATTGCTGCAATACTTTTATAGAAAAAATAATTAAAGTATGCTATAAGCACATACATGTAGGAAAATATATTAACATTTTCATAATGTGATAACTATAGGCAGAATTTTTACAGCTTTATTATGCATGCAGGTTTGCAGGTAACAAGCTAAAAGCCACATATATCAATTAAAACATAATGTAAACATGAGACCTAATTAAAAATTTTAAAAATATTTCCTTGCCTGACTGTGCCAAGACACATTGGGCAGATAAAGTAGGATTAACCTGTTTCTGTGACAACTCCCACCCCCATACTGATTCTAAAATTATTATAAAAATATATTTTATAGTTGGAAAATTTACACTGGGAATTAAGTTTGAAACATTAATTTGAATAAAAATTTATTTCTATTTTCAATGTGTAAAACAAGGCAGATCATTATCTAATTGCTTTAATCACATGCTGTAAGAAGAAATCTAAAATCATGGCATAATTTAAAAAAAAAAAAACTTGCCTTTTAAACTTAAAAGTTTTAAGTTTTAAACAATGATTCCAAATATTTTTGTTCAAAACCTTCTTTCTAGTTTTTAATATAAAATATGTCTCTATAAAAATTAAAAAAAAAACTTTTTTTTGAACTTTTTTTATTCTAGAGAAGAGCGCTGCACTTTCACAAATTGTATTCCAGTTGGAGTTCTGCTGTACCCTCCTCTCCACAGCAGTGTATCAGCTGCAGACATCATTGCAGTTGATGCGATGTTTATAAATGTAACAGGTCTGAAAGAGATAAAAGAGCGCAATGATTGGCCAGCTAATTTTACATTACTGACACTTGAGCAAGAAGCTCATGGTAATTTTCTTTAAAATCTAGCCAATTATTTTGTTAAATTCTAATGGGTTTTTTTTTTTTTGCTTAAATAAAACAGTTATGTGACTTTTGGGCTACATGTTAGTGTATTAATACAAAAATGCATGCTTTGCAATAACTCTATAAATTGGTAGCTGCACATTTTCTTGGGTAAGATATTAATATCATTAAAATATAATCTTGAACAGATGTCTATTAAAAAGGACTCATGTTAGATAACTTAAATAAAACTGATTATTATAAAACCAAACTAGGGGGATAATTAATTAAACAATTCAGAACTGTTTTATATTCTAATGACACTGAAATTAACAGTGAAATGCATGCTATAGTGTAATGTTGTTTTTACATATTTTTAGCAAAATATATCTTGAAGCACACAGCCCATGGCTGGACCTACTTGGGAACCAACCACACAGTAAAACCTGCTTTCTATGTAAGTTTTTATTTTTATTTTTACATATCTTTGTAAATGAAAAAATGGAAAAAAAAGGGTTTATAAAAAATTTCAATATTATTATTTTTTTTTTTTTCAAATTTTTCAGACAAGTGATGTGAATCTACCCCATGGTCTGCTGGTGCCTGAAACAATCATGATGTCTGGTTTCCCAAGCCAGTATAGTGAAGGGGACATCCAACAAACCATTGCGAGCCGACTTAACATGACGGATAAAACTTCTATTCCGGTTTGTCTTCAAATCATAATTCTTAATTAGTTAACCTATGACCTTTTAAAACATTTTAGACATCATAGGCTTTAAAAGAAAAATTAACTTCGACATTACTGCTATTAGTTGGAACCTTTGGTGTTTATTATCTATTCCTAATGTAACAGGTGACACTCCATAAAGACAAAGGACTTGCCCTGCTACACATCTCATTGAAAACTAACTTTGACTTGCTTACTAAGGTTGGTTGCAGAAAATGATTCTTGCATGAGTTTATCATTCATAGAGATATGATTACAAGTTTTTAAAAATTTTAAATGTGCAAATATTATTATGCTTTGTAAATTAAAGTCATGCAATGTTTTTACACACAGAATCCAATGGTCTTAAAAAAAACTTTATTGTGTTGTGAATTACTTAAAATTGAATTATTGGAAAAATATCTGATATGATTATCTGTTTTATAACCTTTTTTAGAAATTTAAATTAAAATAGAAATTTTAGGTATAAGAAGTCAATGTCTATGACTATTGTATTTCAGCTTGTAAATTTTCTTGCATCATATTGCATTTGCAGGCAAAAAATTTCACAATTGAACATAAAATCCAGAGGCTGAGTCAAGTCAAGTTGGTCTGGGATCTCAGATTTGTAAGTCATTTAATTGTTGAAATAGCTAGTACTTTAATTGTTGAAATAGCTAGTACTTTAATTGTTGAAATAGCTAGTACATTGTTAGGGAAGTACATTGCCCTATAAAATATAATCATCTATCTGACAGATAAAGTAGAGTTCACACGTTTCTTTTGATCTTGTCTTTGGGATCATGACTATACCAAGATGGTTTTACTTTTCTTTTCTAGAGTCAGATGCCATTCAAAGTAGACATAATTTGTCACTTTATTTTCATACACACAGTTATTATAACTTTTATTTTTATTGTATTCTAAAATGTCAGTTGGACTTCTATTTTCATTTCATTTTACCCTTAATTTTTAATATTAAAAGGTCATAATATTTGAGTAGTTTGAATAAATTAAGAAATGTTTTTACATTTTTATCAAAATGATTTTAGGCGGTTAAAGATGATGTTGTTGCATCCAATCGTTTTGAGGATAATGAGGTATGTTATGTTCCCACACTTGTTATAAATAGAATAAGGTGCAAATAAACCAATAAGAAATTTCGTAATTGAATGATCTTTATGATCTTTTTATTTCAGGAGTTAAGATATTCTCTCAGATCATTAGAGCGCTTTGCTCCTTGGGTCAGACACATTTACATAGTGACCAATGGTCAAATTCCATATTGGTTAAATCTGGATAGCCCTAGAGTGACAGTCATCACACATGAGGTAAGTTTTACAGGACTTTTATAATGTAGCATTCACTGCAGTAAATCTAAGCATAATCTTTATCAACTATTTTTATTCTGTTTTATTTCTTATTTTGAGAAAATATGTTGGAAATATAAAAAAGAAGAAACTTATTTTAGAATGACTTTGACTTTGACTTAGTCCTCTTTGCTCCTTATGGAGCATAGGGCCTCAACCATTTCCTTCCATTTCTTCCTATCCTCGGCTATTAATTTTGACATCTCCCAAGACATCCCTGTTGGCTTCAGTTCTTCAAGAAGACTCCGCCTCCAGGTCTGTCTTGGGCGCCCTCTCTTCCGCTTTCCCTGGGGGTTCCACTCAAGCACTTGGCGTGTAACATTTGTGTGAGCCTTTCGCAGTGTGTGACCCACCCAGCGCCACTTCCTCCTTCTTATTTGCACACATATAGGCTCCTGCCTAGCTTTCCTCCATAGTTCCAAGTTGGGCACTTTGTCCTGCCATCTCAGTTTCAGTATTTTAGAATATCTTCTTGTAATTTATTTAATATTTATTTGTATGTACACCAGTATAATTTAATGCACACCAAATATCAAAGCTGGAAAATGCTTATATTAGTTATACCATTTTTTTAATCACCTTTTATTACACTCTCATATCCAGTAGTTTTTTCAAATCTTCAGGAAATTTTCCAGAACACAAGCTATTTGCCAACTTTCAGTTCCCCTGGTATTGAAGCAAACATCCACAGAATTCCAGGACTCTCTGACAAGTTTCTCTACCTGAATGATGATGTCATGTTTGGCAGCCCTGTATGGCCAGATGATTTCTATACCCACGCCACTGGCCAAAAAGTCAGTGAATAATGTTTCATCAGTTTCTTATTCTAGGATTACAAGCTTCTAATAGTTTAAATAAAATTGATAACTTCACCCTTTTAGTTTTTGTGGTTAATGTATTAGTAAAATTTCAATAGAATTAGACTAATATATTTAATGGATGGAGATTTAATAAATTCTTAGAACAAATTAGAACAACACTGGAGTGCACAACAAAAGTTAAAATACTTTTCTTCATTATTCCAAGGTTTGTAATATGTTTTTCACTTTGTAGAAGAATAGTTTATTAACTAGGAGTTGTTTATTTTCAGCTTTACCTAACATGGCCAGTCCCAAATTGTAATGATGGCTGCCCATCCACCTGGATCAGGGATGGATACTGCGACAAGGCCTGCAACTCCTCTGAATGTGACTGGGATGGTGGAGATTGCTTAGGTAAAAATAAAATTCAATGTGTTTGTTCTTAAAATTTGTGCTTACTAGTTAATTAACTGCTTTGTTGAACTCAGTAAAATATTCATTAATTTTAAAAAAAATCAGCAAAGCATATATGTAATTTTTCTATGATTATATCTAATTTAAAATTATCTAACTGTTATCCTATGATTAAGTCTTATTATTGCCCAACTGTTCTGGTATTTTGTTTTCTTTGTGTTAGGGGCCAAAGGTCGTGTTCAGCTAGGAGCTGGGTTTCATGACTCAGGGTCTCGGTTCTCTGATTATACTTGTAAGTCTTCATTAACCATTAATGTCCCATTCATTCTACCAAAACTCCACCAATGACGGCCCAATGTAAGGAGCATAACTCTGTATGATCAAGTGAATAGTTTCACAAAATATTTGTTTTTGTCTAAATGAAATTGAAAATTAAGATAAAAACTACTGCTTAATGTTGGGAATAAACCTGGCTTTCCAACAGTATTAAATAGAATATATTATATTCGGTAAAAGTACAGTAAAAAAATAAAAAATGTCGGAGAAAATTCAAAACAGGTCATTTTCGGTAGTCAACTTTATTTATTTTTGTCTAAACAACTAAGCATCGAATTTAACAGTTAAATATCAATTTGGTTATGTTTAAGATAAATAATTCATAAAATACATGCCTAGATACGTTTAGAGGCATTATTTTATTTTATTTTTAATATTAAATCTACTAAAAAAAGGACAGATGAGTCTAAAATTTCGAGATCGAAAGAAGCTATTATTTTTTATCTTTCAAAAGCGCCATTGAAATTATAAGACCGGAAAAGGATGCTGAAACTATCCGACTTCCTGTTTAGTTAAAAATTAGGATTTGTAGGCCAAATTTTAATGAAACAAATTTAATTTTTCTATGCGTATTTTAAGAGGGCGGCAGCGGGCGTTACGGGACATTAACGGTGTCGGGCGGCAGCGGGCGTTACGGGACATTAATGGTTAAACCTGTCATTAATTTTACAATGTAGCAAACATAGTTACTCTTCCTGAATTTATTCATTTTATTTGTGTCTTTTGTATCTAAAGCTTTTAAATACTATAATAAGTTTAGCAAGCAAATCTTTAGTTAACATAACTTATACATTAATTATACCTTAACAGCATACTGCAACACAGGCTGTGCAAACAACTGGCTAGCTGACAAATATTGTGACCAGGTAATCATGACTGTATTTTTATGGTCTTTCTTTTCAAATCATTTAGTTTAGATTTTCTCATTTATGTTTGATTTAATTTTGAGTGTTTTGCTTGTGGTATAACTAATGATATAAATATATTAAAGAAAGTAGTTAGCTAAATATCTCAAACATGCTTTTAATATATTTTATGTTATATTTTATATTTCTTTTAGGTTATATTTGATTGTTATTTTGTTACAATACAGCTTACTTTTTATTTTTACTTATAATTTTTAAAAAAAATCTTTTATTTTGTCAAACTAAGCTAATGATTCTTTCACCCCCCCCCTACATTCGTCACTAGGCCTGCAACAATTTACAGTGTGGCTTTGATCTAGGAGACTGTGGTGTCAGTAACTATGACAAGCTGTATGGCCTGACCCTGAGCACAGAGAAGAGACATTACTCCCTACCTGCAGGTACACAGCTAGATTTATAATTGCTTCAAAATATTTCTTTTTATGTGAGGAAATTAGGGCAATATGGGAAAGCAGGGGGGGGGGGAGTAAAAAAAAATGGATACACTTAATCCCCGAGTTCACCCAGCTCTGATGGGCAAAGTAAACCCGACTGGGCATAGTGGTAATGACACCATCCCTTTGTATGCTGAGGTCAAGAAACATGAACTTTATCTGCCCAATGGATTTATAGGTCTAAAGTGGAATCTTTACTTTTTTACTAAGTTAAATTTTCATAATCATAACTCAATCACAGAACTTATTCCTTTTATGTTTTGAAGTAAGGAAAAACAAATTGAATAAGCATTATTTTAATTACATCATTCTATCTTTTGTGATAAACTTTGGATCTGTAAAAAAAACAACCCCAAAAAACAATTTTACAAAAGAAATTATAAACTATAATTTGCTGATAGTAAATCAACACAAATGTCTTAAGTGTTTTTGTGATAACTAGAAAAATGCCATTATTTATATATATTTTTTGCAATAAAAACAAAACTTTTTTCTTTATTATTTAGGAGAAATCATGGGATATTTTAACCTGAGCACAATTCTGAGCAATAAAGATAAAGTGACGTCTGCAAGTTTTGGGGCCAATGCTGCAGTCAGAGCTGTTGCTGTAGGGAATAAATATAAAGTTCTAACCCTGATACTCAACAAGGGACAAAATGCTACAAAGTTAGAGTTTGAGCTGCAGTACAAAATTGGTGAAAACCAAACTGGCAAGGTAAGCAAATAAAGTTTGGCTTTTTATTTTATGGCTTTTTTTTTTAATTTCAGGGAATTATTAAGTGGATTGAAGGGTAGAGACCTATTAATCTATCAATTACAAATACAAGTCAACTTTGTCACCTCACAATGGTCACTTAAACAATAAATAAGCTAAAAACAAAATGCTGTCAGTCAATTTTTGCTTTCAGTTAAATTTTACGCTCCAAGTGGACACCTCAGTGGAGAAACCTACAGCAGCAGCCGTACTTGCAGAAAATAAAACAGCAGGTCCAACTGTTAAATTGGATGATGCCCTTGACCTTGAAGCATTCACTGGGCACCCAGAAGGACCAAGGCAAGAAAATTTTACTTTGGCTAACTTGAATGTTTGAATTTTTTAAAAGAGTTAATTCAAGATGGGTATGACATACAAATTAACATTCATATACTAATATATTACTGTTTTAAGCAAAAATATGTAATTAATGATTTTTTTTTTTACAAAAGAATACCAAAACCAGCTGAGGCTGCTGCTACATTAGATCTTGAGCAACTAAATTCAGTGAGGCTTGATCAAGATGTGTTAGATTTCTACAAGGAGGTGCAGATGTCACCAGAGTTGAAACAAGAGTTATCTCTCCTTGACAGATCCAGACAAGAAGGTAGTGAAAAGTGTGATGTTGTGTGTTTTAATGTTAAATGTTGTAAGTTGTTGTTGATCAGAATTTTCAATCGATTCTGATGTTACTGTAACATATTTTTCTCTATATTCATCTGTGTATTAAATTGAGATACATTGTATATTCTATGTTGAAACATATGTAATACATTATATGTAATATTCTTGTTATGTGCAAAATAAGAATCGCTATACAGAAAAAAGGTGGCTACTATTGATAAGATCTCTGATAAGTTACACTATTTCTTCAGGTGAGCTGACAGACATAGGACTTAAAGTCAAATTTTATGAAATATTATGGCACTTTGGTGATGAGCTTCAAAACCTGAAGCACCTTTTCCAAGAACAGAGGATGAAAGCAACACTTAGGCAACTAGAAGAAGAAGAGTTAAACCGAAAACAAAATGCTACTGATGTTAAGTCTCCTGGATTAAAATTGAAAAATGATAGTTTGCTTAACATTGTGAGCTATCAGCATGAAGAAAACAAACGTTCACAAAGTGTTGATGGTCAGCCTGCATTATTTCACATTGGCTCAGAAAAAGACAAGCTGCCAGATCAAATTCAAATACTCAATGCCAAAACTGATGAACCTCAAAATATTAACCTGCACAATAAATCAGATATTTTACAACAATCTGTGAGGGTAAATAGCCGATCTGTTAAAAAAAACCCAAAGCTAGGGGACTATAATCCTAGAGAGTATTATGACAAAAGCAAATTTGCAAGCAACTGGTTTAACAGATCTCGTTTGGATCTGATTGGCAAGAACAGAACTGTGGGCGGGGATGTTGATAGTTACCAGACAAAAACAGAGCCTAGAAGGAGACTTTTAACCATCATGTATTGGAACAGTTTAGAAGAGCAGATGGAGAGACAGAGATTAAAGATGGAGGAAGACAAGCTAGGGGAACAAGTGAGTTATTTACCTTACTGGTAGTTTGATGGTTTGGAGTTTTTATATTATATTAGGCAAATAGCTATGACTTTTTTTAATCCTTGATACTAAAAACAGCATAATGATAGGCCATCCCATGTAATTCAAAACTTATTTATTTTTAGTTATTGGGGAATATTTTCATAGTTTTTATCGATTAATATATTACAATAGGTTAAAAAAATTGTATTGGCAATGTTTTACTCTCTTGAATTGGTGCTATAATAGAGAAATAAGAACAATATTACTCTTATAATTTTTAAAATGGCAAATCTTCTACAAAGTTTTTATTATTTTCAATGGTTTTCATTAGATTTGTGTAACTTTCAGATGAGTGATGAAGAATTTCTCCGACTAGTAAACATTGATAGTGCCAGAGAAAATGTGGATGGTTTCCCCTGGGAGAGAAAAGATGGGAAAACACAGGCTGAGGTATTTATTTAAAAAATATTTAAGTTTACTGAAAATAAACCAGTAATGTTTTTTAAACATAAAAATTAGATGTTACTGTATGATACACCAGATACATTTTAATTTTACAAGTAACATCTCAGAATTGTTTTTTATACATGCTGACCAAGTATCTATTTTAATTATAATTTTTAAACTGTGTTAGTTTTTGTTTATTCTTATTTTTAAAAATGTCTTTTTGTACATTACATATTTTCAATTAACTAACCCATAGGACTCCAGAGAACTTGGCAGAAAAGCAAATGAATACACAGTAGAGGGCTGGCAGGGTAGACAACTCTTAGACACTTTTGGAGATTCATTGCGACATGTCAACCATATTTACAACAGAGAATTTGGATTTCAACCCCGCAAAGTACCTGGCCATATGCCACACATGATTGACAAGAACATTATGTTTGAGCTTCAAGCTAGGTTAGGTCTTTTAAAGACTTTTAAAATATTACTTAGAAGCCTATTTTTGTAACAATTTTTAGAAATTCAGTATTCTAATACTCACCAGTTCATCTTTCTTTTGTGCTTCAGTAATAAAAGAAAAATATGTATAATTTAATATTCTCTCTTCTATTAATACATTTGCTGAATTTTATTAAAATAAAAAATACATGCTTAAAATGACAAACAAAAACCTAAAATATGTTTGCAAAAATAATAATATGTTTCTTAAAGTCTCTGCTGTTTAATATATTTTTAGGTTGCTATTTTTATCTTTTAAAAGGTTTCCTAAAGAATGGGATGCCACTTCGGCTCATAAGATCCGGAGCTCAACAGACATGCAGTATGCATTTGCCTATTATTATTACCTAATGGGGGTCACTGAACCTGTCACTGCTACAGATGTTTTCAATCAAATGGACACTGACCACTCAGAGTAAGGCACACTATTTAAAAATGCAAACAAACTGATTTTCTAACCAAAAATTCTATTAATTGTTGCTGTCTTTGTGGTAATTAAAAATTAATTCATACAATTTTTTTTTCCAGAACTTTATCTGACAGAGAAATCAGGACTCTAGCTGCCAGAATGTATGACTTGCCACTGTATCTGGAGGTAAATATACGCTTACAATCAGATTTTAAAATAGTTTTCAAAGGTGTTATTGATAGCATTCTGTGTTTTATTCAATATGAACATCTTAGGTAATCTTATCTAAGTGTAACAGTTTTTAAATTGTTCTCAATCCAAATAGATTTATTAAAAAGCCATGCTTTTAAACAGTAAAAAAAATGCATAAAAAATATGCATTATTTTAAACAAGCGATAATTTTTTCTTTAAAAGAACTTATGTATAAAAAATTGTGTGTATTTTTAGAGACATTGACAAGACTAGAGAACATGTTTGTCAACTGTTCACTTAAAAAAAGTTTAAATAAAAATTGTGTGTATTTTTATAGACATTGACAGGCCTAGAGAACATGTTTGTCAACTGTTCACTTAAAAAAAGTTTAAATAAAAATTGTGTGTATTTTTATAGACATTGACAGGCCTAGAGAACATGTTTGTCAACTGTTCCCTTAAAAAAAGTTTAAATAAAAATTGTGTGTATTTTTATAGACATTGACAGGCCTAGAGAATATGTTTGTCAACTGTTCACTTAAAAAAAGTTTAAATAAAAATTGTGTGTATTTTTATAGACATTGACAGGCCTAGAGAACATGTTTGTCAACTGTTCACTTAAAAAAAGTTTAAATAAAAATTGTGTGTATTTTTATAGACATTGACAGGCCTAGAGAACATGTTTGTCAACTGTTCACTTAAAAAAAGTTTAAATAAAAATTGTGTGTATTTTTATAGACATTGACAGGCCTAGAGAACATGTTTGTCAACTGTTCACTTAAAAAATAGTTTAAATAAAAATTGTGTGTATTTTTATAGACATTGACAGGCCTAGAGAACATGTTTGTCAACTGTTCACAACATCTGTCAGATCCAACTCAGCTGTCAGAAGACAAGCTGGAACACTACTATGACAAGTCAATGGTAGGTCATCAATACTATTATTGGTGTTAACTGTTGAACATTCTATATATGCTTTTTAAAGATGCATTACTATAATATAACTTTACCTGCTAATATATTCTATTTTCAGTTACTTTAAACTTTACTTTTAGAACATTAGTTCTTTAGTTTTTGTTTCTAATATTTTGGTAGTTTAAAAATCTAGTTAACCATATGATGAAGTTACCTGTTATGAAGTTATATAAACATATCAATATATTTTAGGCTTTTAAATTATTTTTTAATCTGGTCATTTATAAGCTTTAAAAGTATGCTTTGTTTATTACATATTGTATGAAAGAAATATTGATCTTAAATTTTTAAATAATTATAAATTTATATTACATTTTAAACAGCTCTATATATGTAACTAACAGCACTTTAATGTATTATGATATTCTATACAGCCTCAAGTAACTAAATATTTATTCATCAACTGTGAAAGCATTATCCAGCTTGTTAAAAGCAGAGTTAAGCCTAAACTCAAATACAAGTAAGACAATTATAATCTGCTCATTATCTTGTCGAAGTAAAAATTGTTTACCTGATTTTCTGATGGCCATAACACACCAGGTGTTTGTATGGCCAACATAACAGGAGGCCAGATTTAATTTACCCAACATGATATTTAAGATACGTGGGTTTACACCCAGCTCTTAATCATCATGTCCTTATTTTTAGTCACTGTAGTTATTAAACTTTGTTTTTGTTTATATTGTTGTTATATTAAATATAAATTTAACCTGGCTCTCTATGGATATTGTTTTTATTAATTTAATTTTTTTGTTATTATATACAGAACCATCACAATGGATGATTCTGATATCACATTTAAGATGATTCATTCTAATGTGTCCCATGTGGTTGGACAGCTGGATGACATTAGGAAACATCCCAAGTAAGTTTTATTGGATTAAGATTAATCTTTATAGTTATTATCATGACCATGTGAAAATGCACTCACTACAGCATTTACTTTCAACATAGGTTGCGCAAGTCAATTTAAAAAAAAAAAATTATATTTAAACTTCAACTTAAAGTTAGTATTTTATTAAAGAAACACATTTTTTAAACACATATTTTTAGTTTTATCTCTTACAACTTATAACTTTCAAATTTCATTATCATTGTAAACCAAGTTCAAATTGAAACTGCAGCTAAATATTCAAAATTCAACTACTACTACTACAAGCTTATTCAAAAACAATTTACAAATCTTATTAAACACAGTGTGCATTATATTTTGTGAGTTCCTTCCTTTTAATTTCATAGCTTATTTATTTTCATCTTGCCATCATTTAATTTTTTTTTACAAATAAATAGGAAATTCATTTGCCTGAATGACAATATTGATCACAGTATAGAGGAAGCAAAAACTGTAAGTTTTTAAAATTATTGCTTGAAAACTTTTAATAATCAGACAACACCTACTTGGATCCAGCATCTCATAACACTTAAAGGCAAGCGCATCTGAATTTTATTGCTGGGTGCTATTTTATGGGATTTATTTGTCAATGAATTTCATTAGGTTATTTATACTTCCATCATATAAGACCTGCTGAAACAACTGACTCAACTATATTATCCATCAAGGTGCTGAGAAAAATATAATAGCTGCTTGAATATCAGACCAGCTGTTGGTACTAAGGAAATTAAAATATATCCTACTTAATACATTTAAAAATTGGCTTAATTATTTCTTTACAGGTAAAAGCAATACTCCAGGACTTCTATGAGTCACTTTTACCTATTCAGTCACAGTTTGAGTTACCTAGGGATTACAGGAACAGGTTCCTGCACATGAGAGATTTAAGAGAGTGGTCAGTAATTTTCTATGTAACAAACTCCATCTTATACTTTGTTTTGTAATGATTTTTTTAAATAATGCTATAAGTAGAAGTAAAATGTTTCATAAAATGACATGGTTTCATATACCACCTTTTTAAATTGATGTATTTTAACTTCATTCCACGATTCTTGTATTGAATATAATTTTCAGGCGCACATATAGAGACCGTTTGAGATTTTGGACGCATGTCGCTCTTGTTGTGTTGGTTATACTTGCCCTCCTTTCCTTCTTAGGAGACAAGGTAATAAGAAAATCTTGACTTTTTATCACCTATTGGCTACATAAAAGTAATATTATTAATTTTATTAACCATCCATTAAATAATACAACACTTTGGTCTCTTATTGTTTAAGATGAATTTTATAGTTGAAACAAGTGCTGCATCACATGCATTTTTACATGAATATAATATGCTTGTCAGTTTAGTCTCATCTCTGCTCATAATTCTTGTATTTAGATTGAAAATATTAGAAGAAACTGGCTTAATCGCAAGCGCAGACGAAGAAGGCCTTCTTCAAGCTACGACTCCACGCCACCTACCTCTGTGGATGTGACGCCATCACCAGACACTGCAGACATCCCCGGACGCTTTTCCGTATGGGACACTGTTGTTGAAACCGTATGACAATTACTGCTAGGGTTGCTCTCCCCTAATGTTATGTTTGTTATCTTAACTTTTGTCTTCCTTGTCAATATGGTTGTGATAGGATTTCATATTTATAGTTGACCACGTTTGTCACAGTTCATCTATAACATTTTTTTATTTACTAATTTTATACATAAACTAAATTTATTGATCTTTACAGTTTTGACAAGTTAATTCCAAAGTATTTCCAGCATAAAACATTGTTAGTATTTACAGTTTTGGTATATAACCAAACCAAAGATTTTAAATTAAAGTGAGATTTGTGTTTATATTAAGAATCAGACTTTGAGTTTGAGAGGTGAGTTTCTGGAGTCAACTCTTGATGTTTTGTTTTGTCTGCTGGTAATGTCAAATGTTAACTGAGCAACCCTAGCTGAGCTATTTTTTTGTCATTGTTGATCTCATTTGTTCTTTTTTTTTGTTTATAAGTTACTGGTCCATTGAACTAGACGGTAACATTCCATAGTTTTATACACTGATATTTGTAAAATTACCACCCACCATCTCCCCTCTGCAATTGTATTGTTATTTTTAACAAGAAGTACTAAAAAAATTCATTTAGTTGTCTTTACCTGTAGTATAATTTTTTTTTATAAAGAGTCATTTTCTCATTTCAAATCTTCAGGACTCAAAAAATGATCTACTGTTAATTTTAGCTTTATGTATAGTCATTACAATTTTGGTGGAATAATTTTTATAGTATGTTTTATTTGTGAGATTAGTTTTTGTAACTTTTATGAGGTATGTTGGTTCTTTTAAATCATTTTTTGTTAGAAGTTACGCTTCATATTGTAAAAGCAGGTTATTTATTGGGGTACAACTGTTACATTGTATGAACATCAGTTTTTATGCATGCGATTTATATTATTGTATCAATTAATAATTTACGAGGAAATACTCCTAATTTATTAACTGTAAATTAGCTGAACAGATTGATAGAAATATTTTGTTTCTGAAGGTTCTGTTATGAAATTTAAATTTTTTAAGTCATTAAATATAGAACTAGCTTTACTCGTGATGTTTGGTAGAGTGCACCAATGCTAACCTGAAAGGCTCAAGTTTGCTTCTCTAACCAGGATCCTTAGAAGGGCCCTTTAGTCTACAGAACTCAAGTCAGAGAAAGTAAAGGTGGCTGGGTATAAATATACAACAAACCACACTATTCCTTCTTATACACAGGTGAATTCTTCTTCATCTACCCTATTGGCCTTCAGGTATGAGAGGGTAATTTTATTTTAAGTATGCTACAATGCTAGTAGATGTTTGTCATTTTAGTATTCAAATGACAGAATAGTTGATGTATTCTTGTTATAAATATGTTTCACTCCAGTCCTAGGAGTTTGATCAGTATTGTTACAAAATGGCTGGAGTGTAAAATTTAAGGCTGCCTATTATTCAACTTTATCTGTGATTGTCTTGAAATATTGTATTTGTTCAGTGTTTTTACTTTATGCTTAACTTGATTGTTCACATGAGTAAGATTGTAAATTGGTATATTGGCGAAACGATCATAGTTGTTTTATTGCTTGTCAATTCAAATAATATTCCACTTTCTGAAAGAAATATTGTTTGGTGAATATTTTATTTATGCTATTGTGAAATTGCTAAACACTGTCATTCCACGCTCACATGTCATGAGTTTAATGTTCAATGAATGTTATGTCAGAAGTGAAAAAGCATAACAATTGCTAATTGGTTTATGATCTAGGCATTTGTAATGTAGAAAAATGTGGGAAACAGATATTCACAAGCTGATTCCTAAACTCACAAAGACTGGTGGGTGTGAAATGATTGTGAAAAAATGCTTTTTATTTTTATTAGGATTTTTTAAATTCAATTTTATGCAAAATATCAATTTTTAAATAATTGATAAATGTTCATTTTTGAAATCCATTAAAATGCCTAACTGAACAAATGTTAACTTCATTAATATTATCTTTTTGTATATACAAAGATATACCAATACTTTTCTTTTTGGTATAATGGAATTTCACTTTGTTTTAATAGTAATTTTCTTGCCAAACTTTCAATAATTAATTATTATATTTATATATCCCTTCATGTGTTGAGGTCACCGAAATAGGTGAATTCTACTTCACTTGCCCCATGGACCATAACATTTGAAAGGGTACTTAACTTTTTACTTATGTGATTCAAGGTGTGGAAATAAGATCCATATTAAGCCATTGTTTGTAATTTTTTCACATTCTTACTGCAGCACTTTGTGCAGACAGCTTGAGTATAAGTAGGCTACAGCAAAAAGTCATATTTTTAATGATAAGAAGTGGGTCTATCAAGTATCATTGGTTGTTTTCATTTTTTGTAAGGATTTTTGTTTTGGTAAAAAATATATACTTTTTAAGTGGGTTTAAAAGAAAGATAATATGGTGCATATATATATTTTGTTTTTTGGTGTATGCTTTTATTTCTTGACCAAATTAAACTGATCCAGTATTCATCCCTTGACTTTAACAATATAATATTGTTCTTGAGGTATAAACATAACATATCTGGCTAAAACATGTCTCCTAGAAATTTTACTTTGCATTTTAATATGGGTATTTCCACCAAAAAAAAAAAGACTAATTGTTGAGTAAAATTTACAAAAAAAAAATGTTTTCCATAAATTTATTAGGATGTCTTTCAATTACTTTTTGCCATAGCAATTATGGTATAGGTGATTTATCTTCTATGCATATATGGCTTCCATTGCTTCATCTATTTCTATTTCAAATGTTTGTTGGATCCTGTTATATTGGTACATCAATAAATTCATATATCTAATGTGGATGGAAATTTTTTTTAGCATAATTGCTACTTTAATCTATTTGATAGTATGCACTGCATGACATCTTTAATTTTAAAAAATTATAATTTTATGTAATAATGTTATTGAATACTGCATTTAAATAATCATCTACTAAAGCAAAAGGAATTTTGAGATGTTCAATTAATGAGTATAACTTAAAAGTTTTTGAACTATCTAGATAGTAAGAGAATGTTTATTTAAATTATAAAAGTATTTTTCACTTATGGCCAATTGAATTTCATGTTGAGAGTTGATGGCTTCTCTAACATGGTGTATACAAATAATCATAGTGACTTTAACAGATTACAGGTGTTAAATCTTTTTTTAATATCACTATCACAGATTATTATCTGCATTTGAAAGTTCACTAACTATAACAGTATGAATATGTATTGATTATTGAATTTATTTGACACAGCAAGCATAATATAAAGAATGCAGACTAATTTAAATTTTTCTTAATATAAATACAGATTTTAATTTTCTTAATATAAATACAGATTTTAATTGTCTTAACTCATTGTTTTATTTGAAATGCTGCATTCTCCCTTTTTTTTCAGTCCTAAGAAAATGGTGATCTGGTTATATAGCATAATTGGTCACATGTTAGCATTATTGCTACATGTTTAAAGCAATTCCTAAGCCTAATGTACCATATGATTGTAAACTATTTATAACTTTTTATCTTGTAAGTTTTATTATACTGTAAATTTGGTTGAAAGAGTAGATGATTTACTTTTGTGGGTGTTTTTTTTTAAATAATTAAAAGACTGATTAAATGCTCTATTTTTTAATGACAGAATTCTAATAACTTTGTTGCTTTTTATTTCATTTTTGTATCTACACTTTTAGTATAATTTAAAAATGGTGCTATTTATATTGAAACTTCATATTCAAAATAGTAATCTGGCAAAAATACACTGAACTTTGTTTCAATTACCCCATGAAACAATATCTATAAAGAAAGGCATGTGTTGAAAAAAAGAAATTCAAATTTAAAAGTAAATATATATTCATATTTTCCTATGGCTACAATTAGCAAAGTAGCCGTGATTTTAAAAATACAAAATTTCTGTTTTATTTTAATATTTTTTCCCCACAATTTCTAAAAGATGCTAACAGCAAATTAATTGCTTTAAATATATCTAAATGTTATGAAAACAAGTCATGTCAATGAGTCACAATTCATCTGTTCAAAATTTAACAACACAGACACATTTTTAAAATTGTGGCATAATTTAATTAGCAATCTTTTTTTTACTAAGACACTCTTGTTTATGACATTCTATACAGATTTCTTGATGTGGACTTTTAATGCAGACAAATCTAACTTACAATAATCGTATACCTGGGTGGAAAAGTTTAACCATTTCTAAGACACACATGCTGATGATGCTGGACTGTTTTTTATGAATATCATAGGACTCGTTGGGGAAGACAACAACACCTGGCATTAAAGGATAATCTGGAAAATTTAAACCAACGGTTAAGGTTACAATTGTATTCTTTTGTATAGTCTTCCAAAAAAAAAAAAAAACTTTCATTAATGCAAATAAATGCAAATTAAATAGAACAACAAAAGTTCAAACTTTTTTGAAAGTGGTTAATTAAATAACTATAATTATGAGCTTAAAATTGTATCAAAATCAAAAATAGTGTATTAAAAGAATTTTTTGACATTTCGTTTAGAACTCGAATCTTATGCAATATCTTTTTTAAGTGGTTCAAAAAAGATAAGCTTTTAAAACTTATTATTTTAATAAGAAAGAAGTGTCTTACCAAGTTTTCCTTTGAATACAGTGATACTGCTTTTAGGAATATCAAGCTTATCCACCACATCGTAATACAATTCTTTTTCAACTGCCTGGTCTTGTTCTCCAAAAAATACTAAGCGAGGAGTATTTGCCACACTCATAGCCAATGCAAACCCAGAAACCTGAGTGAAAAAATGTAATTATTTTAAACTTTTGCTGAATAATCCTTAATTAGACAGAAATGCTATTTGGACTTTAATTCTTCATCAAGTAACTTTTGGATTAGAATAGCTTTTATGGGCTGGATGTGTTGTGTCAAATTTTCAAGTTGGGTTCCCAGGCTTAATTCTATAGGACATCCTAGAGACCCACCAGCTTGGATGGGAACCTGACTTATGTCAGTGGGGTTGGCATAGTGCTGATCATTTAATGCCTTGATATGCTACAGTCAAAGAAATGGATTAACTTACTTCATCTATTCTTGAGCCATTAAGGTCTCTTAAGATTATAATTGTCATTTTAGTAAATTAATTTAGATTTAAAATCATCAATTCTTCTTTTCTTCTGCATTTTTAATTTTTAGTTGGAAGAGATTCCCTCCAACACAATTAAGAATATGTGTCAACTTGTTATAGGCCGTTGACTCTGATTTCAGCCTGATTTTCTTTTTGGATCTGCTTCCATAGCCATTGTCCTACCAAGAACAAACTACAAAGCAGCAGTTTTTATTTGGTAGTTGTCTCTCCTAGAAGAGTTGCTGTCCCTAGCTGTTGAGTCTCATCTGCCCGAGGGTTTGAACTTGAGACTTTACGGTTTAGCAACCGACCACGCCGACCCCAAATCATCATTTAACTGGTACATTATGTGAATTTTGATGGAGGGATTTATGGTTAATTAAGTAACGAGACAGTGAAAGTAGGATATTTAAGATTTTTTTCTCACCTCACTCAGGTCAAGATTGTTCAACAAAAAAGCAGCAGTCACTTTCTCCCTGGTAGTTTTACCAATCTTATATTTAGGCAGCAACAAGAATTTGGCAGGCTGTCGTAACAACGGTCTGTCCCAGCAGAACTGAATTTTTCTAGCTGCATCTGTAGCAGTGTCATACCTACAAGTTATGGATATTTTTCTCTGATTTAGAAGAACAAAAAAAAATGGATGTTCTTTTATAGTTATAGTTAAAATATTTAAATATGGTAAATTTTTGAGCTCTTGATATCTCAGCCATTTTTTAAATATCACTTTTGAAATGTAAAGTTTAAATCTACAAAAGAAAAAATTGTATTATTTTCTATTAAGTATCCTCATGGAGAAATCACCAATATGCTAAGCCCAACAATGTATTCATTCTGACAGCTTGCATTTGTATAAGCTGCCATTTTCTTTTTGTTTGCTTCTAAGTGAATAGGATAACTTCTAAACAAGTAAACATTATCCATATTAAAATTGACAAAACAATTTAAAAAAAAAAATCTTAGTCATTGTAAGTGAATTAAGTAATACGACTCTAAGTAAAGTACCCTTTGGTACCGGACAGTCCATGGGGCGGGTGAAGTTGAGTTCACCTGTTTCTGTGATCTCTGCATATGAAGGGATAGTGTGGTCAGCACTATGCCCACCCGCCTTTTTTACTTTCCCTAATGTAAGTCAAGTGTCCATCATAGCTGGATGGACTCCGGGACATCCTACAGACTTGAGCCCAAGATTCGAACTCAAGACTTTCAGATTAGAAGTCAAACACTATACCATTTGACCATGCCCTTCACGTCATGTTCGAACTTTACTACCACTACCAATTGTAAGATTAATAGAAAATCTTCAAACCTGGGTCTCTTGAATGGCCAAGGAGAGATGAGAGCCATGGACTTGTACATACTACTGGAGTCTTCCCCCACACACAAGCGCATCGCTGGGTAACAGGCTGCACCAACAGCAACAACAACATCAACTCTGTCAGTGTCAGAAAGCAAAGTTTACTTTTTCATACTGTCCACTAAAATAAAATGTTGAGGTAGGTGTTCAACCAAAATATTCAATGATATTGGGAAAAAAGAATTCTTACTTCTCAATGCCAATATTGGCTAAAAAATTATGAATGAACATGGCCCTTTCTATAGTGGAATGGGCAAAGATGTCATCAAAACCTCTCATAAGACCATACGTTTCTCCATGGCCTGAAACAGATTTTTTTTTCTATTAGATTTGTCACTAAGGGATGATATGGTCAAATGATTCTATGTCACTGCATTGTATATTTTGATATTGTTTATCAATGAAATGAATTATTAAGTCAATAATCATCAACCTAGAACTTTTTAATGAATAAAATGTGTTTTTTAAAAATAAGAATTGAAAACTTGATACATTAAATATTAAATAGTTCATGTAAATACTTTTAACATAATGATAAATTAATTTTAGTTCCCCGACATTAAAATTTATATTTTTAAAATTTGATTTAGGAATGAATTTTAGTTTCTAGAACTAAAGTGTTTGGAACTAAATACAATATTTAGTGGATCCATAAAATTATTTTAATAGAAATAATTTATAAAATGGCTTTTTGCTGGGTCAGTTTTAACTTAAAATGTGCATAGGGCAAACCACACAATTTATTTTTAACAGATTTGAGCATAAATTATAGGCTACAACTAAATTATACGAAACAGGTAAAAAAATATACACAACAACTACCTGGAAAAGTTGGAGCTATTGTTCGACATCCTAATTTGGCAAAAGTTCCTAAAATGGGTAATAGGTCATGATGAGTTCCAGGTGTGTCATGTAGACCAAGCACTACAGGTACATGAGGGTCAAAATCTTCTCCAGGTCTAGAGTCTGCGTATGCTGTGTCTAATATAATTCCATCAGGAATATCTTGGTAAAAGTTACTTAATAGCTTAACAAATATATATCTATCAACTAAACTTCTGCCATCATGAACTGCATTGCTTGTGTTTATTTCTGGATTTTCTTTTTTCCACAAAGCTGATGATCTGTGTGTCGATGAGAATGGTCTCTGATTGCATCTTAGTGCAATGGACGGATGGTGTTTACCAATTAACAAGTTAGTGGTATGACCTTGTGACACGCAGGTCACATAATTTGAGCTTTTACAATATGTTTGCAGCAATGTGGTCCTTGATAATTTTATAAACGCAGAAGTGGTCAACTGTGTAGTATTCATAATACTGAAAAAGATGTAATTATAAAGCACTATTATTAAATAATAATTTTAAAATAAATAGGTACATGTGACTCATCCTATATGATTTGCCCAATAAATGCAAGAGAATTACAGCTAGCTGGTGGATGGAGTTCTAAAATCAGTTAAACACCACACAATTTAAAAAAAATATATAAATATGGATTTACCTATGTGGTGTAACCAGGTTTTAAGAGAAAGTGAGAAAAGTGTGCCAAAAAGGTGAGTTTTACAAAAGATTAGGTAAAAAAAACCTTGATTGGCCATACACCTCTAACAATGTTTTAATTACTACTATAAATATTTATTACATAGACCTATTGTACTTATACAATGGTAGAGCGTTAGACTGCTAACCCGAAAGTCTCGAGTTCAAATCCAGGTTCAAGTCAGTAGAATGTCCCTGAGTCCAACCAGCTCTGATGGGTACCCTTCACGTTAGGGAAAGTAGAGGCAGCTGGACAATTGTGCTAACCACACTATCTCTTCATATCCAGTGGTCATAAAAACAAGTGACGTCTAAATAAGAAGTAACCTCCCTATTCCACCCAAGAAAGTGACATCATTTACAAATTACCCATTGCAACTTATCACAATCTAATAAATTAAAAAAAAAAAACAATTTTTTTACTTGAATTCTTTTTAACATCAAGTATTATGTTACACAATAAATAATAGGCCTATGTCTATGTATAAACTCTGTAAGGAGTGGTTGCTGGTATTTCAACAGTAAATCAATGAACAACACAGTGCTTGAAGTAACAAAATGTCTATTTATAATCAACTTCTCTCCTTTTCTCCTGAGTACAAATCTTTGTGTTGCCACTCACAATCAGTTTTTCCAAGCGACCACTTTCTCATCACGTCCTCTCATGAACATTTGTTCTCCTTATATATCATTCCACAAACACAGTCACTCAGTCCAGTTGCTTCCCTTATTACACTTTTCAGTGAGCACAACATCTACATTCACAGATGTCTCATAATCTTGTTACAGTATGACACAGTTTTTTTATAACTCACATTCATAAAAAAAAAAAATAGGTAGATCTAGCTTTAAAATACTTTAAATCTAATCCTAGTGTTTTCCTAACATTTTTGTCACCGTTTTGTGTGTTTTGGTTGTGTTTGTAATAGTCATAGTCTAGGACTCTAGATACACTAGATAGTAATTTAATTTTTTTAATAAACTATGCTCAACTGGAGGTGAACGTGAAGCAGCGAATAAATTATGCTAAAATGGAGTTTTACCCAGGATTTTCTAACCATATTAATTTCAACTAGATCTAGTCTAGAAATCTAGTCTAGATCTAGAATGATCTACACTACACCGTGCATGATTTTAAAAATATTTAATTCTTTAATGAAATGGGCTTCTCGAATTTTGGTTTTGCGCGGCTTCGTTTTTCCCGCTAGATATTCTAAGTTATATAAGTCAATATTTGGTTTAAGTACTGTAACTATAGGCCTCTAAACTCAACTCAATGTGACATGCCTGCCAGTTGGTTGAAACCACACCGGGGGGACGTTCTGATCGGGATTCAAATGACTCGAAATACCGTCCTTTTTTTTGTCACTCCCGTTGCAAGGGCGCATCCATCTTGAAATGTTAGAGTGAATGCTCCTGTTGTCCTTGCTTGGAAGAATATATTTTTTAAAAATCAGATAGCCTAATAATTAGATCTAGATCTATAAATATCTCATTAACGTTACTAAAAGTCTGCCCATGATAATATGGTCACACGTTTTATTATCAACTCCATCTTCACAAAAAAGCAGTACCCCATCAACACCACTCCACTTTATTTCAATAAATGTGAGTGCTTCTTCCTTAAAGGGATATAACCAAGCTAGGTTGTTTTTTTTCCTATTTTATTGTGTTGTTTCCCATTTGTAAGAAAATTTTGAAATTTATAAATATAGGCCTACTATAGGCATACTGCCTAGCTTTGCTTAGGTTTTAAAACAAAGAAATTGAGAATTTTAATGATTAATAAATTGGTAATTGCATGTTATGTGGATTGCATAGGGCAGCGGTTCCCAAACTTTTTGGAGTGATGACCCCCTTTTATAAAAAGTAAGTGACCCCCCCATAGAAATAAAAAGTCGATAATAGTAAGGAAATTAATAGGCACTAAAATAAGATTTTCTAGTAAGCTTTCAATATGAAATATTCTTGATAACTGTTTGAATACGATGAGTGAAATTACATGGTAGTAACTAGCCTCAACACTCGCGGTTGACTTTTTGTTAACGCCAACCTCATGTCATTCTCGACATTTTATTTATTACTTTGTTTTGTTTTCAATTGTAGAAGTGTTGAAACTCTATTCTCGCAAAGATATGGGGTCATCCATAAATGACGTCACGCTTTTTTGACGATTTTTACCTCCCCCCTCCCCTCCGTCACACATCGTCTCAAAAATAAAAAGTCATACCCCCCTAAAATGACGTCACACCTCAGCCTACAACCCCAACCCCTCAAAATTGCAGTTGAATTTTTTTTAAACATCGATACTGTAATAGATTGAAATAATTGTGAGGTCAAGGGAACTCACTCTTCTGTATTAGTTATATTTATAATATTGTTATCTTGAGTGATGTCCCTTGTGTACTTCCTCTCGTCCTCTTGGTGTATTACCATCGTGGTAGTTAGACCCATTAAATGTGTTATAAACAACCACAGGCTTCTGTCGTCAATCTATTATAACTGGCGACGAAGGATAAACATCTACTAGAAAGAGCACCTACTTACGCAAAAAAGAGGTTTGCTAGAGCTTATTAGCTAATTATTTCTAGAATTATGGCGCTGTATGGCCAAATAAAAGAATTTGATGCGAATGATGAAATCATTCAAGATTACCTAGAGAGGTTAAGCTTTTACCTAGAAGCAAACAACGTGACGATAGAAGCCAAAAAGAGAGCTGTTTTGTTAACAGTCATAGGGCCTCAACAATTTAGGCTACTAAAAGACTTATGCGCACCAGCTAGTCTAACTACCAAGAGCTTTAACGAGCTGAGCAAATTGCTAACAGACCACCATGCGCCTGTACCATCAAAGTTTCTATGTCGAGCTAGATTTGACAGTAGGACTCGTCAGCCAAACGAGTCAATATCAGAATATGTTGCTGCTTTACGTCATTTAAGTGAATTTTGTGAATTCGGAGACACGCTGTCTGACAGATTATGTGAAAAGTTTGTGACAGGTGTAAACAGTCCTGATGTTCAAAGAAAGTTGCTGCTCGAGTCAGATCTAACATTGGAAACAGCAATACAACTTGCAACTTCAATCCAGCAGTCATCAGATGCGGCGAAATCTCTTACGCCTTCAGGGATCCATGCAGTAAACAGCAGGTTAGTCAATAAACATCAACCCCATCAGAGCATTCCATCTTATGCTAAACAGCCTGCTCGTTCAAATCCTAGATCTAAATCTAGTAATAATTATCAAAAATGTCATCGATGCAAAGGTCCCCATGCATCTCATCGATGCAAGTTCAAGTCTGCAACTTGTTACAAGTGCAGTGAGCAAGGTCACATTGCCAAGGCCTGCTTTGCAAAGTCTTCGTCTGTTGCTAAATCTAGCCAGTCAAGACAGTACCGCAACCAAAAGCAGCACTATGTTAACTCTCACCAAGACTACCTAACCCAACCAATGAACCACTCTACCAGTGAAAATGCTCAAACTGATTCGCAGCCGGATTTCAACCTGTTCTCTGTGAAATCAATAAGTCATGCTCCCATCAGTGTACTAGTTAATATCAACGGTAAGAGCATCAGCTTCCAACTTGACACTGGAGCATCTCTAACAGTCATAACAAAGAAAGATTTTGACGCTGTCACAGGAGGATCAGTGCCTCTACAGCCATGTCACAAGTGTCTAACAACATACACTGGTGACAATGTTCCGGTAATAGGAGAGTGTATGGTTCATGTAAGTTATAATGGTCAAAGTGTTAAACTTCCTCTTCTTGTGGTTGAAGGAAATGGACCGCCATTACTAGGTAGGAACTGGTTAAGTGATCTTAAGTTAAATTGGGAGAGTATTTGTTCATTGAACAATGGAAAAGAATCTAGTCTTACTTCACTAGATAAAGTTATATCTGAAAATAAATGTGTTTTTGGTAACTCTGGATTACTAAATGATAGAACAGTGAAGTTAAGCATTAAAGACACAAATCCAAGATACTGCAAAGCTAGAGTTCCACCTTATGCAATGAGGAATAAAATTGAAAATGAGCTAAGTAGATTGGAATCTAATGGCATCATAAAGAAGGTAGACTATTCCGATTGGGCGTCACCCATTGTGCCAGTGTTAAAGAAGGATGGTTCTATAAGAATTTGTGGAGACTATAAAACTACACTGAATAAGCAAATAGAGCTAAATAGGTACCCTATACCTAACATTGAGGAAATTTCTTTGAATTTGGCAGGAGGAGACAAATTCACTGAATTAGACTTTAGTCATGCTTACACTCAACTAGAACTGCATCCAGATTCAAAAGTCTATACGACAATAAACACACATAAAGGACTCTACCAATATGAAAGACTATGTTTTGGCATATCATCTAGCCCTGGAATTTTCCAAGCTGTCATGGACAGTATTTTTAAGGATATTCCAAATGTTTGTGTGTACTTTGACAATGTGTACATAACTGGTAAGAATGACACTGAACATCTTAAAACACTTGATAAAGTATTGAAAATTGTTGGTGAAAAAGGTTTAAAGATAAACAAAGATAAATGTCAATTCATGCTGACAGAAATTAGTTTTCTTGGTTATATATTGAGCAAACAAGGCATCAGACCTCAACCTGAGAAAACAAAAGCCATTAAAGAAGCACCCAAACCTGAAAATACCCAACAACTAAGAGCTTTTTTGGGCTTGATAAATTACTATGCAAAGTTCATAGGAAATCTGTCTGGTAAACTATCACCACTGTACAAGCTGCTACAGAAAAATGCAACTTGGCACTGGGGTAAACAACAAGAAGCTGCTTTTAATACAGCAAAAGAGGCTTTGTCTGCTGACACCTTACTAACTCACTATGACCCAGGGAAAAGACTTATATTAACATGTGATGCTTCACCAGATGGTGTAGGAGCAGTCTTGTCCCACATGGATGAGAAGGGTGACAGACCCATTGCTTTTGCCAGTAGATCTTTGAACCAGGCTGAGAAAAATTATTCTCAGTTAGATAGGGAAGGCTTAGGTATCATTTTTGGTGTTAAGAAATTTCATAAGTTTCTGTTTGGTAGGAAGTTCACCATCTTTACAGATCATAAACCATTGCTAGGTTTATTTGGAGAAAACAAAACCCTACCTGAGCATACCTCACTAAGAATTCAAAGATGGGCTATCACACTAACTGCATACAATTATGAATTGAAATACAAACCTGGATCTGAGAATAGTGCAGATAGTCTTAGTAGATTACCTTTAAAAAACCAAAGCCTGAGCTATGTACCAGAAGATGTATTTGTTCTCTTCACTATCATGGATAACTCCAATATAAATGTGAATGATATTAAGAGAGAAACACAAAAAGATGAGTGCTTAATAAAAGTATATGAGTACTGTAAGAATGATTGGCCTAAAGAGTCTGTGAATGATGACTTAAGGCCATATACAATAAGAGAAATGGAATTAAGTCTAAAAGATGGAGAAGATGCAGTCCATTATCAGTCAGAGTTGCCTAAACAAAGTATTTGTAACTTAATAAATGATTATGGTGATATGGCAATTTCAAATGTTTTAAAGAGAATACATTAGTAAGAAGGAATGTGATCATCAAACAACTTTGCTAACATCATTAGCACTTACAGAAACTAAAAGGGTAACATCAAAAGAAAAGAAAAAAGATTTTTGCCATTTAATACTTTCAGATGCCAATTCAAAAATAGTTCCATTAAATCATGACAAACATTCATTGAAAGAGAATTTGGTGTTAATGGGAATGTGTATCTAAGAAATTATGGGAGAAAGGAAAAATGGATACCAGGTCAAATTGTTCAATGTACAGGACCTGTGCCTTATAAAGTTAAAAATAACTTGTGCAGATAATAAGTGTGAATCTGTCAATCCCACCAAATCTGAACAGTTCACACCAACTCAGTTTGTTCCACAACCAAGTTCTGTTGATATGAGTGAACCAAGTTGTCTGGAGTCAGAAAATGTTAATTCTGGAGTTAATGATTTAAATCCTAGACCTCCTGAGATAGAGAATCCAGATGGTCAGAATCTTGAGTCACCAAATCAAAAGCCACTGAGAAGGTCAAGCAGGACAATCAAAGTCCCAAATAAGTTAGACCTATGATTTTAAAGGTCAAGAGGACTTTGACATTATTGTTTTGTATTTTGATTATGTTGTAGCATATTGTGCATTGTTTGTAAGGATGTAATCTACCATAGTGTTCATGTTACAATATAATTGGTGATTTTAGGATACTATCAATTGTTCTATTGAGAGATGTGTTATTGTGTTCTAAGGGTAAAGGGATGTAATAGATTGAAATAATTGTGAGGTCAAGGGAACTCACTCTTCTGTATTAGTTATATTTATAATATTGTTATCTTGAGTGATGTCCCTTGTGTACTGCCTTCCGTCCTCTCTGGTATTACCATCATGATGTAGTTAGACCCATTAAATGTGTTATATACAACCACAGGCTTCTGTCGTCAATCTATTATAGATACTTTTACAAAATCTTGTCTGAACTCTGTAAAAAATAGAGTATTTTAATCAATTCCTATTCCAATTTATTAAAAGTTTTCTAAAACTCGAAATAACGTATAAAATTCGTTTTCTAGCATTGCTTTTTATAATGCAAAAGTGTGACGTCGCACTATCTGAACCCACCCCCCCTCCCCCTCATCACACACCGTCACAAAATTACAGACCCCCCCCCTTACGAGTGTGACGTCATTTATGGACGACCCTTATGTAGATACAAAAGGAACTAAAACTCGAAAGGCAATCATTTTCACGTTTGGATATGAATGCTGCATACTAAACCAAAATTGTGTGAGCTAGTTTTCATTAATTAAACACTGTACGTTTTAGGAATCACTCCAATCCTAGATCTAGAATTTATATTGTAATTCATCGGGAATGCTGGCAACAGCAAGGGAAGCATGGAATGGGTAACTTGTTGATGCAGATTAGGGGTCGTTATTAATGTCGTCACACTCGTAGGGGGGGGGGTCCGTAATTTTGTGACGGTGTGTGACGGGGGAGGGGGGGGGTGAGATGGTGTGACGTCACTTTTTTGCATTTTTTTATGTAAGAAAATACGGCATCTGGACAAATCTAACGACCGTAAAAGGTTTTTTTCCGACGGGAGTAAAGTTTTTTGTTACCCTCCAGTGTCGGTGTACGACCTCACAAAATATTAGGGGGGGGGGGGTCGTTCGTCAATTTATTTATATATATATCTTATAGTCTATAAGGAGAATTTCACTCGCGGTCATTTTTTTAGTCAAAAGTATTTTTTGGTAATATAAATATAGCCCATGACATGTAAGGCGCCGGTCAGTCGAGGTCAGTTTTGACCCCCTCTCCGTGGACTTTGCGGCCGATCGGCACCGGCCCTCACGTTCTATCGCCCCAAGGCAGGATCCTGCCAAATTTGAAGCGCCTTTTGGCTAGAAAAATAGAAATCTAGACTTTTATAGTTTATAGAAAAAAAAAGCATTGCCGTTTTGACACTTATGACTTATGCAACGTTTAATTTGATTACTGTTGATATTCAATTAAACTAACAGCCCCTAATCTATCCATCACTCATCCATTTGATTTTGAACGTAGATCTACGTGGTTATTTCTGCAAGCTTGCTGTCTTGAGACTTACGGCCCTTTACAAATGTAAAAAATTAATGTTTTTAGGATTTAAATTAAACTGATCTCTAGATCTACTTTTTTTTTTCCTACACAGGGTTCAGGAATGGATTCCTTAAAAGTCGCTGTACGTGTTCGTCCACTACTTTCAGGGTGAGTATTTTGAAAAAGGCTTAGATTAGAATCTAGATCTATAGATTTAGGCCTTATGCCCTATATTAATATATTATAGATTTAAAATTTAAAAGCCCCGCTGTGATATAAAACCCTATGGTCAAAGTCAAAGCCCCTATGCCTATGCCCTATGGTCAAAGCACCTGTGGTCAAAGGTCCGCGCACCTAGATTCAGGACCTTAGCTGACCATTGCCATTACTACACTAACTTCACCTTAAGTCCTTAAGTAGACCTAGTAGTTAAATATTTTTTGTCTAGAATCAGATGTTCACATTTTTAATTTAGACTTTGTCAGTGTTTAAATTTAAATAATGTAATACTAATAGGCTTGCCCATTTATATTTATAGCCCTTTTCAATTTTTTTTTAATAGGGAGAAGTCTTTAGGTTTAAAAGGACGATGGATTTGCACCAATTCATCAATTACTTTAGATCAGTCAAGTACTTGTTATGTATTTGGTAAGTAACTAACAATTAACTTTCAATAAAATATAGGCCTACCAGTAACAAATTATATTTCATATTTATTCATCTCATTGGCAACATTTTTAATTAATATAGATAGAGTCTTTGATGAGCAAATATCAAGTTCCACAGTATATAATGAACTGGCATTAGATATTGTGAAGCAGGCCATGGAAGGTTTTAATGGTATGTAAAAAGACATTCACTATTTGGCTACATACAAATAGTTGTATTGATTAAAAATGCTCTTTACAGACATAGAAATAGCATTTATTAAGACTTATGTGAGACTTCTTGTATGTCATATCTGTTAATTGTTATTTTCTCTTTTTAGGTACCATATTTACCTATGGTCAGTCTGGCAGTGGAAAGACCTATACTCTCGATGCATTGAGAACATTTGCCATCAAAACTATTTATGAATACATTGAGAATGTATGTATACCGTTAACAAGCTGCATGTTATATTCTTGCTTATTTTCCTGTTGCTTATAAGAAAATTTTAAAAACTTACAATTATGTAGTATTTGTTTAAATGTAGACTTCGGTAAACCTGTTTTGAAACCATAATTAATTCTCATTTCAGTGTCCCACCAGGGAGTTTTTGCTGAGAGTGTCTTATGTTGAGCTTTATAATGAAAGATTTTATGACTTGCTCGCTGACAATGCAATTTTGCTATTAAGAGAAGACCTTGTAAGTTTACAACATATTTATATGATAAAATATGTGTAATGTTTTAAATACTTTTTTTGTTATTTTTTACGCAGATAAATAGGTATTCTTTGTCATATTTACAGGATAGAAATGTTTTCCTTGAAGGCTTAAAAGAAGAAATTATCACATCACAAAGTCATGTTGCTCAAGTACTGGCTAAAGGCAATGGTAAGTCTAAAAATGTATTGTAAATAGTGCATTTTAGTTTAAATGACTTGATATTTTTCTTTTAGGTTTCTAAATTGATTTTTACATATTTTTTGTGTGTTTATTTTTGCTATAGAAAGACGGCATATTGCTGAAACAAAGTTGAACAATTCGTCTTCAAGATCCCATTGTATTTTTAGAATGGTAAGATGCTCTTTATACTAATTTTTTTTTAAGAAATTACTAATTTGATTTGCAGACTTGTATACATGAAATTTTGTGTAAAGCAAAATCTTAGTAAGCATTTATAGTTAAATTGTACTGTTTAAATCTACTGGCCCTTGTGTAAATTAAATACTATTTGTTATCATTTTGTCACAAAAAAGTTGTAAGTTTAATGCTTAGTTAAATAAACCTCATTTCTAGTCATAACTACCTTTTCTTCTTAGGTGATAGAAAGCAGAGAAAGAAAAGATGCAGAAAACTCCTCAGTTTATGTGTCTCACCTGGTAATTCATGTTTTTAGCTGACAGCTAGCTACTTTATCACTTCAGAAATCCTGTAATAAGCTTATTTAATCCTAATATATAAAAGCCCATGTGAGCACCTCTCTCTCTCTCTCTCTCTCTCTCTCTCTCTCTCTCTCTCTCTCTCTCTCTCTCTCTGTCCGCAAAATATTTTCGCAGGATATCACATCAGAATCTTCAGCGATATATGGAGAACTTGATACGGACTTTTGTTGAAAATAATATGGTAGATGTTTTAAATGTATAAACAACATTTTATTTAAAGAAGAAAAATAAAAAATTAAAGGCATATTCAAATGTAGAAAAACAGTTTAAATTATGCAACCGGAAAAGTGTTTATAGTTGGGACAAAAAGGGCGAAATCAATGACGTCACATGTTATATGTTTGAAGTACGGATAGTACACAAAACCAATGGCATCATCTTCCAATTTTAGAATACAAAGAAATGAACTGTTTCATTAAAATTTGATTTAGATCTATAGATTTACTTATCGAGGCATAATTTATGAAATTTATACAATTTCCTCGACCAATACTAAGACAAATTACTTTAAAAAGCAACATAAATACCATTGAAAAGCCGGGTTTTTAACTGAGTCATTTAAGTCTTTTAATCAATGTGTGCATTTAATATGGTGATGTGTTGACTAATTATGTATATAATTTGGTTTTATTTTTTCTAATAGGTATTAGTAGCCTATGTTATTGTAAATGTGTCGGACTTTTAGCTATTTAGTTATCTCTTTGCTTTGTCACTAATATCGTTAAACCTGTATTTTATAAAATATTCTTCTAAAAAATGTATACCATTAAAAATATATAGACCGATAATTCACGTGTAACGGGTAACAACGGCTAGTTTTTAATAAAGCTTATGTATTGTGTAGTGAATTGTTAGAATTATTTATGAATGAAGCCACTTGTCCCAATGTTTCAGAACCTTGTGGATCTTGCTGGGAGTGAAAAGGCTGGAGAGAATAGTGGAGATAGGTTCAGAGAAGGATGTGGTATCAATAAATCTCTCTCAACTTTAGCATTGGTCATCCGCAAGTTGAGTGAAGAAGACAGGTAAAAGAAATTACAATTGTAGCTCATAACGTTCTATCAAACGAATATAATAATTGTTAATTTATTTAACCAATTTTGCAAGAAAAATTTAATGTTAGATCATAAAAATATTTTTATTTGCTTGAACCAACTTTATTTTTCTCTCTTTGTCTTTCAGTGCATTTATTAACTACAGAGATAGTAAATTGACCCGTATTCTACAAAATGCTCTAGGTGGTAACTCAAAGACAGCCATTTTGTGTACAGTATCTCCTACTAGCGTTGAGGAGACTCACTCTACACTCAGAGTAAGTTTGTACTACAATGTTTTATTTCGTTGATTTATCAAACAGTATATGTGTATAATTATTTGATGTTCTTTATTGTATTATAGTTTGGATTAAATGCTAAAAAAGTCAAAAACAAGCCTGAACAGAATGAAGTGCTTACAGATCGAGCTCTATTGAAAAAATCCCAGCAGGAAATAGAAAAACTGAAGGCTGTAATAAAGAAAGTAAGTCTTTAAAATTTTTTGCATTTTTTCTAATTTATTAGAGTTTGATTTTTGCAATTTATAAAAATATGCTAAATAAATGTTTTAAATAATTATTTTTATTCATTACTTTTTATGAAAAGGTATTTAGCATAGTTTAGCTGGCAATATTTTTTTCTCCTTTAGTTAGAGTCTGGCTTTTCTGCACAAACTGATGATGAGCTGAAAGAGCAGAAGATGAAACAGCAGCAGTTGACTGAACAGTTGCGCAGTATTCTCTGTGTTTCATCTAAAGTAAACATTGAAAAGAAAGAAAGGGTAAAAAGATTTTTTACTTGTCTTTGTGAAGAATTCCTCACCGATATACCTTTCTATATTTTTTGACATCCTAATTTAAATTTTTATTATTGCAAACATTTTATTTTATCACAATATTTAACTACTTTTGAAATTATGGTTTTTATTCATTAGAATCGAAGACAAACAGTATGTGTTCCGCAGATATCTAGATTTACTGCTATGAAAGGTAGAAATTCTCCTTTCTGTGAATTGCCAATGTTACTTTTCTATTCCTCTTTATGATAATGCATAATTTGCAATATTTTGTTGTAATTTTTTTTTGAATGATATTCATTTTATTTCAACAGTTTAAATGTCTTACTGTTTTCTTTAGGATTACATTTTCTACTTGGAGGAAATTCATTCTTCATTACCTTCTAAATCTTTGTTTTTTTATGCAACTTCCAGATTTATCAACAGTAAACATTCCATTTTCACCAGCAATAAGGAAGAAAGTGTCTTTTGATACCAAGCCAAATGAAAACATTGTTGCACCTACAGCTCCAGGTGCAGAAGATCAGTCCATTAATCACTCATTAAGCTCCCCATGCAGATCACATGAGTGTAAATGCAGGGATCTGTCATTTACAGACTTTGAACAAGCTTTTGTTGAAGAAGCTCTTGTCCAGGTTTGTATTTTCCAGTTGCTTTGTAAAGCACAACTTTTTATTTGAAATACAATAATCGTGTGTTCAGAGGTCTTAAATGTTTGCTAAACTTAACTGAATAACCATTTTTTTTACCTTTGAATTCACTTATTGCTTTGATGTAACAGTGTTACAGACAATGTTTTACACTGCATTTTGTTTTGACAGAAATTTAAGACCCAGATAAATATTTTGACCAAAGAAAACAGGCAGCTCAAAGTTAGGATTCAGCAAATGCATGGAGGCTTAGACTTAGATGTAAGTAAATGTTCTTGTTGCATGTCCTTTTTTGGTTAGCTTTCACATATACTCAGCCTAAGGACGTGTCCAAGTATTCACTCATAAGAGTTTCATGTATTTATTACTGGTGTGTTACAACACAAGAAATGCTGGTTAAAAAAATAATTTCTTAGATATATTTAATGCAAAGTAGTTTTTTATCCTTTGTGTAATCCCCTTTTTAAATTTGTCATCTTAATTTTAAAATACATATTTTTTATTTTTTTGTTTTTCCTTTTAGTTCCTTGTGAACATAGGGCCTCCATCCAAGCCCTCCATAGTCTCCTGCCACTCTTTTTTTTGTAAGATTTTCCCAGCTCTGCCCTCAGTCTCATCAAGCATGCTGCGTTATGCATTTATATTTTATCATTATTACTAACATACAAATTATTAATTTTAATTTTCAGCCCAATGAAAGCTCAGTCTACAACATGAGTCTTGGACCAGATTTTCATGTAACACATTTTTCCATTGACGAACATGACAGTGAGGGCATAGAGGGTGCTAGGCCAAATCTTGTATCCAATGAGAGCTTTGTACAGTACGAGCTGGAGTTGACTGATGAAAGTGCCCAAGCTAAGTTCAAAGGGAAAAATGTTGACAACAGTTTTTCAAAACGACACAGATATTCTAGGTCTTTCAAAGGGGATGATAGTGTTTTTGAAAGTAGTTTTTTAAAGCCAAAACTATCCAGGATTAGTGATTTAATTGAGGAGGATGAATCAGAGGACGTGTCAGACAAGAATAAATATGATACAGCTGAATCTAACACAACTGATGTATCAATAAATGAGGAGGTAGACTGTCACAAAGATGAATTAGACAAGCTGGCTCTAGACTATGAAAGAAGTGAACTGGAAAGGGAAAGAATTGTATTGGAAAAAGAGAAAGAAAACATTGAGAAGTTAAGGCATGAAACAGCTGAGCAAATGGCAAATATGGAAGATAAAATTGAAATGCTGAATAATATTGAAAAAGATAAAAAATTTCTTGAAGAAGAACGAAAGTTCTTGCAAGAATCCTACAAGCAACTGGAAGATGAGAAGAAAATATTGAAAGAGTTACATGAAGAGTTATCTAAGGGCAAAGACAGTTTAGATGACAAATTAAAAGCAGAAAGCTGTTTTACTAGTGAAGAAAAGGCAAGCATGGTTACAAAATGTGAAACTGAAATCGCCAATTTGCAAAATATCATTGATGTTCTTAACAGAGAAAAGAAATGTTTAGAAGAGGATAAAGCTAGAGAAAGTGCTGAATATGAAAAACAAATTGAACACCTACATAAATGTATAGATGAGCTAAAAATAGAAAGGGATACCATGGTTATGAATAATGAAAGTGCAGTATCAAACTATAAAACAGAATTATTACAGTTCCAAGCTTTTCTTGAACAGTTAAAGCAGGATCGTGTTGATTTGGCTAATGAAAAGGCTGGTCTTTTTGCCAAGCATGAAATGGATGTAAAACAGTTTAAGAGTTATCTAGAAGAGATGAAGAAAGACAGAGATGACAAGGAGAATGAAATCATGAAATACAAACAGCAAATAGCTCAGTTGTCTTCCCTTTTGAAAGACAAAGAGAGTGAAATATGTGTTTCAGCTACAGAGGTAACAAAATATGAGGCTGAATTAAAACAATTGCGTAATTATTTTGATGCTTTAGTTGAAGAAAAAGATCAACAACTTTTAAAAAATAAAACTGATATAAACGATTTGCAAAAAATGGTAGATGAGCTAAAGAAAACAAGGGATATATCAGCTGAGGAAATGGTTGAAGAAATCTCAAAATATAAAACAGAACTTGCCCAGTTACATGATCTGCACAGTCAGCTGAAGAACGAAAGGGACGCTACTCTGGAACAAATGAAACAAATGGAAGAACAGCAGAGAGAGTTCAACCAAGCAGAGTACCTTGAATGTATACAGGAGTGGCAGGCAGAGTGTGAAGCCAGAAGTACTGAGCTGGAAGAAGCCATGAAGGAGATAGAAAACTGTAAGAAAACGATCACTTGGGGAAAACAAATTCTGGCCACTCGAGATCAGGAGAAACAAGAAGCTGCTAAAAAGTGTGAGGTAAATACACATTTCTATTCAGATATTAACCATTAAAGGAAGAACATGTTCATTTTTATTTTTTTTAAAAACATGAGCAGGCCTATACACTTCATTAAAATTGTCAATTCATGTTCTATAGTACGATAAAAGTAAATGAATTCATGTTCTAAAATGAAGTTAGACTGGATTATAGAAAATATAATGGTGTGAACTAAACCAACCTGTTAACCACTCATTTATTAGTTTTTTTTAAAAGGGTATTTTAAGTATAGTTAGTATACAGCATCAATTGTTACCAAATAAAATGATAAATCAGAGTAAAAAGAATGTGATTTGAATAATAATTTAATTTTCTTTATTAAAAAAGCCATGAAATATACTAGCTCACACCAACTGTTTCCAAGTTTAAAAAATGGCAAGGGGGAGGGATAAAATTAATAATTTAATTTTAAGTATTTTTAAATCTAAGAAAAACCTTTTTTTTTCTTCAGGAAATTGAACAGCAAGTTGAAAGCCTGAAAGCTGAGTTACATACAAAATCTGGTAAGTTTGTTTTGTAAGAACACTAGTTTTTTTATGAACCAGAAGGTCACAAGTACACTTCATTTGAAATAATGTATTACTTGTTAAACATGAGCCAAATCTAATACATTCTAAAAAAGCCAATGCTATGATTAATTAATGTATTTTTAAAATCTTTTAGAGGAATGCTCACGACTCCAGGGAAAAGTCAACACCCATTTTTCAAATCTTAGAGAGATTGAAACTCTCAAAAAAGAAGTTAAAGAACTGTATGTACATTTTATATTTTTGATTTAGAAATATTTCTTTATCATACTTTTTAAAGGTATTTTGTTCTTAACATTTATATATATGTTTCATTTGTATATTGTTATCAAATTTCAATACCAGGCAGCTTTAATTTCAGTAACTTAATCATTCTCTGTCACTGATTATCATTTTAGAAACAGAGCTCTTCAAGGAAGTAAAGAATATTATGAAGGCGTAATCAATAATCTTAAAATGAAGCTGAGAAATAATGCTGATTCATCTTGTAAGTAATATAGTTTCTTTGATTCATTTTATTCACTGGTAACAATATATGTTGTTACTGATACTATTTTGACAATACATGAATGGGAATAGATATAAGTGTTCCAATCTTCAGTTTTTAAGTTTTAGTTGTCTTTAAAAAAGTATATAAGTAAGCCATCATCAATAGTTTTTTAAAAAATCCTTTGTGTTACACATTACAATCAACATAGTAGCAATTTTTTAATGTTTTTCTATTAGTTGCTGAACAGCGTGTCCCAAGTCAACCTGTTCCCTCTATTGATCACCTCAGAAAGATAATTGAGTTTGAAAATGCCAGCAAGTTTTTAGAGTTATCTGATCTTAGGAAAAAGACAGCAGAGCAGGAGGTTAGTCCCAGCATCTTTTACCTCTCTCTGTATAAAATTAGTAACTGTTGTTTTTTAGATTCTGGTCTTTACACTGGTCTTTTTTTACTCAATGTTTCAGACTAAGTACAGGAACTTACAGACTGAGTTTACTTGCTTAAAATCTGAGTGTGAGAAACTGAAAGAAATGCAGGAGAATGAATGCATGAGGAATGAGGCACTGTTTTCTATGCTGAATCAGAAATCTTCACAGTTACACAAGTCACAAGAAGAGCTTTCAAAATTCAAACAATCTGCACCACTCAAGGATAAAACAGAAGGAGTATAAAGTTTTTAATATAAACATGGGGATGGTTTTTTTTTTGTGACATTAATATTTGGGTGGAGACTAAAAAAAGGTGCAACATCATGTATGCAGGGGCTATTTAAAATTCCAACAATTAAATAGTTTAAACTTTATTTCTATATTTATAAAATATAAAAATAATATTGAAATATTTTGACCAGTTGATTCTTATTTAGCTGTGCGTTTTTCAGAATGAAAATACAATTGACAACGAATCAACCTCCATGTTAAAAAATTCCCTCAAAGAGTCTGAGAATGTCAATAGGGAGTTGCAGCAAAAAATAGAGAGAAGAGATATGAAGTGGAATACACTATACCCCAAATATAAATCTTTACTGGAGAAGAACTGTGCACACGAAAAGAAGATAATTCATCTCACTGAAGAAATAGCTGAGTTAAAAGTAAGAAACTAGTCTGTAGCAATAGTATTTAGTCAAACTAACAAAAAGGAAAGAGCTATAAATTAAAATGTATGCTTAAAACAATTAATAAAAAAATACAATAATGTCTATAAAGTGATAATGGAAAGTGTGAAATTAGCTTGAAAATAACATCTGCTAGTCATACAAATTTATTTTATTTTTTTAAAAAATGTTCCTAATAGGATTTTGGGTTTGTTTTCAGTTATATAATTACATCTTTTATCTAGCAATTTATCTTTAAATCTATAAATAGTTTTTAACTAAACAATTCACAATGTTTAGAAACATGAAAGCTATTTATATAATATTTAGTAAAATTATTTGGAATCTCTAAATTTGGGAAATTTTATATTTTAAAGGAAACTTTACAGAAGATCAAGAGAGCTGCTGGTCAAGAACAAGTTGTAGAAAAAGTTGAACCACAAGCAGAACAAGCAGCAAACAGGAGAGACTCTAGTCGATCATCACAGCAGGCAGAAGTCAACCAGATGCAGCCAGCCAGTGCCAGTAAAAGGCAACACTCAGCCAGAAGTGATCAAGAAAACTCACATATTACCAAGCATCTTTCTGGCGGGGTGGTTGAAAATTTTATTGTTATATCTCATGAGAGACAGATAAAGGAGCAACAAAAAGAAATCAATAGACTGAAGGTATGTTTCTAATAGACTCATCATGTTTTGATGTTATCTTGTCTACAAGTAATTTATGAGAGAGGGTGAAAAAAGCATTGTTGATGCTAAGGTATCATGTTTTTCATGATTTATCTTGTTTAGAAATGATAAATGAGAAAAGTAAAAAATATCAAAGCAGTGTTGATTCCAGGGTGTTAGATTTGTACAATTATTACAAAGGGAAACAAAGTCTGTTTGATATTTAGATGTCTGTTTGCAAGTACTAAGCAATGTCAAATACTAATTACATACACAGTATTAAAATTTAATGGGTTACTCCTTTAATCTTTTGAACTTTTTTTACAGGAAAAACTGAAAACCTTTGAGCAGTCAAAACATCAATCTTCTGAAAACTCATCTAACACACTTGAGTTTAAACTAAATTGAACAATCTGTACTGTTACCATTTTTAGAACTTAGGTTGAATTATATTAACTGTGAACTGGTTTTAGACTAAGATATGCTGCATTTTTTTTTTTTAAACTTCAAAGATTTTGAACTGTTGATTATTTTTCTATCAAATGTATTAAGCAATAATAGCTAGCATTTTGATTGAATATTTTTTCCCCAAATTGTTTTAATCCTCTACAATCAATAAATTGTATGAGTACGGTTTTTTTTTATATAATTTTTATTTTATATTGTTTTTACTTTGTGTACATTAAAATGCATGCATGATTGCTTTGTCCAATTCAGTACAATAAAAGTTTGTGTATAATTTTATACGGGTTACTCCTTTAATCTTTTTAACTTGTATTATGTTAAGCAATAATAGCTAGCATTTTGATTGAATATTTTTTCCCCAAATTGTTTTAATCCTCTACAATCAATAAATTGTATGAGTACAGTATTTATTTATATCATTTTTATTTTATATTGTTTTTACTTTGTGTACATTAAAATGCATGCATGATTGCTTTGTCCAATTCACTACAATAAAAGTTTGTGTATAATTTTATACGGGTTACTCCTTTAATCTTTTTAACTTGTATTATGTTAAGCAATAATAGCTAGCATTTTGATTGAATATTTTTTCCCCAAATTGTTTTAATCCTCTACAATCAATAAATTGTATGAGTACAGTATTTATTTATATCATTTTTATTTTATATTGTTTTTACTTTGTGTACATTAAAATGCATGCATGATTGCTTTGTCCAATTCACTACAATAAAAGTTTGTGTATAATTTTATACGGGTTACTCCTTTAATCTTTTTAACTTGTATTATGTTAAGCAATAATAGCTAGCATTTTGATTGAATATTTTTTCCCCAAATTGTTTTAATCCTCTACAATCAATAAATTGTATGAGTACAGTATTTATTTATATCATTTTTATTTTATATTGTTTTTACTTTGTGTACATTAAAATGCATGCATGATTGCTTTGTCCAATTCACTACAATAAAAGTTTGTGTATAATTTTATACGGGTTACTCCTTTAATCTTTTTAACTTGTATTATGTTAAGCAATAATAGCTAGCATTTTGATTGAATATTTTTTCCCCAAATTGTTTTAATCCTCTACAATCAATAAATTGTATGAGTACAGGGTTTATTTATATCATTTTTACGTTATATTGTTTTTACTTTGTGTACATTAAAATGCATGCATGATTGCTTTGTCCAATTCAGTACAATAAAAGTTTGTGTATAATTTTATACGGGTTACTCCTTTAATCTTTTTAACTTGTATTATGTTAAGCAATAATAGCTAGCATTTTGATTGAATATTTTTTCCCCAAATTGTTTTAATCCTCTACAATCAATAAATTGTATGAGTACAGTATTTATTTATATCATTTTTACGTTATATTGTTTTTACTTTGTGTACATTAAAATGCATGCATGATTGCTTTGTCCAATTCAGTACAATAAAAGTTTGTGTATAATTTTATACGGGTTACTCCTTTAATCTTTTTAACTTGTATTATGTTAAGCAATAATAGCTAGCATTTTGATTGAATATTTTTTCCCCAAATTGTTTGAATACTCTACACTTAATAAAATGTATGAGTACAGTGTTTATTTATATCATTTTTATTTTATATTGTTTTTAGTTTGTGTACATTAAAATGCATGCATGATTGCTTTGTCCAATTCACTACAATAAAAGTTTGTGTATAATTTTATATAGTGTATTGTAATTTGTTTTAACACATTCAATATGCACCTTATTAAACAATACACTGCAGGACAGTGGTAAAATAATTTGTCACAAAGCAAAATAAATGTGACAGTGTGGTCAAGGACCTAGGATTTTCCTGTCAAGTCCACCAACCTCTGGTGAGGGAAAAAGTAAAGATGACTTGGAGTAAAACAGATGTACTCTACTTCATCCATCCCCAAAGAGTAACTTTTTCTGTTAAATTCTTGTATAATAAATTTGGACTACTGAGTCTGGGATTTATTCCTTAATTGTGTTGTAATACATAGAAATCAAATCTCAAAATACCAAAAATATAATTATTGTTTATTTACTTATGTATTTAATTGTATAAATCCACTCAAAAACAATGGCAAATGTTTTGATTAAACACTTATCCTCTCATAACATAAAGAGAAAAATTATTTGCAAAATAACATGAAAAATTAAAGCAAAGGACAAAATATAAGATTGACAAGATCTCAAGATGAATGCTGTAAATAACACTTGATAACAATCTATCATTGCAAGTATGTATCCAATACACAAGATAAGTTCATAACTATTTAATACAGTCTAAATGTCATCCCTATGAGAATGATTTATTAACATTATAAATTACACTTTTATAGCTTCTAGGACTGTCTAGAAAACAGAATAAAAAACAAAACTGTCTCTAGGAGTCAATAAAACACTTCAACTGTCTGAAAATCATTTAACATGGCTTGTTAGTAGTTAATTAAATAATTGTTGGCTTTTTCTGTTTTCTTTTTAAGAGAGACACATGTTAACTCTTCTTGACCATTTATGATTTTCTATGTTGTCCAATGATAAAGTTTACGGACTGAATCCACATTATCAGCTGAAAGTTTGAAAAAATTGTTGAATTTTGCATACACAAAGCATGGAGCATTGGAGCCTTCTTGTAAGGAAAAATAGCCTGGAAATATAAAATGGTGGATGTGATATTCTACTGGCTAAACTTCAAATCTATATACTAGATATCAGTTCAATTGCTGGAACTGTACATACAGGATACAATTTTTCTGGAGCAGTAACACTTGTTGTATATTACTGCTAGGGTCAGAGTGCTAGGAATAGGATTAATGTCGAAGCTGAGGTAAGGGGAAAGATACTTGCAAATATATCCTACCAACTATCAGGAGTTTTACAGTAATAAACTACATAATTGTTATATGGTGGGCAATTTGTTCTATACAACAATTTGATCTATTTTGAATTTGATCTATACAAAAATGGAGGGCGGGGGGGGGGGGGGGGGGGGGGAAGATTCCCTTTTTTTTTTTCACAATCCTTTACCATAACAAACAAATGTAAATATTAAACTGTTTTTAAAATAAAACAAGATAAAAGGTATACAAAGTATTAGTGAAATTTTAAAAATGAAAGTAATTAAAAAAAAAAAAACTTTTACCAGCACAGAATGCAGCAACACTGTCAGGAAACTGGTAGAGAACAATCTCTTTGCTGTGTTTGGCAATGTATGCCTAGCCACTCCATGAGCAGCATACAACTTCTTCTTGCCCATTACCCTAACCCACAGACAAATAGAACTCAGTATAACCTATTGTTATTTCAAACAACAGCAACACAACCATGCTACAATTACCCCATTTCAGGTTATAACTGAGTCTAGGTGAGTATATTTTAATTCAAATATTGGAAGAATTTTAAAAAAAATCAGATGTATAATACTTAGATCTATAAATATCTCATTAACGTTACTAAAAATCTGCCCATGATAATAAGGTCACACTTTTTTTATTATCAACTCCATCGTCACATAAAAGCAGTACCCTATCAACACCGCTACAATTTATTTCAATAAATTTGAGTGCCTCATCCTTAAAAAGTAATAAAAAGGGATATAACCAAGCTATGTTGATTTTTTCCTATTTAATTGTGTTGTTTCCCATTTGCAAGAAAATTTTGAAATTTATAAATATACTATTTATTATAATATTATATCTACCATAAATTATACTTCACTGTTTGCCATCTAAGTAAGTTTTGTTAAAAATGTAGCTAGGCCTAATCACTATTTAATTTGATAATTTAATATTAATAACACATACCTAAACAGGGGGGGGGGGAGTGGAGTATTGTCTCCCTTGAAAAAGTCCAACCACTCTCAACAAACATGGAGTAGAATAATAACAGCTTACCAGACTGTGGGTTGATTCTTACATCTAATCTAGATCTAGCTATTTTAATGCTAAATTTAAAAAATTAGCTGGTCAATTATCTAGGTCTAGATTTACATTATTAACTTATTCCAAACTTCATGCAGATTCTAGGTTTATTTTCAGATGATAGATCTATCTAGATCTAGATCTAGATCTAGTCTTGTCTTTAAACTTTAAACTTTAATGGACACCAGCGAGAAAAGTCTCAAATGGCAAAGGCTGTCAGGTAATCTATCGTTTTAGGTACGTAAAATCGCCCGCGACTAGTAATGTGAAAAACAGGTGACTCCTTACATTTTAATAATTATTTCACATTTTGAGGAGGATTTATGTTTTGAAAAATACAAAAATGTTTCCTTGTTTCATTTATGTACCTGTTTCTAAACAATTGAATTAAAACTTTTCAGTAATAAATGAACACCAGCGATGTTTACAACAGATGCAACCATGCTCATTTACTATAGCAGCCATTTTGTTAAAGTTTTATTTTTATAGACTTATAGCGCAAGATTCAGGCGGAAGTCACTCTATTTTACAAATGGCTGCTGTTTATATAGCAAATCTTGCTTGCAGACACTGCTGTTTAAAGTTCATTTCGGGCCTATATTGATATATTTAGCCATTGATTTAGGTTTATTATTCATTTATCTATAATATTTGACACAAACATATCACAATATACTTCTATTACAGCCTTGACAATGAGGCAACGTTTTCGTACATTAATAGCCGCGGGCGATTTTACGTACCCAAAACGATAGATTACCGGCTGTCAAAGGTATTTGAGAGGTGTATAACATTCATTTAAAAATCATGCACAGCGTATTTACAATTAATATGGTTATAAAATCCTGTCTGTCTGGTTTTTTTCGGACTTTACTAAAGATTGGATGTATTTGATGTTTAGGTAATCTATCGTTTTAGGTACGTAAAATCGCCCGCGACTAGTAATGTGAAAAACAGGTGACTCCTTACATTTTAATAATTATTTCACATTTTGAGGAGGATTTATGTTTTGAAAAATACAAAAATGTTTCCTTGTTTCATTTATATACCTGTTTCTAAACAGTTGAATTAAAACTTTTCAGTAATAAATGAACACCAGCGATGTTTCCAACAGATGCAACCATGCTCATTTACTATAGCAGCCATCTTGTTAAAGTTTTATTTTTATAGACTTATAGCGCAAGATTTAGGCGGAAGTCACTCTATTTTACAAATGGCTGCTGTTTATATAGCAAATCTTGCTTGCAGACACTGCTGTTTAAAGTTAATTTCGGGCCTATATTGATATATTTAGCAATTGATTTAGGTTTATTATTCATTTATCTATAATATTTGACACAAACATATCACAATATAGATCTACTTCTATTACAGCCTTGACAATGAGGTAACGTTTTCATACATTATTAGCCGCGGGCGATTTTACGTACCCAAAACGATAGATTACCGATGTTTATAATATTTCGGTAACTAAATAAAAATTAAAAAAAAAAGCAAAAACAATTTGGTTTTCATGTGTAATGGAGGCGAGCGAGTTGACGAGATTCCTTCCATAATGTTGTTGTCATGGAATAAAAACGTGTTTTTTTAGATTTAGACCGTAAAAAAAAAAAAAAAAAAAAAAACTTAAGCCTAAAATTAATTTAGAAATTTTATATTCTTAGAATAAATGCTATAAAAGTTGCAAATCCAGAGAACTTGAAAATAATTTGTTGAGTTTAAGGCTACATTTCTATTTATTTTCATCAAGCCTAAGTTATAACCGGATGTTTCACTTTCGTAAGACAAATATTGATTGGCTGTACAGTAACTTAGTGATCGATAACTATTTGTTTACAAAACTTTGCAGATCAAGTTTTTAAATGACAATGCAAATTAAAAACCCCATTACCTAGTTTTCTATTTTTAGCTTACAATGTGTACAATAAAATCTATGGCAGCCTATCCGGTTATAACTTAGGCTTGATGAAAATAAATAGAAATGTAGCCTTAAACTCAAAAAATTATTTTCAAGTTCTCTGGATTTGCAACTTTTATAGCATTTATTCTAAAAATATAAAATTTCTAAATTAATTTTAGGCTTAAGTTTTTATTTTTTATTTTTTTTTACGGTCTAAATCTAAAAAGCACGTTTTTATTCCATGTCAACAACATTATGGAAGGAATCTCGTCAACTCGCTCGCCTCCATTTAAAAACTATTTTTTTTTTTAAACTTTAAAAAGTAAAAAAAGTCTTACTTAGTTTTGTTATAGTTATGGAATGATTATGGGTAATCTATCGTTTTAGGTACATAAAATCGCCCGCGACTAGTAATGTGAAAAACAGGTGACTCCTTAAATTTTAATAATTATTTAACATTTTGAGGAGGATTTATGTTTTGAAAAATACAAAAATCTTCCCTTGTTTCATTTCATTTATGCAGGCCCTACCTGTTTTTAAACAATTGAATTAAAACTTTTCAGTAATAAATGAAGACTAGCGATGTTACCAACAGATGCAACCATGCTCATTTACTATAGCAGCCATCTTGTTGTTTTTTTTACTGTAAACTTATAACGCAAGATTCAGGGGAAGCCACTCTAACTTTCAGATGGTCGCTTTTATATAGCAAATCCTGCTAGCAAACACTGCTGTTTAAAGTTAATTTCTTGCCTATATTGATATATATTTAGCCATTGATTTATGTTTATTATTCATTTATCTATAATATTTGTCCTCATTTGTACATTACTAGCCGCAGGCGATTTTATGTACCTAAAACGATAGATTACCTGATTATGATTCTACTCTAGTAACTAGATCTAGAGTTTACTAGAGTAGATCTAGAATCTAGTTAGATCTAGTACTTATATCTAGATTAATCTAGTCTAGAATTCTCTAGATTGTCTAGATCTAGACTAGATCTTTTTTTAGAATCTACTAACTTACAAACTAAGTCAGTAGGTTAGATTAAAAATTTAAATTTAAAGTAGATCTAGATTTAGAATAGATCTAGAATCTTGAATCTACTTATTTTATTGTTCTAGAAATTAATTTTAGAGAATATGTTTTTTTACTATTTTGTCCCAAAACTCGAAACCATATGAGACAAGTTGTTAGGGATTCCATTGAAATTCATTCAATCTTGAAACCAAAATTTTTTTAACTTTATTAGACCAGAATAGATCTATCTAGACTAGATCTAGATCTAGAAAGAAGAGGAATAATTTTTTTTCTATTTAAAAAGAACAAGGGAAACAAAACAAACTTGAACATTTTATAAAAACCTAGGGCAGGGGCCCAGGCCTATATATATTTATAATTATTATTTATATTATTAGGCTAAATAAATCTTAGGCCCATTTGCTAAACTTAAATTTTTAAAATTCTAAATTCTAAAGATTAGGGCCAACTATTTTACTCTAAAGATAAATTCAGGGGTTGTTCTTTAATGTTAATTTGCATCAATAATCAAGCAGGCTTGTTTAAGTATGCTTATTTAAAAGTAGTATTAGACTAGTAGTTTTTTTTTTATAAAGTTATCTGTAGACCCATATTTTAAAGTAGACATAAATAATAAATATGACAAAATAAATACATTTGGTTTCATATTTTACTTTTGTTTTGTTTATATTAGTTTATAAATTGTATTTTTACTTTTTTTCAGGGACGGGAATAACCTGTTTATGAATTAAAACTTCTACTGTTTAAAAAGAGTTGATAAATGTTAAGAAAATGGCTAACGATCTTACCAACTCAATTATGAGGACAGTTTCTTTTGTTGAAAGAATTGAATTTGAGTTTCCTGGTAACATTATGACTCAAGCCATGGTACTAGCAGATGTTGATAATGATATGGTAAGTGGCTACTATTAAGTGCACTTTTATAAATAATCCAGCAGTTTATATTATAATGAGGGATTGTTACTATAGTATTTTAGCAGACTTTAAATTATATGTATTATTTCTATTTTTTAAACTTGAGTTTATGGCTACTTTACCAATGTCTAAAATGTCTAAATGAAAAACTTACTTCTACTGATTTTAGCAAAATAGTTTTTAAACCGTTCCCTCTTCTTAACTTTTAATTGATTATTCATAAACAATTAAAATTTTGCATTCAATTTTTTTTTAATCTGTGTTAAATATATTAAGAGATTATTGGTTTTTTTTAAATCTTACAGTCGAATGAACTTGTGGTCGGAAATATTGAAGGTGATATTGCAATCTTTAAGGGTGATTCACCCACACCTTGGAAGAAAACTACAATATGTGGCATGGTTAGTTTTTTTTTATTTAAACTTTTTTTCCCACAGTTAACCTACATTTCAAATTAACCTACATCATTCATAAATCTTTAACTAATTTAATTTTGTTTTTAACTTCTCAACTTTTACAGCTGACCTGCTTAGCCGTAGGTGAAGTTCATTTACCAAAAAAGGTGAAGCTTTCATTTTAATTGCCTCTAATTAATTAGTTTAGTTCAAATAGTTTGCTTTTATTTATGATCTACATTATAATGATGTTTTTTTTTTAAACTTGTGCAGAATAGTCTTGTTTGTATGACCGCTGAAGGCTGGTGTTGCATATATGATATCAAGTCCAAAAATTCTGCTCAGGTTTGTGAGAATCAAGCATGTTAGCAGCTGTGTTCTTTGAAGTGTTAAATTTTTTTTCCAGAAAAAAATATAATTTTTGTCCAACTCTAATCTCTGTCTATACACTGACCCAACCCACCCCATTATTTATACCCTATCATAACTGGACCAAAAATCTTTTATTCGCAATTGAATCAATACAGGTTTCTAAAACTAATTACGTTAAATTGTGACTAGAAACTATTTTTCCTTGACGCTTAAAATATTTTAGTATAATTTTTATTAATATTTTACAGAGTATGACTAACACAGAGGAAGAAGGAGAAGGGCGTATGAGCAAACCTTTCTTCACACAAGAGCTTCCCGCTAATGCAAAAGTGATGTGCCTAGCTGATATTGGTAATGAAACTTAGGTACCTTTTCATATATGTATAAAATATATTGCTTGCTAATCTTTCAGCTATAAAATTGATCTCACAACAATTGCATTTTTTTTTCATAAAATCTTGCAAATTCAGGGTTTTAAAAATTTTGTTTCCCATTTAATTTTTCAGATTCTGATGGATGTGTTGAGATGGTTATTGGGTACTCTGACAGAGTAGTGCGTGCATTCAGATGGCAAGAGACACACGAATCAGACAGTGGCCAGTTTGTTCTGATACAAAGATGGCAGCTGGCAGGACAGGTTTATTTGTTTACATTTCTATTAAACTAATACACTTCAAACATGGTTTTTTACTCTTTTTTTTTGCATTTGTTAGTTTTACCTAGACTCATTCTTTTTATTTGATTAACATGACTTTAAATACTAACACAGTTTTAAATATATGACTTTAATATGATCACGGATTGACACTAAACATTTCTTAGATGTATTTTGTCATACTTTATTTTGCAACTTAAATTTTACATATAAATCTTTTCAAAATGACATTCACTATTGCCATTTTGAATGATGATTTGTTTTCTGAATGAGTTATGATTTTTTTTCTTTATTTTTTGCTAATTAGATCAATTTCTGGGCATTAATTTTTCACTAATTGTAATAATAAGTTACTTGTTTACATTTTATATTTAGTCTGGGGGAAAAATTTTCTTACTAGTTCATTCTTTATGCCTTTTTTTATAAATGAAGATTGGGAGCATCACTATAAACTACAACAAGGAACACCAGCCTGAAGTAATGGTGTCCCAGCCAGGGGCAGCACTGGTTTCCCTGCAGCTGAAGACGCCATTCAGACACATCAAATCTGACAGCTGCCTGGACAGGATGGCCTGCAACAAGCAGGACCACATGCCTGAGAGGAGCGGCAGCTTCATCACAACAGTCAAATCAGACTCGTCCGGCGCAAACTGTGGTCACAATCCTGACGCTCATATGAGCAAATCTGACACTCTGTACAACCAGTCAGCTGATTTGTCTTCAAACAAATGCTCAAACCATCAGTCTTCAGACAAATACTCCAGTTTATTTCTCAATAAGCTTGACTCAAAAACTCCTAAACAAGGGAATAAGCAGGATGCTGGTAATAAAAGTTTAAAATCAGAAAATTCACCAGAACAAAAGGATGATAAACAGATCCCAGGATCCCCTACAACTATTGGCAGCAACAGTCCCTTGGAGTCTTTAGAATATTCTGGGAACAAATTAAGCTTGCAGCTCAACCATGATACCTATTGTGAGTAAGTAATAAACTTCTATACAATTCAGTCAAATAATTTTTATAATCTGGCTAAAACTAAAAACTAGCTTTGCTATTAGATTTTTAGTTTAATTACTGTAAAAATCCTGATTGTTGGTAGGCCCTACAGAAGTAATAATTTTGCCCATACCTCAGCTGTGAGATTAATTCTAGCACTTTGACCCTGGCAGTAACTTAAGAAAATAAATCTTCAACTAGCCGACTCGCGGCGTACCATATGCCGCTACTTAGTTGTTTTATTTTCTACTTTTCAGTAATTCATAATTTGTGAATTCGACACTAACAATGCTGCAACTGTAAATACTTGCTTTTAAACACTATCAGTAGCTTGTTAAGGACGATATCCCCCCCCCACCCTCTCTACCCTCCCATCCCCCCTCCCCCCCATGTGAAAGTAGCCTCCTTATAGTTACCTCCCCAAAGTTTCAAATAAAGATGAGAATGTATTTCAGTGAGGAGATGTTCAACACCAGTTTCATATACCATCCTTTGGCTCACAAGCAGACCAGAAATAAAGACACAAGTACTGTGATTGTAGGTGGTATCAACAGGGAAAGGTCAGCCCATTCAACAAGTGATGCTGAGTCACAGCTTGGATCTACCTACTATGCTCTTGCTACTCTTGATGGTGAGGATGTGAAGAGTTCATTCTGAATTTGATGATTAAGATTAATAAATTACTGGTTAACTCTTTACACACCAAGCTGTATTATTTAAGTTGGTTTTAGATAAATGCTTTATAGATGTACCACAAACATGAAAACAAAAGTATCAGTTAAATGTAAAAGTGTAAATCTTGGTATTGGCAAGCACAACCATTGTTTTAGGTTTAAACTAAAATATGTTTTTCTTTTTTAATCACTTTTTAAATAATTGTATTGAAATATTTGTTGTACTGGCTTGTGAATTAATATGATGTGGTTCATTTATTGTTTATTCAACTGAAAATATTAACTGTAGTTAAATAAAATTTAGGACTATTTAACTATTAAATAGGGGCCTACAGATTTCCTAATTGGAATGTGATTGTTGTAAATATTTTTCTGTTTTTTAGGTTCACTTATTTTGGTAGAGAATGATTCCATTCTTTGGTCTTTACAAGTTGATCACTACTTGTTTGCATTAGCAAAACTAGATGTTACGGTAAATAATTAACTTGACAACCTATATACAAGTAGCCATTTATAGATATCATTATGGGATTACTAGTGCACATTAGCCCAACATAATTTTCAGTGTTAGAGCAGTTGGTTTGTTGTCATAAAATGAGACCTAAAAATAAATTCCATTTTAAGTTAAGTAAAAAAGTAAAGTTCCCTTTTCAAACCTGACGGTCTATAGGGCAAGTGAAGTAGAGTTCACTTGTTTCTGTGACATCTGCCTATAAAGAGATAGTGTGGTCAGCACTATATCTAGCCACCTTTACTTTCCCTAACGTGAATAAGTACCCTTCAGAGTTTGGTGGACTCAGGGACGGTCAACTGACTTGAACCTGTATTTGAACTTGAGACTTATGGGTTAGCTGTCCAGCTCTCTACCGCTAGACCACTCCGTCCCTTCCATTTTAAGTAAGTTCACATTAATAATGTTGGGATTTGTGGTGTTCACAGAGGGTAAAAAATAATGTTGCACATATTTGAATTAAAATATACTCACCTAGCCTCAGTTATAACCTGAAATGGGGTAATTGTAGCATGGTTGTGTTACTGTTGTTTGAAATAACAATAGGTTATAGAGTTCTATTTGTCTGTGGGTTAGGGCAATGGGCAAGAAGAAGTTGTATGCTGCTCATGGAGTGGCCAGACATACATTGCCAACCACAGCAAAGAGATTGTTCGCTATCAGTTCCCTGACAGTGTTGCTGCATTCTGTGCTGGTAAAATATGTTTTATTACATTTTTAAAATTTCATTATCCTGCATTGTCTATGATACTTTGTATACGTTTTATCTTGTTTTATTTTTAAATACAGTTTAATATTTACATTTGTTTGTTATGGTAAGGGATTGTGAAAAAAAATAGGAAATCTCTTCCCTGCTCCATTTTTGTACAGATCAACACCCCCATTATTTTAAAACAAATTCACCACCATATAACAATTACATTGTTTGTTTGGAACATAAGTTAATAACTCTAACAAGTGTTACTGCTTCAGAAAGATTTTTTCGTTTTTGTACAGTTCCAGCAATTGTACTAATATCCAGTATACACATTTTATAAACTTTTTGCTCGTATCACAGATTTGAAGCTTAGCCAGTAGAAGATCACATCCACCATTTTATATTTCCAGGCTATTTTTCCTTACAAGAAGGTTCCAATGCTCCATGCTTTGTGTATGCAACATTCAACAATAAAATTTATATTTATCCTAATATTAAACTTCCTCGAGTGGAATCAACCAACTTGCTACAAGTTATGAGCAGGAAAAAGGAGACCCATGAATTATTAGAGAAACTCAATATTGACCGTAAGTTTAATTTTTAAATTTATTTTCCTCTCAATGAGATTAAGGAATTATGTTTTATTTTAAACAGAAAAGATTAAGATTATCAATTCTTTTATTCTAATTCTTTAAATAGCAATGAATCATATTTGAGCGTTATTTTTTTATCATAATTATATGTGGCTATCTATTTCTTTAAAACTTTCAGCTGATAATGTGGATTCAGTCCGTAAACTTTATCATTGGTGCCTCTATGGACAACATGGAAAATCACAAATGGTCATGAAGAGTTAACATTTGTCTCTCTTAAAAAGATAACAGAAAAAGACAACAATTATTTACTTAACTACTAACAAGCCATGTTAAATGATTCTCAGACAGTTGAAGTGTTTTATTGACTCCTAGAGACAGAGCTTTGTTTTTTATTCTGTTTTGTAGACTGTCCTAGAAGCTATAAAAGTGCAATTTATGTTAATAAATCATGCTAATACTGATAATATTTAAACTGTATGAAATAGTTATGAACTTATCTTGTGTATTGGATACATACTTGCAATGATAGATTGTTATCAAGTGTTATTTACAGCATTCATCTTAAGATCTTGTCAATCTTATATTTTGTCCTTTGCTTTAATTTTTCATGTTATTTTGCAAATAATTTTTTTGTTCATGTTATGAGAGGGTAAGTGTTTAATCAAAACATTTGCCATTGTTTTTTAATGTATTTATACAATTATATACATAAGTTAATAAACAATAATTATATTTTTGGTATTTTGACATTTGTTTTCGATGTATTACAACACAATTAAGGAATAACTCCCGGCCTCAGTAGTACAAATTTATTATACCAGAACTTGAAAAAAAAGTTACATTTGGGACAGATAAAGTAGAGTACACCCGTTTTCCCCCAGTCATCTTTACTTTTTCCCTCACCAGAGGTTGGTGGACTTGACAGGAAAATCCTAGGTACTTGACAACTAGGTATTTTACAACTGTCCTGCAGTATATTGTTTAATAATGTATACGATAAAACAAATTACAATACTCTATATAAAATTATATACAAACTTTTATTGTAGTGAATCGGACAAAGCAATCATGCATGCATTTTAATGTACACAAAGTAAAAACAATACAATATAAACATGATATAAATAAGTGGATAGGTACAGATATTCAGTAAAGGCACAGAAGTAAAAGTTGTTGGAAAGTAGACAATATTTTGTGAAAGTATTATTTTACAAACCCTGTACTCATACAATTTATTGATTGTAGAGCATTATAACACTTTGGGGAAAAAATATTCAATCAAAATGCTAGCTCCTATTTTTGCTTAACAAATACATGTGATAGAAAAATAATCAACTGTTCAAAATCTTTGAAGTTAAAAAAAAAAATAATTCAGCATATTCTAGTCTAAAACCAGCTCACAGTGAATATAATTCAACCTAAGTTATAAAATGGTAACAGTACAGATTGTTCAATTTAGTTTAAACTCAAGTGTGTTAGATGAGTTTTCAGACGATTGATGTTTTGACTGCTCAAAGGTTTTCAATTTTTCCTGTAAAAAAAGGTTCAAAAGATTAAAAAGTTAACTCATTAAATTTTAATACTGTGAATGTAATTAGTATAGCTAAGTACTTGCAAACAGACATCTAAATATCAAACAGATTTTGTTTCCCTTTTGTAATAGTTGTTCAAATCTAACACCCTGAAATCTAACACATTCCTCATAAATCATTTCCAAACAAGATAACTAATGAAAAACATGATGCCTCTACATACCTTAGCATCAACAATGCTTTTTTCACCCTCTCTCATAAATAACTTGTAGATAAGACAACATATCAAAACATGATGAGTCTACTAGAAACATACCTTCAGTCTATTGATTTCTTTTTGTTGCTCCTTTATCTGTCTCTCATGAGATATAACAATAAAATTTTCAACCACCCCGCCAGAAAGATGCTTGGTAATATGTGAGTTTTCTTGATCACTTCTGGCTGAGTGTTGCCTTTTACTGGCACTGGCTGGCTGCATCTGGTTGACTTCTGCCTGTTGTGATGATCGACTAGAGTCTCTCCTGTTTGCTGCTTGTTCTGCTTGTGGTTCAACTTTTTCTACAACTTGTTCTTGACCAGCAGCTCTCTTGATCTTCTGTAAAGTTTCCTTTAAAATATAAAATTTCCCAAATTTAGAGATTCCAAACAATTTTACTTAATACTATATAAATAGCTTTCATGTTTCTAAAAAATTTGAATTGTTTAGTTAAAAACTATTGATCATATATTTGAAGATAAATTGCAAGATAAAAACTGTAATTATATTACTGAAAACAAACCCAAAATCCTATTAGGAACATAATTTTTAAAAATCAAATTAATTTTTATTATCCAAGCTAATTTCACACTTTCCATTATCACCTTGTAGACATTACTGTATTTTTATTATTATTCCATTATATCTTTGTAGACATTATTGTATTTTTATTAAGTTTAAAATGTTTTAAGCATACATTTTATAGTTGTTTCCTTTTTGTTAGTTCGACTAAATACTATTGCTACAGACCAATTTCTTACTTTTAACTCTGCTATTTCTTCAGTCAAATGAATTATCTTCTTTTCATGTGTACAGTTCTTCTCCAGTAAAGATTTATATTTGGGGTATAGTGTATTCCACTTCATATCTCTTCTCTCTATTTTTTGCCGCAACTCCCTATTGACATTCTCAGACTCCTTGAGGGAATTTTTTAACATGGATGTTGATTCGTTGTCAAATGTATTTTCATTCTGAAAAACACACAGCTAAATAAGAATCAACAGGTCAAAATCGGTCAATATTAAAAGAATATAGGTTTTTATATTTTATAAACTATTTAATTGTTGGAATTTTAAATAGCCCCTGCATACATGATGTTGCACCTTTTTTATTCTCCACCCAAATATTAATGTCACAAAAAACCACCACACATGATTAAATTAAAAACTTTATACTCCTACTGTTTTATCCTTGAGTGGTGCAGATTGTTTGAATTTTGAAAGCTCTTCTTCTGACTTGTGTAACTGTGAAGATTTCTGATTCAGCATAGAAAACAGTGCCTCGTTCCTCATGCATTCATTCTCCTGCATTTCTTTCAGTTTCTCACACTCAGATTTTAAGCAAGTAAACTCAGTCTGTAAGTTCCTGTACTTAGTCTGAAATAATGAGTAAAAAAGACAGTTGTAAATACCAGAATCTAAAAAACAACCGTTAAAGGTTAAAGGTGCTGGGACTAACCTCCTGCTCTGCTGTCTTTTTCCTAAGATCAGATAACTCTAAAAACTTGCTGGCATTTTCAAACTCAATTATCTTTCTGAGGTGATCAATAGAGGGAACAGGCTGACTTGGGACACGCTGTTCAGCAACTAATAGAAAAACATTAAATTGCTACAATTGTAGATTGTAATGTGTAACACAAAGGATTTTTTTAAAAACTATTGATGATGGCTTACTTATATACTTTTTTTAAAGACAACTAAAACTTAAAAACTGAAGATTGGAACACTTATATCTATTGCCATTCATGTATTGTCAAAATAGTATCAGTAACAACATATATTGTTACGAGTGAATAAAATGAATCAAAGAAACTATATTACTTACAAGATGAATCAGCATTATTTCTCAGCTTCATTTTAAGATTATTGATTACGCCTTCATAATATTCTTTACTTCCTTGAAGAGCTCTGTTTCTAAAATGATAATCAGTGACAGAGAATGATTAAGTTACTGAAATTAAAGCTGCCTGGTATTGAAAAAATTTGATAACAATATACAAATGAAACATATATATAAATGTTAAGAACAAAATACCTTTAAAAAGTATGATAAAGAAATATTTCTAAATCAAAGATATAAAATGTACATACAGTTCTTTAACTTCTTTTTTGAGAGTTTCAATCTCTCTAAGATTTGAAAAATGGGTGTTGACTTTTCCCTGGAGTCGTGAACATTCCTCTAAAAGATTTTAAAAATACATTAATTAATCATAGCATTGACTTTTTTAGAATGTATTAGATTTGGCTCATGTTTAACAAGTAATACATTATTTCAAATGAAGTGTACATGTGACCTTCTGGTTCATAACAAAACAAAAGTGTTCTTACAAAACAAACTTACCAGATTTTGTATGTAACTCAGCTTTCAGGCTTTCAACTTGCTGTTCAATTTCCTGAAGAAAAAAAAAGGTTTTTCTTAGATTTAAAAATACTTAAAATTAAATTATTAATTTTATCCCTCCCCTTGCCATTTTTTAAACTTGGAAACAGTTGGTGTGAACTAGTATATTTCATGGTTTTTTTAATAAAGAAAATTAAATTATTATTCAAATCACATTCTTTTTACTCTGATTTATCATTTTATTTGGTAACAATTGATGCTGTATACTAACTATACTTAAAATACCCTTTTAAAAAAAACTAATAAATGAGTGGTTAACAGGTTGGTTTAGTTCACACCATTATATTTTCTACAATCCAGTCTAACTTCATTTTAGAACATGAATTCATTTACTTTTATCGTACTATAGAACATGAATTGACAATTTTAATGAAGTGTATAGGCCTGCTCATGTTTTTAAAAAAAATAAAAATGAACATGTTCTTCCTTTAATGGTTAATATCTGAATAGAAATGTTATTTACCTCACACTTTTTAGCAGCTTCTTGTTTCTCCTGATCTCGAGTGGCCAGAATTTGTTTTCCCCAAGTGATCGTTTTCTTACAGTTTTCTATCTCCTTCATGGCTTCTTCCAGCTCAGTACTTCTGGCTTCACACTCTGCCTGCCACTCCTGTATACATTCAAGGTACTCCGCTTGGTTGAACTCTCTCTGCTGTTCTTCCATTTGTTTCATTTGTTCCAGAGTAGCGTCCCTTTCGTTCTTCAGCTGACTGTGCAGATCATGTAACTGGGCAAGTTCTGTTTTATATTTTGAGATTTCTTCAACCATTTCCTCAGTCGATATATCCCTTGTTCTCTTTAGCTCTTCTACCATTTTTTGCAAATCATTTACTTCAGTTTTATTTTTTAAAAGTTGTTGATCTTTTTCTTCAACTAAAGCATCAAAATAATTACGCAATTGTTTTAATTCAGCCTCATATTTTGTTACCTCTGTAGCTGAAACACATATTTCACTCTCTTTGTCTTTTAAAAGGGAAGACAACTGATCTATTTGCTGTTTGTATCTCATTATTTCATTGTCCTTGTCATCTCTGTCTTTCTTTATCTCTTCTAGACAACTCTCAAACTGTTTTACATCCATTTCATGCTTGACAAAAAGACCAGCCTTTTCATTAGCCAAATCATCACGATCCTGCTTTAACTCTTCAAGAAAAGCTTGCAACTGAATTAATTCTGTTTTGTAGTTTGATACTGTACTTTCATTATTCTTAACCAAGGTATCCCTTTCTATTTTTAGCTCATCTATACAATTATGTAAGTGTTCAATTTGTTTTTCATATTCAGCACTTTCTCTAGCTTTATCCTCTTGTAAAGATTTCTTTTCTCTGTTAAGATCATCAATGATATTTTGCAAATTGGCAATTTCAGTTTCACATTTTATAACCATGCTTGCCTTTTCTTCACTAGTAAAACAACTTTCTGCTTTTAACTTGTCAACAAGATCTTGCAGCTCAATTAGTTCTCTTTCAGATTTATCAATTTTGATAGCATTTTCTTCTGCTAAAATATTTTTTTCTAATTTCAGTTCTTCACAAATATTATTCAGGTGTGCTATTTCAGTCTCGTACTTTGAAATCTCACTAGCTTTCCCAGTTTCTAGAAGATACATTTCATTCTTTAGCCTTTCAATAACACTAAATGTGTTTTCAATTTCTGTTTTATATTTATTAACAATAGTTTCTTTTTCCTGTATTAAGACATCTTTTTCCTTCTTTAACTCATCAATCAGATTAAGTAAATGATTTTGCTCTGATTCATACTTTGTGTACTTTTCATCATCTAAACTGTCTTTGCCCCTAGATAACTCTTCCTGCATCTCTTTCAATGATTTCCTCTCCTCCTCAAGAGTTTCCTTCTCACTTTCTAAATCACAGTAAAGTTCAATTTTACTCTCAATATTTTTTTCCTGCTCTGCCAGTTCTTCCCTGAGTTTTTCAATCTGTAATTTTTCTTCTTCTAACCTTTCTGCTTCTCTGACCAGTTCTAGTCTCTTCTTATCCAAGTCAAAATCAAGTTCTTGGTCTTGATTTGCAGACAGATCCCCTAGCGTGGCAGCTTTCTGTTGCAACAAGTTTTCGTAAGATTCTTTGTACTGTGTCAACTCCTCAGCAATATGCTTATTCTCATCTTCCAAAAGACGCAACTTTTCAGTCTGTAACTTTTCTTTTTCTAACAGTTCTGCTTGTTTCGCAAGCTCCACTTGCCTTTCATCTGAGTCAATTACAAGTTCTTCGTCTTGATCTACAGACAGATCCTCTTGTGTGGAAGCTTTCTGTTTTAACAAGACTTCATAAGATTCTTTGTACTGTGTTAGCTCCTTTGCGATTTCCTCATTTTTATCTTCCAACAGACGTAATTTTTCTTGCAACATGTTCACATTATCTGCATGTTCTTGTTCTAAGGAAGATTTTAAATTAATTAATTTACTATCAAAATCATTTTTATTTATCATAGAATTACTTTCATCTGTTGGAAGTTGCTGAGCAATATCTGTGGCATTACCAGAGTCAAATTCTGAAATCTGCTCCTGTAAGGCATCCTTCTCTTTCTTTAAATTGTTTAAACATTCTAGCAGGTGTCTCTTCTCCTCTTCAAACTTTTCAAGTTCACCAGCTTTTTTTCCTGATAAACTATCCTTTTCTTTAGTTGCCCCTTCAAGCTGACTGCGCAGTTGTGTTATTTCTAATTTTAAATCTTCACAAGCTTGTTCATCGTTCAAGATTTGACTATTGTTCTCCTCTGCATTTCTTTGCACTATTTTTAACTCTGCTTCATATTTTGCTACTAAATTATCATTTTCCTGTAAAAGGTTATTTTTTTCTTTCTTTAACTCATCAATCAGATTAAGTAAATGATTTTGCTCTGATTCATACTCTGTGTACTTTTCATCATCTAAACTGTCTTTGCCCCTAGATAACTCTTCCTGCATCTCTTTCAATGATTTCCTCTCCTCCTCAAGAGTTTCCTTCTCACTTTCCAAATCACAGTAAAGTTCAATTTTACTCTCAATCTTTAGCTCCTGCTCTGCCAGTTCTTCCCTGAGTTTTTCAATCTGTAATTTTTCTTCTTCTAACCTTTCTGCTTCTCTGACAAGTTCCAGTCTCTTCTTATCCAAGTCAACATCAAGTTCTTGCTCTTGACCTGCGGACAGCTGCTCTGATGTGGTAGTTTTCTGTTGCAACAAGTTTTCGTAAGATACTTTGTAGTGTGTCAACTCCTCAGCAATACGCTTATTCTCATCTTCCAACAGACGCAACTTTTCAGTCTGTAACTTTTCTGTTTCTGACATTTCTGCTTTCTTAACAAGCTCAGCTTGCCTTTCATCAGAGTCAGTAACAAGTTCCTGGCCTGTGGAAAATTCCTCCGGTGTGACAACTTTCTGTTTCAAAAAGTTTTCATAAGATTGTTTGTACTTTGTTAGCTCCTCAATAATTTGCTCATTCTCATCTTGCAACAGACGCAACATTTCTTGCAACCTGTTCTCATTGTCTACATGTTCTTTATTTGAATGGATTATACTGTGACTCAAACACTGTGAAGTATCTCCATCTATTGAAAGTTGATGCATGTCATCAGGAACGTTAAGTGTTTTTTGTTCTGCTATTTGGACCTCTAAATCATTTTTCTCTTTCTTTAAATCATTTAAACATTCAAGGAGATACTTATTCTCCACCTCATACTGTTTAAGTTCATCTTTTTCCTCGGCTAATGTTTCCTTTTCTTTCCTTAACATGTCAATTACACTGCGCAACTGCATTATTTCTGATTCATATTTTAGAATTTCAGCTTTTTCTTCAGAGGAAGCACATGATCTGTCTTCTTCAACAATGCTCTTCAACTTGTTAAGCTCTGTTTCATACTTTAATGCATCACTAGCCTTTTCCTCCAGTAAAATTTTATTTTCCCTCCTTAGTTGTTCTAGTACATTGTTCAGCTGTGTTAGTTCTGCTTCATATTTCATGTCTATACTCCCCTTCTCGTCAGCTAAAACAGCTGTTTCATTATTATGCTGTTCATTGTTACACAGAGCAGCTTCATAGTTCTTAGACTCATGTTCTTTTTCCTCTCTCAGTGCATCTCTTTCCTTCTTCAGTTCATCAAGCAGCTCATACAACTGATTCCTCTCTGCCTCCAGTTTTGTTGACTTGAAAGCCAGCGTGATATTCTCTTCATTTTCGATCTTGAAATTTTCTTTTTCATCTTCCAGCTGCTTGTAGGATTCTTGAAGGAACTTCCGCTCTTCTTCAAGAAACTTTTTCTCTTTTTCAATATTATTCAGCATTTCAATTTTATCTTCCATATTTGCCATTTGCTCTGCTATTTCACGTCTTAACTTCTCAATATTTTCTTTCTCTTTTTCTAGTACAATTCTTTCCCTTTCTAGTTCACTTCTTTCATAGTCTAGAGCCAGCTTGTCTAATTCATCTTTGTGACAGTCTACCTCCTCATTTATTGATACATCAGTTGTGTTAGATTCAGGTGTATCATATTTATTCTTGTCTGACACGTCCTCGGATTCATCCTCCTCAATTAAATCGCTAATCCTGGATCGTTTTGGCTTTAAAAAACTACTTTCAAAAACACTATCATCCCCTTTGAAAGCCCTTGAATACCTGTGTCGTTTTGAAAAACTGTTGTCAACATTTTTCCCATTGAATTTGGCTTGGGCACTTTCATCAGTCAACTCCAGCTCGTACTGCACAAAGCTCTCATTGGATACAAGATTTGGCCTAGCGCCCTCTATGCCCTCACTGTAATGTTCGTCAATGGAAAAATTTGTTACATGAAAATCTGGTCCAAGACTCATGTTGTAGACTGAGCTTTCATTGGGCTGAAAATTAATAATTTGTATGTTAGTAATTATGATAAAATATAAATGCATAACCCAGCATGCTGGATGAGACTGAGGGCATAGGACAGAGCTGGAAAAATCTAAAAAAAAAAGAGTGGCAGGAGACAGTGGAGAACTTGAATTAAGGTCCCATGTTGACAATAAACTAAAAATAAAAATGTGTATATGTGAAAGCTAACCAAAAGTGGACATGGAACAAGAACATTTACTTACATCTAAGCCTCCATGCATTTGCTGAATCCTAACTTTGAGCTGCTTATTTTCTTTGATCAAAATATTTATCTGAGTCTTGAATTTCTGTCAAAAATAAATGCAGTGTAAACAATTGTCTTTAACACTATTTGTTATATTAAAGCAATAATTGAATTAAAAGGTTAAACAAAAAAAAGGGTTATTCAGTTAAGTTAGCAAAACGTTTACTACCTCTGAACACATAATGATTGTATTTCATATTACAAGTTGTGCTTTACAAAGCAACTGGAAAATCAAACAAGATACAAACCTGGACAAGAGCTTCTTCAACGAAAGCTTGTTCAAAGTCTGTAAATGACAGATCCCTGCATTTACACTCATGTGATCTGCAAGGGGAGCTTAATGAGTGATTAATGGACTGATCTTCTGCACCTGGAGCTGTAGGTGCAACAATGTTTTCATTTGGCTTGGTATCAAAGGACACCTTTTTCCTTATTGCTGGTGAAAATGGAATGTTTACTGTTGATAAATCTGGAAGTAGAATGAAAACAAAAATTAAATAAGGCACTGTAGAAGGTAATTAAGAATTAACTTCCTGCAAGTAGGAAATGTAATCATAAAGAAAACAGTAAGCAGGTCTAGACATTTTAAACTGTTGAAATACTTGTTTTATAAAATTAATGTCATTCAGAAAATTAAAACAAAATATTACAAATTATGCATTATCCTAAAGAGGAATAGAACAAAATACTGGCAATTCATGGACATAAAAATTAAAATGGAAAGTCCCTACCTTTCATAGCAGTAAATCTAGACATCTGGGGAACACATACTGTCTGTCTTCGATTCTAATGGATAAAAACCATTATAATTACTTTAAAAAAGTAGTTAAATATTGTGATAAAATAAAATGTTTGCAATAATAAAAATTTAAATTAGGATTTCAAAAAATGTAGAAAGGTATATCTGTGAGGAATTCTTCACAAAGACAAGTAAAAAATCTTTTTACCCTTTCTTTCTTTTCAATGTTTACTTTAGACGAAACACAGAGAATACTGCGCAGCTGTTCAGTCAACTGCTGCTGTTTCATTTTCTGCTCTTTTAACTCATCATCAGTTTGTGCAGAAAAGCCAGACTCTAACTAAAGGAGAATAAGAACATATTACCAGTAATGAATAAAAATAATTATTTAAAACATATTTATTTAGCATATTTTTATAAATTGCGAAAATCAAACTCTAATAAATTAGAATTTTTTTTTAAAGACTTACTTTCTTTATTACAGCCTTCAGTTTTTCTATTTCCTGCTGGGATTTTTTCAATAGAGCTCGGTCTGTAAGTACTTCATTTTGTTCAGGCTTGTTCTTGACTTTTTTAGCATTTAATCCAAACTATAATACAATTACAATAAAGAACATCACATAATTATACACATTTACTGTGAAATATAAGTTTCAAGTGTGTATATGTATGTTTGCAACATATATCCACTTACATAATGATTTAAATGTTTAATAAGACAACGAAATAAAACATTGTAGTACAAACTTACTCTGAGTGTAGAGTGAGTCTCCTCAACGCTAGTAGGAGATACTGTACACAAAATGGCTGTCTTTGAGTTACCACCTAGAGCATTTTGTAGAATACGGGTCAATTTACTATCTCTGTAGTTAATAAATGCACTGAAAGACAAAGAGAGAAAAATAAAATTGGTTCAAGCAAATAAAAAAAAATATATTTTTATGATCTAACATTAAATTTTTCTTGCAAAATTGGTTTAATAAATTAACAATTATTATATTAGTTTAATAGACCAGTATGAGCTACAACTGTAATTTTTTTACCTGTCTTCTTCACTCAACTTGCGGATGACCAATGCTAAAGTTGAGAGGGATTTATTGATACCACATCCTTCTCTGAACCTATCTCCACTATTCTCTCCAGCCTTTTCACTTCCAGCAAGATCCACAAGGTTCTGAAACATTGGGACAAGTGGCTTCATTAGTAACTAATTCTAACAATTCACTACACAATACATAAGCTTTATTAATAATTAAATCAGCATATCACAGGATTGCTGAAGTGATAAAGTAATTGTGTAGCTAGCTGTCAACTAAAAACATGAATTACCAGGTGAGACACATAAACTGAGGAGTTTTCTGCATCTTCTCTTTCTCTGCTTTCTATTACCTAAGAGGAAAAGATAGTTATGGCTAGACATTAAGTTTATTTTACTAAACATTAAAATTACTACTTTTTTGTGACAAAATGAAAACAAATAGTATTTAATTTACCCCAGGGCAAGTACATTTATACTTGGTACAATTTAACTATAAATTTAAAAATAAATGCTTACTAAGATTTTGCTTTATATAAAATTTAATGTATACTCTAAGTCTGCTAATACAGTTACTGATTTCCAAAATTTTTTTATTAAGAGCAGCTCACAATTCTAAAAATACAATGTGATCTTGAAGATGAATCATTCAGCTTTGTTTCAGCAATATGTCGTCTTTCTATAGCAAAAATAAACAAAAGAAATGTAAAATCGATAAAGAAATCCAGAAAAAAAATAAAGTGATTTAAACTAAAATGCACTATTTACAATATATTTTTTAGACTTACCATTGCCTTTAGCCAGCACTTGAGCAACATGACTTTGTGATGTGATAATTTCTTCTTTTAAGCCTTCTAGGAAAACATTTCTATCCTGTAAATATGACAAAGAATCACTATTTATCTGCATAAAAAATAATACAATAAAAATATTATAAAATTACAAATATATTATCATACATAAAAACATGTTACAAACTTACAAGGTCTTCTCTTAATAGTAAGATTGCATTGTCAGCGAGCAAGTCATAAAATCTTTCATTATAAAGCTCAACATAAGACACTCTCAGCAAAAACTCCCTTGTGGGACACTGAAATGAGAATTAATTATGGTTTCAAAACAGGTTTATCAAAGTCTACATTCAAACAAATACTACACAATTGTAAGTTTTTAAAATTTTCTCATAAGCAACAGGAAAATAAGCAAGAATATAACATGCAGCTTGTTAACGGTATACATACATTTTCAATGTATTCATAAATAGTTTTGATGGCAAATGTTCTCAATGCATCGAGAGTATAGGTCTTTCCACTGCCAGACTGACCATAGGTAAATATGGTACCTAAAAAGAGAGAATGAACAATTATCAAATGTGACATACAAGAAATCTCACATATGTCTTAATAAACATATATAATGCTATTTCTATGTCTGTAAAGAGCATTTTTAATCATTACAACTATTTGTATGTAGCCAACTAGTGAATGTCTTTTTACATACCATTAAAACCTTCCATTGCCTGCTTCACAATGTCTAATGCCAGTTCATTATATACTGTGGAACTTGATATTTGCTCATCAAAGACTCGATCTATATTCATTTAAAATGTTGCCAATGAGATGAATAAATATGAAATATAATTTGTTACTGGTATGTTTTATTAAAAGTTAATTGTTAATTACTTACCAAATACATAACAAGTATTTGACTGATCTAAAGTAATTGATGAATTGGTGCAAATCCATCGTCCTTTTAAACCTAAAGACTTCTCCCTATTAAAAAAAAATAGAGAAGGGCTATAAAGATAAATGGGGAAGCCTATTTACATTATGACTTGATTACACTATTTAAACACTAACAAAGTTTAAATTGAAATCTGAACAGCTAATTCTAAACAGAAAATATTTAATTACTACTACCAACAGCCTGCTTTTTTTTTCTCCCCTTGACTACTAAAAGTATAACATTGTACTTTGAAGTTAATGTAGTAAATGGTCAGCTAACAAGGGGCTGGATCTAATGGGTAGTAGGCTACTTGAAAGCTATAAAGGTGGGAGGGGCATATGTAATGGCTAATAACCTCAAAACAATCTAGTCTGTTTCCAAAAACCCTTTTAATAAAAATAAAAATTTCTTACTGCTCATTTTCAAGGAAATATGTAAATCTATAATATAGGCCTATAAGCCTTTTTCAAAATACTCACCCTGAAAGTAGTGGACGAACACGTACAGCTACTTTTAAGGAATCCATTCCTGAAACCTGCGTAGGAAAAAATATAATTCTAAATTCAGAAGTTTACATGGTACTTTTAATTTATGCTCACTAACAGGGCAATCAGTTTAATTTAAACGAGCCGACCCGCTGCGTATCATATGCCGCTATTTAATTGTTTTATTTTCTACTTTTCAGTAATTCATAATTTGTGAATTCGACAGTACCAATGCTGCCACTGAAAATATTTGGTTTAAAACACTACCCCCCCCCTTTCCCCCAACCCTATACCCCCCCCCCCCGTGAAAGCAGCCTCCTCTTAGTTACCTCCTCTAAGTTTAAAATCGTTTCAAACTAAATTATCTGCCCCTAATAGCTGTCACTAAACCCGGCTCTATGATTGTAAACATTTAGAGTGAACCACAGCTCACCAGACCGTGGGGGGGGGGGGGGGGGGGGAGTGGTAGTGATAGAGAGGAAGAGAGGGGACTGCAAGGTGCGCTTGCACCTTGTTTTCTAACGTCTCCCAGAAGAGAATTATATTATATATATAGATGATATTTATAGCAAATTTAGTATAGACCTACCAATAGGCCTAAATTTAATCATTATCAAGGTATTTCACTTTGTTTTGAAATGTGCAGCTGTTACTAAAGGTGGCCAGAAAGATGTGCAATGCTCAAACAGAAAAAAGCGCAACTAAACAATTGTACACACAAAAAGTGTGCAAAGAAAAATTTAAGCACACAAGAAAATTCATGCAGAAAATTGTGCATGGTGAAAATTTCACACCGGTAATCCAGCAGTTAGAGGTAATCCAGCAGTTAGAAATCAGAATCATGGCAATGTGTGTGTAAGTTAAGCTTGGATGTTTGAGTCTGTGTGAATGCATAGACATTTATTTATACAATTTCTGTAGATTTTAATAGAAAAAAAAACTTCTCACTTTCTTCTTAATCTGTTGTTATTAGGCCTATTAATTATAGATATACATCCTACTGATAAAGAAAAGAATAAGGCCGATTCTAGCCGGAAAAGTATCTGCATGTGCTCGCTCTACAATTACCTGGTTTTTCTGTTCATCTACATGTTCGCTGTTTAGGCCTATGTTTTGTATAATGGGACAGGGATTAACACGATAAATACTTAAATAGTAGATTTAAATAGGCTTCATGCTATTAAAATAGAACTTTAAAAAATATTTTATACTTAACTTGGGCCTATAGACTAGAACTCTTTACTAGCTTTACTATAAAAGCTAAACCCCCTGAAAACCCGCATGAAGCGCAACGGCTCGACCACACAGTACAGATATTTTTCTCAGAAGAATAAAGCTAAAAGAGTAATTGATCCTACTGCGCAGCTATTTACTTAAGTCATTGAGTTTTGCAACTTTTCCAAGCCAGATAATGATTGGGGGGGGGGGTGGGGGAGGTGAGATTTTTCGAGCAGTCCCTTCAAAATAATATTAATTAGGTCCCCTATGATAAAATTCGACCTGGTCAATTTGGCCAATAATGGGCAACCAAAATTATTAAATGTGTAGGCTATATCAGTAATAACGTAGGCCTGCATTATAAAATGTAATAGAAATATAACTGAAATAAATCTAGTTAAATTCTAGTAAATTAGAAATGAGTTTTGAGAGGTTGACAAAGTGAATGAGGGGAGGGGGCGGCTAAAATTCCAAATTGTTAGTAGATCTGCACTAATCTGTAGGCCTAGATATTAGATAACCATTCTAGATCAATATTTATATTTAATTTTATATCTAGACCGTGAATGTGTCACTGGCTGTGAGATTGGAGCTTGGTGACTGTTGACTAGTGTTGACTGTTGAGCTAGATCCATGGTCCATACAATTACAATCAAATAATTTGCTTTAAACCAATCTATGATTTAATATCATGCATTATAAGCAATTATATAATTAGATCTAGCATGATTTTAAATGACAAATGTCGTACTGTACTTTAAGTTTAAGTAAGGGTATTTCATGTGTAACTTACTGTACACTGTACACAACAGCGAGTTTCAGTAAATTCGAACTTCGTGTGTTTGTTATTGCTAGTACGCCATTGGTTGGATATCTAATGGTAGGACAAACACCGAAAGGACAAAATACTATTATTAGAAACCGACAAGAACATCTAAAATATTTTGTCCTCTCCGTATGAAATAGATATTTCCCCTCTATTGGTATATTTTATATTCATGAGAAAGCTCTACAGGAACCGCAATGATGGGAGCTATTTTGTCGCCAGATTAAAGTCGGGAGCCGTTTTGTCGGGAGTCCAGATCTGGGTTTGTAACCGAAAAGTGCTAGATCTAGTGGCTAAAACGAATTTTTCCCAAAAGTTTGTTTAAATAAAAATTAAATATGCATCGACTTTTTTTTTCTAGTGTGAAATCATGCCTGAAATGGTAGATCGAATGTGTGAAGAGTCAGTAAATTTATGAGGTGTTGACAATGGGTTGGTTTAAAACAGATCTTTTATTTTCTACTGGACGCTGAGAGGTAGATCTAGCCATAATAAGGGCCTACATGAAACAAATTATTTCATCACAATATAGATCTATTTATAAGTACGGGTATTATTTATACGTCCCTCCCCTCGGAGAAAAAAGTCTGGAAGAAACACTGGTGGTATTAAGCATGTAGTTGAAAAAGTCTTAATAAGCAGACAATTTTGAACAGCAGAATGTAGTGAAGTCCGATAAAGCCCCCCCCCCCCCTTTATGTTGTAGGGTAAAGATTATTGGGTCTACTTTTATATTTTATTTTGGACACAAAATATTTTTCAATGAGACATTTTCATTAAATGTAGGGTAGGCCGACTGCTATAGCAGTATCAAGGGGTCATCCATAAATGACGTCACGCTTTTTTTTACGATTTTTACCTCTCCCTCCCCTCCGCCACACGTCGTCACAAAAAGCCAGACCTCCCCCCTAAAATGACGTCACACCTCAGCCTACAACCCCCCCCCCCCTCAAAATTGCTTTTGAATTTTTTTTAAACATCAATATTTGTCTAAAATCTTGTCTGAACTCTATCAAAATAGAGTATTTTAATCAATTCCTGTTACAATTTATTAAAACAGTTTTCTAAAACGCGAAATAACGTCCAAAATTCGTTTTCTAACATTGCTTTTTTATAATGCAAAAGTGTGGGAGGGGGTTAGGGAGGGGGTGACCTTTTATGACCCGAGAAGTTTTTTAAATTTTTGGTCTTGGAGAGTTCATTTTTTTTTGTTTGGAAGTGAATTTCCGGGTTAAGTTCGATAAACAACGTACACGAGGAACAATGGCTCTGTTAGCAGAACCTAAGAGAAAAGCAAAATTTGGCCTTGATCCACGTAATACTAACTGGAGCAATGGTAACAATTCTAAAACTAAATTTAAGACCCGCCCTTCTCTTACGACTCCAAACTCGGCTTATTTATTAGTCTAAAAAGTCTCAACTACTCTCAACTCTCGAGTTGGGATCCCAGCTCTGCTGCAGTTAAACTTGAGTTAAATCAGTTAACTGAGTCTGAGCTACTCAGACCTAGTCAGTCCTATTCCCCTGACTGAGCAGCCAGTTTTGATCATTATGGGTACCTGACACACTTGAGGAAAAACTTAAGGCGGCTGGGCATAGTGCTGACCAAACTAACTCTATGTCATTACAAGACCCATCTGTTGCCACTGTTCAAATGTTGGCTGGGACAGACAGAGGGTCTCATCTCATTCTCCTCAGGATTCAAACTTCAAAGGGACCACTTGAAATATCTTTATTCTTTTCAATTTCAAAGGGACGACTTGAAATATCGTAGTCCCAGCAGTCATTTCATTGTATTGTTGTATGCAATTATTATAAATGTATTTTTATGTACATTTTGTGGATTTGATGATTTATCATTCTTTTTTTGTGTCTGTATTGATTTTATAAAATTTTGTAATTCAAAAAGTTATGTAATTGTAAGATCAAATTTTAAAAATAATAAATAGTAGTATTTACACTATTTAGGCTATAAAAACACTTATGTAAGCCTAATATAATGACATTAATGATGTAGAATAAAATAATACAAGTAAGATTAGCAAGAGAATGATTTTTCAAAAAACCTAAACCAAGATTGTTGAGAAATAGATAGGATTGTTTAAATAAGATGAAAGGAAACAACAGATCTGGTAGCACAATAATGAACAAAAATAAAAACCAAAACATACTCTCTCAAAACTATCCCTAAATTGACCAGTGGTTTTTCAACTATAGCTCAAACTTTTATCACGCATTCTACCATTTCATCATTTCAAGTTTTTTTTCTTGCATTTTACTAATTTTACGTTTCTTTGCTTTTCCAGTTTTTACAAGTTTATTATTTTATTAATATAGTCCTCGACCCAAGGTTTAGTTATTTGTTCTGACGTACTATGCATTTGCTTTTTACAAAATTTCAGATGACACAAAAATTGGGCAACGTCTGATGGAGAAAATGGGCTGGGAGAAGGGTAAAGGTTTAGGAGCAAAAGAGAATGGTATCACAGAGCACATCAAAGCCAGTTACAAGTCTGACAGTAGAGGTAAGTGATATGATTTAATTGCATTCAGAGATTAGCTTAAGGAAATAATATTTTTATGCTTGAGGAAAACTGATATATATATATATATATATTTTTTTTTTTTTTCTTTCTTTCTTTTTGCAAAAATAAAAAAAGAAGGTAATTTTATTTGAAGTCCTATTTTATGAACAGAGAAATAATCAAGATATGCATGTCTTTCTAGCTTGAAAAGTGTTAATACTTTTTAAATTTAATTATTTTTGTACATTATATTTGGGTTTTAATTCTTGGTATTTTTTTAGGTATTGAAAGAAATTGTTTTTTTTTTAGGTGATCGGTCACATGTTGATTCCTTGAATTAAAAAATTAGCCTAAATTGTTTGTAAATTAACCATATTCTATCATGTTTAAGGACTTGGGTGCACTCCTAAAGATGCTGATGCATGGATAGCTCATCAAGATGACTTCAATGATCTTCTCAAAACCTTAAATGCTGGGACTGATGAACAGAAAGATACTAGCCTAGAGCAGAACCGAACTGATGGCATGAAAAGATAGTAGGTTAATACTATGATTTGAACACATAAACAATAAATGGAGCAGGCTTGCATTTTAAGTCAAATATTAAAAGAAGTTACCATATTAGAAATTAGATCTCTACTTCAAATTTGCGTTTGTCTAACCTTGGTATTTTATGATTTAAGCTATGGAAGATTTGCTCGAGGCCGTGTGCAAAAACTGAGGACCACTGAAGATCTGGACTGCATATTTGGAAAAAGAAAAAATGCTTCTGAACCAGCTACTCCAGCCTCTCAATCAACAGTAAGTTTTGGTATTTACTAGAACTGTTTACTTGTGGATAACTTAATGAAGAAAAAAATGTTTTATTCTAAATTGTTAATTTAATTCAATTACAGATTGCTTAATTTAAAAAACAATTCATTTTTTAAAAAGTAATATTTTTTTTTATGCAATGTAATTTAATTTTTATGCTAACAGAACAACTCAGATGATGAAGAAGAAGAACGACATGGTTTAACAACAGTTACAAGTACTACCAGTGTTCAAGAATATTTTGCTAAAAAGATGGCTGAGTTAAAAGCTAGGAAGGAATCTGGTGTTGGCAATGGCTTGGAAAGCAAAGACAGTGATGTGCCCACTGAGGTTCAGAAGTCAGAAAACAGGGTGCCACCTGTATATGGTGCCATGCCACCACCTTCACTGTATGAAAATGATGATAATAGTCAGGACAAAAAGATGGAGCCTGAAGAAGAGTCAGGCGGTAGAGGATGGTATCAGCAGGATAAATGGGAAGATAGCAGTTCAAAATCGCATAAGAAGAAGAAAAAGAGGAAGCGAGAAGATGAGGATGTTGCTATTGTAGGTGAAGAGAATACAAATTCAGCGAAGAAGTCTAGAAAAAGTGAAAATTGTGAAGGAAGCAAAGTTAAAAAGTCCAAGAAAGATAAATATGTGCTAGATGTTAGCATGGAAAATGGGGAGGAAAATAAAGAAGAGGAAAATAGTGATACTAATATTGATAGAGTATCTAAAAAATCAAGGAAGTTAAAAAATGTAACTTCAGAAGTTAACACAGTAGAAAAACCAACTACAGATGAGAAAAATATTGATTCAGACACGGTTAAAGTTTCTAAAAAATCAAAGAAGTCAAAAAAAGGTTCTGATGATAAATCAGTGGAAACTATATTGGAAAAACAAACTAAAGAAGAAATGGATACAGATATGGTTAAAGTTTCTAAGAAATCAAAGAAGTTAAAAAATATATGTTCTGATGATAGTATAGTGGAAACTGTATTGGAAAAACAAACTAAAGAAAAAGAAACAATAGATACAGATAAGGTTAAAGTTTCTAAAAAATCAAAGAAGGGAAAAAATGTATGTTCTGATGATAGTATAGTGGAAACTGTATTGGAAAAACAAACTAAAGAAAAAGAAATAATAGATACAGATACGGTTAAAGTTTCTAAAAAATCAAAGAAGGGAAAAAATGTATGTTCTGATGATAGTATAGTGGAAACTATATTGGAAAAACATGAAGAAATAATGGATACAGATAAGGTCAAGGTTTCTAAAAGATCAAAGAAGTCAAAAAATGTAAGTTCAGATGATAATCCACTGGAAACAAGTGAACTTGCAAGTGCCTGTAGTGGAAAGAAAAGTAAGAAAATTGATGTGACTCAAGAACAGACTGAAGACATCAATCTAGAAAAGGAAACGACAAAAGAGGAAGTAAAGGAAGCTGAAGTTTGTGAAAGTGTAAGCAATGAAAAAGTTTCTAAAAAGAAAAAAAAGAAGAAAAACAAAAAATCGAAAACTGTAAACTTGAAGAAAAAAGTGGGTTCTGGAAAAAATCTATTTCCAGGTTCAAATTCGTTAGAAATAGCAGGATATCCAATAAATTAAATTGTTCTATTAATAATGTGTATATATAAAGATGCCACCAGTGAATAATGTTAATTAAGTATCAAGATTCTATTTATAACTTTCAAGATTTGCTCCTATTAAAATTTAGCTTGTAAATATAATTGAAAATTTTTGTTTCCATTTGTTTGCTGTAGAGTAAGAATGTGTTACCTTGAGGCAAAGTCTGGTATCATTGTATTTTTTATTAAATAGTCAGAGTAATCAAAATAATTTACTAATGTAATATTGGGTTTTTTTTTCATGTTTTTTCACTGCATTTACTACAAATGTAGATACAAATTTCTATTACAGATTAATGTACTTGTAAAAACAAATAGAGAGAAACAGATTATATTTTATTGAACCAAACTTAGGACGACATAAATAAATAAATGAAAACTTAACGACATTTTCACTTTATGATGCACATAAGAAAAATGTACTGTGTAAGGATCTCTAAATATATTTGAAATAGTTTTGTTTTATTTGCATTATAGGCTAGACATGTGATGCTATTTAATAGTGCCATTTTATAATTGTAAGAACAATTTGAGTAAAGTTATACAGCATATAATTACTACATTATAGTTATCAGTGGCTGAAGAAAAATGATTTTAAATAAGAACCGGTTAACACAATATACATGTAACACAACCTCAAAATAGTATTTAGTCAAAAATTAAAATTACACTATAAAATTTAGCTGTACTGTAACATAAGATTTACAAAATCCTTGTTTTCTCAGATCCTCAAGCAAAACAAATTCTGACTCCTGGTTAACCACTACAGCACTACTTAAAAGTAAAATCTCAATTTTTTTCAAGACAAACTTGATACATTAAATAATCCAAAACACAGCAAACAATAGCGAAGAAAAATAATTTTGATTATGGATGTAGAGCACAAGATATCTTGATAAGTTCTATTTACCACACAATCTCTGTATGTTGAGAAAGAAGTGAACTTAATCTGCCCAGTGGACAGTCAGACTTAAAAGGGTAACTACTACATCTGTGTGAACTCTATAAGCTTTATTATCAGCACTCCTATTTTAGAGAGATACAAATTAAATTAGTGAAATGACAAAACAATAGTAGATTTATTTAAAACAAAGAGTGTTGCATCATTAATATGAATATTTTATGATTCAAAAAAGAATAACTGACACAACTTAGCTAAATGAATTACCTATTTTGATATTACGCTCAGATCACAAATTCATGAAAAGTAAATAATTAAGTATACTTGCACTGTTTTGATTTAAAAATTGGACACTTAAAATATAATGGTTAAATTTAAATAACATAATCTTCCTACCTGAAAAGGAAGACTTGGAAATTGTAATTACCTCTTGGCATTATATGGGAAAAAGTAAATAGTTAAAACTTCAAATTAAAAATGGAAGAAGTAGTGCTTTATTTAGGAGGATAATTCCTATTTGAAACCAAGGACATAAATTAATTTACATTTAAGCATAAGGAAGATGTCAACTTGTGATTTTAAAGTTTGTATATCAAATAACTTATTCAATTAAATAAAAATTAATTATTTACAAAAAAAATATGTTGAATTAATTTTTTTTAAAATAACATGGCTTATAAAATTTTAGTTAACAGGTAGTCATACACAAAACAGCTAGCTAGCCAACAAAATTTTGTTATTCACTGAAAGAATATAGCACTAAACCTAATAAAAGAAATTTTTATAACAAATAAAAGATATTTTGGTTTCAGGAGTTTATAATGACAGTTAATTAGGGTCAGAATGTACAATTTTAGATACAGAGTGAAAAATCACTGGAACTCAAAAATTTTGGTACTAGTGTTAAGAAAATATCCAGTTATCAAGAGTCCAGTGCACATTTTAACAAGAAAAATTTGATATTTTTGATAGGTATTATGATGAAGGGGTGGGTGGCAAGGATTACAAAAGGTTGATGCAGCAGTCCTACTTTTTAAAAAAAGAATAATTTATGTTAGGCCTAATTATATATAGATATAATTAATATTGTAATCATTAAATTAATTAAATCATAAATTTTGAACTTGATCTATTTATGATAGATCCATTAATTATTCTGTTAAAAATGTACTAGATCTAGAAACTGAAAAAATTACAATGAATATGCAGCATTGTTAGGTAATGTTATGCATGTATGAACATGTTTTAGTCACTTTTTAAAGTCGTAATAATGATTAAAGATACTTTTTAAAAATATTAATAAAAAAGCAATAACAATGGAAATACATATTTTTAAAATTGTACAATTTTAACAACAACAACATTCTTCTTTATGAATATCCAGGCTTTTTAAATTCATCTTGAATATTCAAGGTTAAAATCAGACCATCTCCATTTCATGACGGTAGCTTGATGGTGGTGCTGAGTTCCAATGAATCACAAAAAGTCTAAAAGCTCTCACAACTATTGCCACCTAAAAAGAAAGCAAACTCATTAAATTACACTCTAATATATATATATATATATATATATATATATATATATATTTCTATCTATCTATCTATCTATCTATCTATCTATCTATCTATCTATCTATCTAATCTAATCTAATCTATCTATCTATCTACCTATCTATCTACCTATCTATATATATATTTATCTATATATATATATTTATATATCTATATATATCTATATATATATCTATATATCTATATATCTATATATATATATATATATATATATATCTATATATATATATATATATATATATATACACACACACACATCAATATATATGAAACCAGCCATCACGGTTGTTACATTTATTTTACCTGAGTTAATAAAGCTCCCAAGAGTCTAATTATGGGTTCAAATGCTTGAGCAAGAGCATTCAGTGTGTTCCACATCAGGGCAAAAAAGGGTTGCAGAATGACATTGAAAATAAGGGTTAAAAAGGGTTTCAGCAAAAAGTCCCCAATAGCTCGTGTTGAGTCAAGGATTAGTGGACGCAAAATATGATGAACCAGAAAAAGTATAAGCTCTGCCACAAATAATATAAATATTGATGTGACTATTCGAAGTGCTGCAAAGATTTCTCTCCAAACACGTCTGAATAACTTTTCCCATCTGAAATAGTCAAAAACATGCATTAGGATGTTATAAATAAGAATTAGTTTGACAAAGTTCTCCATTTGATAAACAGCTAAAAATATTACTCAGTAAAAACTGCAAAAATATTCACATACTCATCAACTTTCTCTGGCAAATAAGCATCAACTTCATCTTCTGACACTTCCAAAAAATGTGGGTTGCCCTCTTCAAAGTAAAAGATACAGCTTGAAAGAAGAAAATTGAAAACTACTATGTCAAGAGCATAGGCACATTTTGTACGTGAAAGAAATAGGATAAATTATAATTTCAAACTCATGGGTTGTTAGTAATCACCTTTTCCCAGTAGCATCTTTGATGATCACTGGAGAAGTTAAAATCTTTCCTCTGTTTGCCTGATGAAATGGTGGTTTACTATCACTGTTTTCTAAATGTAATGTTTTTTTAACTGGATCAGAGCTGATTTCATTGATCTAAAAAAATAGAAGTCATTAATGATTTAAATTTAACAGAAGATCTTAAATTAAAAAAAAAGAAATTTATTTTTAACAAATGTAAATTTTTTTACTTTAATTGCACTTGATAGTAGAACCATTTTAAAAAACTATGCTTAACTTTATTCAAAGCGACAGTAAGTGTAAATAAAAACAAAAGTATATTTTAACTACATAAAAGTTGATATATTTATAATAGATATGATTTATAAAATTAAAGCAAATAATCACATATTATGAAACATATGGCTTCATTATAGAAAATATTGTTTGTCATAAAATAACTATCACAAAAGATAATATTAATTAGTTTCCATTTTTAAAGGATGAAATGGTATATCATATAAATTTTACCATTATTTTAAGAAAAAACAAAACAACATAATTAATAATTGTTTAATGGCCACAAAAGAAGGTGCTATTGAATTTACAAGGAGTAATTTTGTAAAGAGTTGGCTAAATAAAAAGAATCATACATTGTTAAAATGTGAACATATAAATCACTACTCTAACTTTGAAAATCTATAATATACCAAGTAAATATACAGACTCTTCTTTAGACCTAGTGATCCATCAGGCAGATGAAGTAGAGTTCAAATGCCCAGCCACCATTACTATCCCTAATGAAAGTCTAGCATCTATCAGGCTAAGGGACGTCCTACAGTCACAAGTCCAAACTCAGATCTAACTCAAGATCTTTGGGCTAGCAGCCCATTGCTCTACCATTCAACCATGCCATCCCCATAACATACTAAAACCATTCTTATTTAAAAGAAGAAACTTAATATTGTTCTGACCACTACCTTTAATGATGGAGATTTCATCTGATGAGGTTCACTGATTTTCGCCCAACGATCTATATTTGACTCACTTGATCTTGTTATTTTGGGACTGGGAACATACCCATGGTTATCAGCTGCGGCTGTTTGTGGATGCATTTAATTTTATTTCATTGTTAAAAAATTACATTTATGAAATGAAATATAATTACATAAAATGAGGTAAAAATAATTTTACAAAAATTAGAATTTTAATAGGTGAACTTGAATAAAGTTTAAAATACTTTAATTGATATTAACATTCAAAAACATTAAAAACAAGTGAAAAATTGTAGATTATGCTTTTAAATTTGATGTTTATAAGCTACCAGAGTGGACTTAATGTCAAATGAAGACCTTACTTTTGACAAAAATATTATCAATACATGAAGTCAAGTCACGTTTAGTTTTACCTAAAGTTTTATCACTGATTGTCTGGGGCTTTCTGTCCCATGAAATCGGTTGCTGTTTCTTCTGTTTCTCACGTTCACGTCGCAACTCCTTAAGAACTCTCTCTTCCTCATCACTGTCATCCCAGTTAACTAAGTGTTCAAAACATTGACAGTGCTAAAGTTTTATTCACATACATCTCATAAATTTACTTTACAAATGATACCTTAATTTTCAATGAAGACTATAAATAAACTCATTTAAATTCAAATGATTATGATTTCCTTAACTTACTTCCATCATGTTTAGGAGATGAGTAAGGTTCAGTCTCAGGCACTGTGTAAAGTTTTCCTTTTCCTTCATAGCCTCTGGGAGGAATATCTGGGACAGCTTCATAAACAGTTGAGTAGTCTGCAAAACAATTAATATATAATTTTGTTTAGATAAATATAACATGTTATATAGTTTACTTTGTTATGAAATGATATATTTATCATGAAACTTTAAATAAATGCAGTTGTATTAATTAATGCCCTTGATAACTAAACCTAATAAAACTGTCTACTGGGGCTATAGATTGATCCACATATTAGAAGCTATTCTTTGCTTATTGTAAGTATCACCTAAAAACTCATTTTAATATAGCTTAGAGCATTTTACTAACTCTTTTGCTTCTGCAATGGTAGTGCACTAAAGTTGCAGTTTTTTGCTGAGGTGTTGTTACAGGTTACACAGATAATTTTCATTTATTTGAATGAATTTGCACAACTAAAAATGTGAAATATTTGCCTAGTTTATTCAGTTTGTAAATTGTAAAGTAAAAGACATTACCAATTTTTTGAAGATATTATCTTAGCTGAAACATAACCATGAAATTGAGAAGTAATGGTGACAAGCACAATCACATCACTATACAAACCATAGGAGTGGACACCACAAGGGAATGGAAAAAAGGAACAAAAATACATTTGAAAAGGATGGTCAAGCGCCAAGGCGTTGCTTCTCCTTTATTGTTAATATATGGCTCGCAGACAAAAAGAACAAAACTTATTTATAACTCCATTAACTAATTAACTGGATATCAAACCTGAAAACTACAAAATAAAACTCATTAGTGATACCTGAAAGAGCATTTTGAAATGTAGTCAGATGAGGAGGTGGAGAAACAATTCCGCTGTTGTTGGGCCCAGCTGGTTTGTCTCTAAAAGTAGAGGAAAAAATGTTATAATATTATATTTATGGAATAAATAAAAAGTATGTAACATATTAAAGATAATAAATTAATAATCATAATACTTGTCATCCATATCAAAAGCAGATTGAGCAGACAAAATGTTGTGTACTCTAACCAAGTCCTTTACAACTGTGTAGTTAGTTTAAAATGTTAACACAACTAATGAGTTTGTTAACACTTAATTACTTGATTTAAAAAAAAAAAGGTTTTTAGAGACATACAATATATAATAATGGCTTATGTTGTGTAAAAGGGTTAACAAATTGGTTAGAAAAGAATTGAGCGCTCTTCATAGTGAAGTATACACTGTAATTTTTTTCAATAAGTAATTGCTTAATAATGAATACACCTTAATTATTTCAATACACAAAAATATAATTCTAATATAATTAAGAAGTCCTGTTTGAATGAAAGAAACTAAAAATCTGTAACTGAAATTGCACCTTTAAAAAACAAATTAATAAAATTTTAAGACAGAAAGTTTTACAGTAATGCAATGTATTGTGTTCATCAACACTGCAAGTGACCTTAATTAAGTGACAAAAAAAGTATGTGATAATGATCAAATTAAGCACAGTTTGTGTGAACAACTGATATTAGTAGCTTAAATTAGTGTTTGTATACATATAAAGAAATTAAAATTTGAAAAGATTACAAATTAACTTTGGGAGAGGATATCTTGTTTTGCCAAACATAGATTTACAGTTAACTTCTCGGCAATGCAAGAACTTAGTTCTCTCCCCTATCCCACTCTTACATACTCTAAAATGCTTATGATATAGTTTATTAAGCATGTACAATTAAAAAGTTATTATTGTAGTTGAATAGAATAGGATTTTTAAAAAAATTTTCTTTAAAAAAAAAGATCTTTGTAAACAAAGTAATGCATTTAAAAAGTATTTAAAATGTATACCCATAATGATTTGAAAACGTTCTTACTTTTTTTTAATGTCTGGTTGTGTAGACTTTAAAGCGGGAGATTTTGACACTCCCTCATCTTGTTATAGAAGAAAGATTAGATTGTTTATAACTTAATTACAATTTCATGAAAATATGTAAATTAAAAAAAAACAACAATTTTTAACAATTTAATGTTGTTTATAATAAAGCTGAAAAGCACAAAAGAAAACATGTTATGCACACCTTTGATACTAGTTCGAGGTTTTGGGGTAACAGTAGCATAATCTCCTTCATTAATTTTCTCTGAAACTTGATTTTTTAAGACAACTGGAGGTGGTGGTTCTTTGTGGGTTGGAGATTCAGCTACTGTGGTATCCCAATCAGAACTTGAATCATCACTATCCACTGATTTGCGGTTCTAAATTGAATTGTATATTAAGTATTGCAGTGAATAGAAATTTTTTGTGAGTTCTTATATTAAGTAACCTACATGTTAGACAGTTAGGTAAGAGGGCGGTTTGACTGGAGAGTGTAATGTAGCTGATGTCAATATTTTAAAACAAGTATTTTATGGGGAGGGGTGGGGGGGAAGAAATTTGTCAGGTCATTTTTAGACATGTGATGAAGGGGTGGGTGGCAAGGATTACAAAGGTTGATGCAGCAGGCATACTTTAAAATAAAAGTTGGAATAATTTATGTTAGGCCTAATTAATAATTATAGGTATATATATATATATATATATATATATATATATATATATATATATATATATATATATATATATATATATATATATATATATATATATATATATATATATATACATATATATATATATATATATACATATATATATATATATATACATATATATATATACATATATATATATATATATATACATATATATATATATAATTAAAATTAATTAAATCATAAATACAACCAATAGTATGCCTATAATTTGAATTTTGAACTTGATCCATTATAATTTTAGGCTCACATTTGCGTGGATCGCTCTGCGATCCGCTAAATCTTTTCTCTAGATCGGTGCAGGTCAAAAGAATAGAATAGAATCTAGATCTATATCTATTATCTAGTAGCCTAAGTAGGTCAGATGATAGTCCTAGATCTAGCTAGATCAAACTGTTTTTTAGTTAAATGTTTTTACCGATATGTAAAATGTGTGGTTGTAGATCTAAGCTTGTAAAGGCATTAACCTATATGACCAGATCTCCTTTTCAATTTGCTTGTATTAGGAGGGGGGGGGGAAGAGAAGTGACAACACCGACAAATCACAATGAATATGCAACATTATTATATTATATTAACATATTCATATAGATTCTAGTATAGCCTAATAATTAAAATATAAAAATATTATTAGGCATGTAGAAACATGTTTTAGTCTTTTTTTTTTAAGTTGTAGTGATGATTCTAGAATTGATGCTTTACTTTGTAATAATTTTTATTATTTATAAATTTACCATTTAATATTAATAGTAAATCCTAATAGTACTGAAGTTAACTAAAGTAACAAGCAAGTAAAGAGTCTAAGACACTCTAAGACTCTAAGACCTAGATCTAGATCTCTATTCTCTATAAGAACTCGAGTGGAAGATTTGTTCTAGCAGACTTCAGATTTGACTTAAAATCTATTTTAATAATTCTAGACTTTTAGGACAGAATCTTTTAGTTTAAAATTTTACTAGAATTTAGATTCTACTTTATTAAATGTTAACTTTGATTTCACATACCATCTTCAGAGAATTGTTGGTTATTAAGGCTAACTTTTATTTAATAGTGTGCATCTTTTACGATACAGAAATTCACTCTCCATTATTTCTTATCAAAATGGCTATGTAAATAAAAAGTAAACGCAGATTTGGTTCGTTAGACAGTATTGTGAACTCGGATGATACTACTGGTCTCTGATGTAAACAATGGGTGATCAAACGTCCAGATTTTTAAAAATCTTTCAACGAAAATATATAACATAAACCTTATTAATATATTAAAATTAATCAAACGACATTCATTTTAACAAACTTTGGGCAATGTGTATATTTTGTATAATCTAAAAATCAATTTGTTAACTTGAAAAAAGTTACATTAAAATCATTCCCAATTAAAAATTTAAAAAATTCGTTTATTTGAGAAACATTAACTTAAATCATTAAAATTGTTAAGAAAATATTTATTTAATAATCACTGACATTTAATTAAGCTAGATCTAAATGATAATTAACTTTTATCAACCTGCGGTATATATGTCAAATATGTGGACTATTGTTAAAAGAAACAATAACACAACAGCTGTACTGTAATCAATCTATTACAAAAATAGCTTATATATATATTATATTATTTTCTACTGACTTTTTATAGCTACATAAGGCGTTAATATATTTGATGATTATAATTATATTATAGATGAAACTCATATTAAATGAGTGCAAAAATCCATCTATTTAGAATTAAATTATCAAAGGGGACCACTGTCGTAGAAGTATACCTTCTAGTACTAGGCTTACAGTTAATTTGAGTATGCCATAGGGTGGGTAAGAAGTTATTCAAAAGTCCCTATACATTTCATGAGCATTATATTTAATTTATTATGCACGTTATTCCAAATTGATTAAAAAAACAATAACATTTTTTTGGATCTAATTGTTATTCTTAAGAACTATATTTTATAGGCAAGCATATCAACCTAGTCCTTAAGGCAAGGGTAAGGCAGTCCTATCCAGACGGTTGGGTTTTAAAAAGAAAATTGTTATAAATATTGTCAAATGGCAGCTAAATCTAGATTTCGATCACTCATAGTCAAACTGTTCAATGTTTGAAAATATATCAGCGCTACTTGTCACCGCATTTGTTTTTGTAAAGTTTCGCGAGAAATTGGTGTTTAGACAAATCATCCGGAAATAGATCTAGTACTGCTGGTTAAGGTTTTTTATGCTGATTTGTTTAGTAAACTTAAGAATAGTATTTTCTGACTAGATCTATACAATTTATTTAAGTTTAATTTATAATATTTTAGACAAGCTGTTAGTGTTAGAACTACTAAATTAATTCATAAGAAAAAAAGGATACAACAATAATTTAACTATTTAATAAAACTATAAGACAAACAGATCTTGAATCAGATCTAGAAATTCTAGTTCACCAACTTCAAGGCAGAGGGAGCGATGTCAGGTGACTTGAGGTGACACTCTAGACTAGACTCTAGATCTAGCTTAGCTTAGTAATTAGTACTTTGTGATAGTCGAGTACAAAATCTAATTGTTGTTAGCAGTTAAACAGTTCAGCCCGGGCCAGAGTCCTCATCAGCGGGTGTGGGGAAATTGCGAGACGCGAAAAGCGAAATGGCGAGGCGGGAAAATGCGAGAAGGTAATGCGAGACATACCTGCGGAATTAAGGGTAAATAGCGAGACACTTTTTGCGAAAAAAAGTTTTTTTCTTTTTTTTTCCATCTTTATTTATTGAAATTATTTTTTTTTGTTTTAAAATAAACAAGCATTTAGCCATACCCTTTAACACGAGTGTTGTATGTTGTTATTTTTTAATCTAGATACTAAGAAGATAGATAGATCTATATCTAGATCTATCTATTTAAAAATCCTAACATCGTTGCTGTGCTACTGTCATCGCCCGCTCTTGTTAGCGAGAAGAAAATCCCGTCTCAGTCGGCATTAATTTAAAAATCTAGCTCGTCATAAAATTACAGACCCCCCCCTACGAGTGTGACGTCATTTATGGAAGAACCCAAATAACACCACCACCAAAACCAAAAAATTCAGATAAGTTCAACTTGGTTTTAAAAATATTTGAAGTAGGCCCATAGCTTACGATACAGCACGAGCAACTGATAATATCGGTGACGTCACTTTATTTTTTCCCCAAACAGTAAGTAAGAGGAAAAAAACTGGGGGCATTGAGAGTTCATAAAAGCTTAGGAATAAGCAACACATAAGGGAGGGTTAATCTAGTCCTCACCTTCACACAGGGCAGTAATCGCATACTTAAGTTGATGTTATTTTTTCTGACTTATTTATGGAAATAATAAATTATATATATATATTATATATATATTATATATATATATATATATATATATATATATATATATATATATATACATATAATTTATATATATATATATATATATATATATATACAATTAATTAATAAATAATAATATAACATTTATGGGAAAATTCGGAAAAGTCACAACCGTGATATAAAGTCTAATATAAATTAGTGTAAAGGAACATTGGAAGAGAAAACACACAGTAAGTAGTTCTTACATCCAGAATAGTTGTATCCAAATGATGTAGGCATTTCTTTGTGCTTAGATTTATATGGTAAAAAAAGCTAGAAAAAAATCGTAGGCGGCGGCTATAATACAAAATTTCTATGCAACAATAGAAAATATGTTCGCGGCGGCAGCGGATCCGGGCACGGCGATCTTCAAAGAAGGTAATTCAGGCGGCCTCGGCGTTCCACACAAAAGACTTAAGTTGATCTATCGTCGGCGGTATTTCCGTCGGTTTCGAACAAGGTGGTATTCTAAGTCGACACAAAAGATGGGGGGAGTTGAAAAATCATCAGTATGTCTAGCGACGGAAAAATCGGAAGTTTTAACAATGTAAACGAAACATCTTTGAAGTCTGGACCAAATACCACTGAAAGTCGGGTGCGGTAAATTTTTCGCAGAAATCTTCGCATTTCAACACCACCCAGCGTAAGTATCGGGTTGTGGTAAAATGCGAGACAAAAAAGTCACGTGACCGACCGTTTTCGCGCCCTTCTCGCATTTTCCCGCCTCGCCATTTCGCTTTTCGCGTCTCGCAATTTCCCCACACCCCTCATCAGCACCGGGAAGTGGAGACAACTGAGTGTATTTATTATTTATTTAATTATAATTATTGTACTCTGTGCAGCAATACGGAATACAGTACTACTGACTTGTAGTCAGTGAGTAGTGTTACTGTTAGTGTGTGTTTGTGAGAGAGAGAGAGAGCCAGCTAGCTCTCAACAGTGACTGAACAGGAAAACATTGTTCCCCAGGTAAAGTTATATATTATATAAGATACAGACAAACCATAAAGTAACCTATGGATAAGTCTATAGGCCTACTATAGTCGATAATGAATTTTATTTAGGCAGCTCGAGATTGTATTTTGTTAGGGATTCTGTTAATAATAGTTAATATAATGTTTAAAATTAAAATATATGTGGCTGCCAGATAAATTTCTTACAAGTTGCTGTCAGGGATTCGGTTAAAGATAGATGGCATCTGTCAATCTAATTGCACTTGTTTCATTTTTAGGCATGCTGATAATGTAAAAAAAGCTCTTCAGACATGGAAGAAATAGAGATAAAAGTTGGATCGGGAAGATCTGCGGCTTCACCAAGGGTCCATAAAAATCAACAACAAACCACACAGATGCATTACACACCACATAACATGGCGTCAGTTGCTGCAGATGCTGCCGCCACTGTGCATGCAAGTGCACACACTGGTCTAATGAATGATGCAAAGGCTAAAACAGTTTTGAAGGAAGCTGTTGATGCTGTTGTAAACAGCTTTGCAAAACATACACATGGATATGGAAGAGGTGACATTTTTCTGTTTTGTGGCATTGTTTTATAAATAATAATTCATTATGTAAAATATAGTTCTTAAAAAATGTTACATAAAATTTGAAACTATTAACTTCCTAATAATTTTTAAAGTAAATTTGTCATTGCAATATTTTTACAATTGCTATTGTATACATTGAGATAGATTTGAGTAGTTAAACAAATAATCAGTATTTTCTGATTTAATTTTAAAGATTAAAATTCAAGTGTCTTTTGTATGATTTATCAATGAGATTTTATTTTAAAAAATATATGGAATATTTGTGTAACTTATTTAATGTTTTTTTATCTAGATCTAATTTTTTTTTTTCATACAGTGAATGTGGTTGAAGCCTTGCAGGAATTTTGGCAAATGAAACTAGAAAGGGGTGCAGATTTAACTAATGGAGCTTTGGTTGTGTATGAATCACAACCAGCTACTGCGCCTCCTTATGTATGCTATGTTAGTCTACCTGGTGGAAGCTGCTTTGGGAGTTTTCAAGTAAACAGTTTTCTTTTTTTATGACTGGTGAAACTTCACTTTATCAAATTTTAAGTCATTGCTTCTTTGTAAAGTCATTAACCTTTTATAAAATTCAGTGTTAGGACTTTAAATAATAAATTATTAACTTTAAATCTGATTTTAAAAGTTGTTGTGCATTTATTAGCAGGCTAGAGATATCTCCTCCCCCCTCCCCACCTCTTGAATTTGAATTCATTTCTCAGTCTTTATCAGAGATTTTGAACATGTAGTTCTATGACAAATATTCATACACCATTTTGGTTAAACAATGTATATGTTCTAATATTTATGTCCTATATAAAAAACAAAAAAAAATTGTATTTAGGTATGCAACACTAAAGCTGAGGCAAGGAGGAGTGCTGCCAAAATTGCTTTGATGAATTCTGTATTTAATGAGCACCCATCTAGAAAAATAACAGATGAGTTTATTGAAAAAGCCATTACTGATGCTATCACCTCTTTCCAGGTAGGCAGAGTTTTAAAAAAATGTAATATGACTAAAATACAATGAAACTATGTATATTAACTAACATACAATAAAGTAAAAATTGTTTTAAAATTTAAGATTGGTTTATTACTTTAGTGAAAGAGTTTTAATGTCATTTTATTACTAAAAGAAGAACTTTAAATACCTCGATTATAATACATATTTAATTTTAAAATCTTAGCTCAACTAAAAGACTTTTTTTTTAAACATGTTCATATTTAAGTATTAACATTTTTTAACCACTTTTTTTTTATGTAGTCAATTTTTAAAAATTCTCTATATAAACAGGGATCTCCATCAGATGCAGACAAACCAAATACTGGCATTGGAGCCTTCAAGTTCATGTTGGAAGCCAATAAAGGACGATCCATGCTAGAGTTTCAGGAACTCATGACTGTGTTTCAGCTTTTGCACTGGAATGGGAGTCTGAAGGCCATGAGGGAGAGGAATTGTTCACGTCAGGAAGTATTAGCCCACTACTCTCATCGTGCTCTAGACGATGACATGCGATCACAAATGGCGCTTGACTGGATCGCCAGGGAGCAGGAGTCTCCTGACATTATTTCTTCAGAGCTTGAAGTAGCTGAGCAAGACCTTGAGAACGCCAGATTGGCTGGTAGGGAGTTGCGGTTTTTCAAGGAAAAGAGAGATATTCTTGTGCTTGCGCTCAGCCAGATTGGACCAACAGGTGAAACCGTTGCTTAATTAATCAGCTTATTAGTTTAAACATGGTTCATCTTATTTTTTATTGGATAAAATTTAAACGGTTAAAAACTTGTAATATTTTGAGTCTGGCAAAATATTTTGACCAGAATACTGTGAAATATGGTTAGTTTTTTTAGGATTATTTTTATATTTTTTATATTTTAGAAATTCATAGTTGAGAATACTCATGTTATTTTCTGTAATTCAAACCACTAGAAATTTTGTGAGATATATAAATAGTGTGACATATTATAGTACATGTATTTAAAACTTGTGAACATTAATTGTACTTTTAATTAGAATTAAGTATTAACAACCTTTATGGATCTACATAGTGTATTTAAAATATGTCTCTTGTAGTCCACGTTAAAGTGACATTTTCTCCTTAAACAAATATTGTACCTGGTTAGTATAGAGTCTGTTTCTGTAGTATGGCTAAGGAGTATTAATGTTCAATTAATTCAGACTTACAACAAAAACATGATAATATATTTTGTGTATGAGCAGGTGAACATTAAAATTATACAAATTTGTAAAATATATACATAATTTTTTTATATAGCACATACAAAAAAAAACAATTGAATTTCATCTGTGAGAAAAATTTTCTAAACATGTTGTTTTTCTTTTAGGTGCTGAGTTGTAGTTTTGAAGTTGTGCATTTTGAGTATAATTTTGGGTAGCTAAACATCAATTCAGTGTCTTGTGTAATGCAGCATCTTGTGTCTTATTTTTAAAAAAATAGCCGTCCAGTAAATTAAATAGGTTTCAAAACATTTCCAAGTTCACATTTTTCAATGAAAATAAAATAAAAATCACTGGCTACTATTCAACTACAATATGTACCAGGTTGTGACATTGTTTATTGCTGTTAAATTTTCACTACTAGGTGTAGTTCAATAGGTTCAAGTGCCTCTTTTATTTTGCCATAAGTTTTAACTTGTACTTTTTAAAAACATACACCTGTGACTATTGAGATTTAATGTTGTTTTATGCAATTTACTCTTATCACTGCAAGGCCATTTTTTTGTTAATATATATAAAAAGACAGTTTTTATGTATTTTATTGAACTACATTGCCTTTTTAAATTAGGTTGATAGTTTATTTTTGTATTGGTGGCTTTTTTGCAATTAATTACTCCACCACCTTTCTTGTACCAGGAGTACAGATATCTGATTAGACGTGTTAAATTACAAATATGCAACAATTCATAATTTTCTTTTAAAATTAAGAACAAATGTATATTACACCTGTCCCCATTGCAATATGATCAGTTAACTGAATCATTAAAAAACATGATTTGTTGTTTGTTATTTTAAAATTACATTTCCTGTAAATTTGATAATCCTTTCCTTTTATGTAACAACAGAGTTTGTGTAACTTCTCTGCGTAATTTTCCCCCTTTTCTGTTTTTATGATTAAAAAAAAAGAATTTGGGATAAAATGTTACAATGTTGTTTTCTAAGTTGTTTTAAGTATAAAAAATTAAAAAAAAAATATATATACTATAAATGTTTGTATAGATTATTGGTCAATTCTATTGCAACTGGGGTATTTAGCCCATCTCCCTAAAAACTATGACATTCAAATTAATACTGTTTTGTTTGTTCAGAATCTCTCTTTATACTGTCTCATGAAATCAGTATAGATAGTTGATACAGCCTTGTGAAACTATAGTTGTCACTCTTAATTTTTTTACACAATCTTTCTGTACTATATTGATCATTTATAACTACTATTTCGGTTAAAATGTTTTGTAAAAATGCACATAAACTTAAAACATTGTGAATTTATTTTTGCCTTTTAAATCTATTTATTATTTAGAGTTGTGACTTATGAAAAATATTTTCATATAATACATATATTATATTCTCTGTATGAATAATAAAAACATTGAAAGTACTGATACATTACTGTTTTTTTTAACAATGAAACATGTGAGTTAATTAAAAGTACAACTGTATTGTTAACTTTACATTTCAGGTGCCCACGTAGATATTCAAACTTGATTTAAACTAATAGTTTTTTTTCTCTAATTTTAAAGCCCTATAAACTATGATTAAAAGTAATCACTTAGCATGACATTGGTCTGTATTTGCTAAATTGCCCAGTATGCTGAATATTTAGTTGTAATTTGCAGTGGATTCTACAAAAAAATACACTTTCAAACAGTAAATTGGGGGTTATAATATATACTTTTCAGAATTGGAAGGAAACATTTTATTGGGGTAGGGGAGGATGGATTAAAGTCTAAGAGTTATGTATTCTTAGGGGTAGAAGACTTTTTGGGACATTTATAATTGACCCCAAACTCTTGTTCAATTCATGCTCAAAATATGCTCTTATTCAGTAAGCGTTAGAGGTTTATTAAGTAGGTATCTGAAGCCTAATTTTGGCTACAAGGATCTGCCTCAAGGGGTCATCCTACACGACCACAAACATAGGGAAGGGGTGGATCAGACTTGTGTCAAATGGAAGGTGTTTGTGTTTAGGATATGACGACACACTTGTACACTTCAAAAAGTAATATTTTTTATTGAAAAACTAAATTTTAGCAATTATTTTGGCATTTAGAAAGACTTTTTTGACTTTTTTTGGAAATTGTATGAAAATCTGAATTCTAAAAAATTTGGGGGGGGGGGGGGGGGGGGGGGTGGAAGGTAGGCTAATGTTTGATGTCATATAAAAAAGCGCATTATTTATAGACACCCAAAATGTAACTTAAGAAACATTAGGAACAGAAGAATATTATATAGCTCTACTAACTATCATACTAACTTTTGATTGACCTAAAATCCTACATTTTATTCTAATCCATTCTCCCCTCACATTTTTCGGGAGGCTACACACGCCCGTAGAGATCCGCATATGATTGGGCTTATGAATAATATTAATAAAGTATTATTAGCAAAACAATCGTAGCAGAAAGAGGATCTTGGTGATTCAACAATCAAACAACTAGACTGACGGTAAACAAATTACCAAGTGTTTAAATTTACTATTATAAGAATGTTTCGATCTAGATCTATAGTCTACAGTGTTTCTTTCAGACTTTTTTCTCCTATTGGGGGGGGGGTGCAGAGTTTCTTCCAGGCATCTCTTCGGGGGGCATAGCCCCCGCCCCCCGAAATTTTTTACCGCCCCCCCCCCCGAACGATATGAAATTTATATAATTTATATAGAAAATATATACTTTTAACAGTTTCCGCCCCCCCCCCCCGAAGAAAGTTTACCGCCCCCCCCCCCCGAAGATTTCAAGTGTACCCCCGGAGAAAAAAGTCTGGAAGAAACACTGGGGGGGGGGGGGTGGCGCACTTGATATTGTCGGGGGCGGACTCTGGTAAAAGTATATGTTTCCTATATAAATTCCATTAAGGTAGACTTTCTACGCCCCCCCCCCCCCCCCCCCCACCCCCGAAGAGATGCCTGGAAGAGGAAACAACTCTGATAGTCAGTGATAGTCTATTTAGGTTTTGCGAAAATTAATCTAGATTTAGTGTTGGGTATTTTTTATGTGTGCTGACACTTGGGCTATTCTCCCTTGAAATAGATCTAGAAGCGGAAGTGCCACGTGTGTCGCTGTCATCAAACAATCAAAATGGCGACCTCTTTGCAAGAAAAACAAATATCTGCTTTGAAACGAATGCTAAATTTTAACCAGCCAATCACGAAAACTTCAAATGCCGAACCGCAGTGGAAAGTTTTGATTTATGACAGATTTGGTCAAGATATTATTTCACCATTATTAACAATAAAAGAGCTTAGAGATATTGGTGTTACACTTCATCTTAGCCTGCATTCTGATCGAGATCCCATTCCTGATGTTCCAGCTATTTATTTTGTTATGCCTACGGAAGACAACATTCAACGTCTTTGCAGAGATTTTCAGAACCAGCTATACGAGTCCTACTATCTTAATTTTATTTCTGCCATCTCTAGGCAAAAACTGGAAGATATAGCACAAGCAGCTTTGCAATCAAATGCTGTGCAACAAGTTTGTAAAGTTTTTGACCAGTATTTGAACTTTATTTCATTAGAAAATGAATTATTTACACTCCGACATCAAGACAGAGACTCCATCTCATATTATGCTATAAACAAAGGTGATGTGAAAGATACTGAAATGGAATTGATAATGGATAATATTGTGGATAGTTTATTTTCTGTATTTGTGACTATGGGTGTCGTTCCTATATTACGTTGCCCAAGGGGCAATGCTGCAGAAATGGTTGCTGAAAAACTAGACAAAAAACTAAGAGAGAACTTAAGAGATGCCAGGAACAGCTTGTTTACTGCTGAAGGTGTGCCAGGACAATTTAGTTTTCAAAGACCACTTCTTGTGATTTTAGATCGTAATCTTGATTTAGCAACAATGCTTCACCATACATGGACATATCAAGCCTTAGCACATGATGTTCTAGAGTTGAAGCTTAACAGAGTTGAAATTGAAGAGATAGTTGATGATGGAATGCATGCAAGCTCCCCTGCTAGAAAACCTAAATCAAGGAAGAAAGTTTATGATTTATCATCAAAAGATAAACTTTGGATGTCAGAAAAAGGACACCCATTTCCAGAAGTTGCCGAAGCTGTACAAGAAGCATTGAATGGATACAGACAAGAAGAAGGAGAAGTTAAAAAGCTTAAAGCTGCTCTGGGCCTAGAAGGTGAAGATGATACCGCAATCAGTATGCTGTCTGACAATACAGCCCGTCTTACATCAGCTGTTACCTCTCTCCCAGAGCTGTTAGAAAAGAAAAGATTGATCGACATGCACATGAACATCGCCACTGCTCTTCTGGAACAAATAAAATCAAGAAAACTTGATACCTACTTTGAGACTGAAGAAAGAATGATGAGTAGGTCAACACTGAACAAATCTTTGATGGACATGATTTCTGATCCCGAAGCTGGGAAGCCTGAAGACAAGGTTCGTCTTTTTGTCATTGCTTTAATTTGCGGCCCCCCCATGTCTGAGGCAGAGATTGATCAATACTGTGTGGCTTTACAGGCGGCAAATTGTGATATTTCAGCTGTTCAGTATGTTCGTCGTTGGAAATCATACACTAAACTTCAAGCATCTCCTAACCAGTATGTTGGTGGAGGCATAAGCTCTACAAGCATGTTTTCGGGCCTCCTCTCTAAAGGCTCTCAGTTTGTGATGGAAGGTGTAAAGAACCTAGTCGTAAAGAGTCACAATCTTCCTACAACTCGCATTGTTGATGCTTTGATGGAACTGAAATCACTTCCGGACAGTGAAGATTTTCGCTACTTTGACCCCAAACTTTTAAGAGCGGATTCTTCATCCGTGCCAAGGAACAAAACCCCCTTTCAGGAGGCTTATGTTTTCATCGTAGGTGGTGGTAATTATATTGAATTTCAAAACCTAATGGATTACGTTAAGTCTAAATCAACACCATCAATGCCAAAGAAAATAATTTATGGGTGCAGTGATTTGGTCAATGCTTCTCAGTTTTTGAAACAGTTGTCACATTTAGGTCAAGAAATTTAAATATTAAATAAATATTAGGTATAAGCTGTAAATATTATTTATTTTTGAATTTGTCCGCTCATTACTATTGATTCAGTTCAACTTTTTAATAATTAAGTGAATAAACTTAAAATGTGTATTTTTATTACACCACATTACCAACCTAGAACTATTTTATATCCCAGTTGAATAAGACTTTGAAGGGATGTATTTTCTCTTTTTGATTATATTACCACTAACATTTTAATACTAGTTGCTGTTATATTTTTGGAAAACTAAGATATTTTTAAAAAAATTATTCACTTTCTTCCTCTGTTTATTGGGGAGATATACTGGAAGTTAAATAATTCTGATTATAAATGACCCAAAATTGTGTTTGTTTATAAGGTTGTTGCATATATTGGTATAAGCTATGATAAAATTTCACATTTGAAATGAAATGCTTTTATTGTTGTCTATCTCATTTTAATTATTTTCTTTAGATATCTGTATATTTAGTACAATGCTTCTAAATTTTGTTTCTACTCTTCTCTCATCTTTTATTATTTTTCCTACTGTGTATGTTTTATCCATTCTTTGAATTAAGTTAAATATTTGCTTATGCTACAATTGCTTAAATACAGGTAAAAACAAAATTTTAAATTTCTTTTAGAAACACATACTGTCCATTAAATTTTATTTAATCTGATGCTTAGGATTTGCATATGTTAGATTTATTGTGAATATCACTGTTGCTATAACTGACATCTGATGTATGTGTAGCTTTTGTTGTGGGGGTTCAAAATTTTGGCCACCTCAAATATTTTACTTCTTAGCAATTTTAGACTAATGTGATGTGCATAAATAGCCTTTTTTTTATGTGTTTGAAACATTTCTTTCTGTCTACTCTTTCAGATCAGTATGTTATGTATTATAATTATACATGCATGTTAGTGTATTGGGAGGGTTGAAGTTAAAGTGGTTGGATTTCATTTATCAATAAAAACTCATGTTTTCCTCACTTCAAGTAATGAAATATTTGTTAAACTTGTTTTAAAGTTGTTCTATAAATATCATGATTGTTCTCTTGGACATTGACACTTAGGCGGTGGATCACACTCTATTTATAGATAGCCAATATGATACTAAAAAGATATTGATGATTAAAATATCATTGATAAATATTTGAAAAGTTACACCATTTTTACTTATATTATAAGATTAAACAGTCTGGCAGTAGTTTAAATTTTGTAACTTGCTAACTGGTAATGTTAAGACAATGTTATATTGATTGGGTAGATTACCATACACTCCTGATTGTACGCTGTATAAAATGATGCTCAATCTTTACATCTCTTGTGAGTCGTGACAATGGGCAGTACTTGCAACACAATCAATTAATATTTGAGCACAACTCTAGCATACAATAACCATCTTTAGATCTCTTGTGACAATGAACACTACTTGTAACACATACAAAAAGTAGAAAAGAACTACTCAAGCAAACTACTACCCTACTATATTATAACGATCTTTAGATCACTTGTGACAAGGAACATTAACGGCAACTCATACAATAGCATAACACCAGTATGTAAATGGTTTACTAAAAATAAAGTCAATGTCCATTGAAAGTGCTCTTTATTTTGTATAGAATGACAGAAGAATTCAAATTAATACAATAATTAATTAATACTGTGTAAGTCTAAGGTAAAAACATCAAATTACAAGTGTGTTAATACTAATTTAAAATACAGATGTGAATACTGTCGTTATAAAATGTTTTGGTCATAATTTAAAATACAGAGACAAACAGTAAATGTAAAATGTCTCAGAATTAAACTAAAAACTTTTATTTCTTTATAATTAATAATCTTGACAGTGACATTTAACACTAGGATTTTGATTTATTTGGCTGGCCACAACATTTGCACATGGCATTAGTAATTAAATTACATCTGTCATATAGTTTGTTTTGACTGGGTAGGAAAGTAGAAAATACAACCCCCCCCCCCCCCTTCCCCATCTCCCAGTGTTATGAAGTGGCTTAATCAAATGTGTAATTAACTTGTTAATATCAACTCACGCCATTATTATAATATAATAATAATAAATAAATAGCTTCGAAAAGTACAAAATTTGAGTTCGTATTAGCAAGTTAAAAAAATGATAAGTCAGCATCCAATTAGCAATCTCCTCACAAGTGGTAAACTCCTAATAGCAGTCTGGAAAATGTGTTTTATAGCGAGGAACCTAACTTTGCTTAAAATAACATTGTGTGTTTGTATAAAAAACATTAAAAAATAGGTCTTTTTATAACTGATAGCTTAGCACACATTTGTGCTATATACCAAACTTCAGGGACAAGGTAGTGTTTTTTTACCTATTTCATGTAATTATAATTTTAAGCAAAATACAATTAAACTTAAACTGCTTGACAAGTCAAACAAATTTTTAGACCTATCTATCCATTCCATTGGGCAGATGAAATTGAAATAGAGTTCATATGTTTCTTGACCTCTCAAACCAGTTTAATTAGTTAGTTTAAAATCAAGCAGATTAAAATCTCCATTGTAACAGCACAAACATTATCCAATAGAGATAGCAAGTACAATTTACATTGATGGCAAATTCCATTTGGTGTTTTGTAGCGAATGTTTTTTCTATATAGCTCAACAATTGAGGCAATTTTTATTTATTTTATACACAAAGTTTTATTCTGATACAATCTTATTTGACACTTATTATGCCCCTTTATTTTAAATTTCTTTTATATCTGTTTGATGATAAAAATAGCATCCCTCCATTGCGTTTGTAAGCACCACAAAATGAAAAAAACAAACAAAACAAAATAATACTGAAATGTGTGGTAGAAAGAGTTGGCTCTTAGAAACGATAGTGTCCCTTTCTCTTGGGCATTGAAGCCAGTTTTAATTTCCTCTCTAGATCACTGTCAACTCTGGGAACTGAAAGAAAAAAAATGCTACTATATATATATATATATATATATATATATATATATATATATATATATATATATATATATATATATATATATATATATATATATATATATATATATATATAAACATATTTTTTTTTGTATACAGGGGCGCTTTTAAAAAAAAAAAAGCTTATTCCACTAATGGCTTTAAGGACAAACTCTTTAAGTTAGTGAAATTTAAAAAAATCACTATTGGTTTAAATAATGCATATATAAATAATAAATAATATATTGGGTAACTTACAAATACAATCTTGAGTTCTGTTTTCAAAGTCCTCCCGGAGAGGGGCGTAGGGCGGGTGGAGTGGTCTCTTGGTGAGAGAAGCCTGCAGTGCCTCGTTATCATGGATGCTGACCATTCCTGCAATAGTACAATAAACCAAGTCTTGCGTCACATGGTTGTAGTAAAAATGTAGTGCAGGGTCGTCCACAAACGGCTTCACTTTGCTAGGGGAGGGAGTCGGATTTTGTGGCGATGTGTGACTTAGGAAAACGGGGGTGGGGGGGGGGGGGAGTTTAAGAAAGTGTGACGACGCACTTATTTCAATTTCAGTTTAATAAGTAATTTTAGAAACCTAATTTTTCCACATTATTACTTGTTTTCAAGAAAGTTGTGAATTGTTATTGAAATTATTGATATATTAAATGTTAACTGCACTCAGTAAAATTTTTTAGAATTAAATCGCCATTTAAAGAAACAAAAATTGCAATTTTAAGGATGGGGCTGGTAGACTCAGGTATGACGTCATTATGGGGGGGGGGGGGGGGTGGTTTGAATGGCATTTTTTGTCGATGGAGAAAGGTAGTTTTTTTTTTAAACGCGTGATGTCATTTTCAGTATATTGACTTGATATGAGAAGCAATGAAATCTCTCATATTAATATTATTCTCACCAACAATGTAGAAAGTATTAATTTTTTTAAGCTTAATGACTTGAGATACACCCCCCTCCGACTATTCTTACCATCAATGTAACACAGCATACTCCCACCATGTCCTAAAACTTCACGCACATGTCTCCATGTTCCGCCGATGGCACCTTCTCTTCGTCTGAAGGTATGGGAATCATATATATATATATATATATATATATATATATATATATATATATATATATATATATATATATATATATATATATATATATATATATATATTTATATATACATGTACACGTACACACACACAAACACACACACACAAACACACACACACACACACACACACACACATATATATATATATATATATATATATATATATATATATATACTAGCCGTCCCGGCCAGGCCCTGCTCTGGCTTCTGTGAAAAACCTTTCTGTTAAAGACCATTACCTTTGTGTTTAGTAATCATCATAAACCCGGCATTGCCCACCCAAACCACAACCAACCAAAACAACAAAACGCAAACATAACGCTAACACAATTACAAATACAAACGAAAACAAAAACCTAACAACAAAACAACCACAACCACAAACACCAATACAAACACAAAGAAAAAACAAACAAAAAAGCAAACGAAAACAAAAACCTAACAACAAACCCAACCACAAACACCAATACCAACACAAAAAAAAAAACAACGAAAAAGCAAACGAAAACAAACCAAATCCAAACGCAAAACCAACCAAAAACATAAATACAAACCCAAACAAAAAAACACAAACAAAAACGAAAAAAGAAAGAACAAAAACGAACCAAATCAAAACGCAACCACTAACGCAAACCCACCTAAACACAAAGAAAACACTAACGCGAACATAAACGCCCGGGGCGGAATCACCTGTTTTAGCTTAATGAACGACTATAGTACCCCAACTTATTCACAGTCTTTTGCACTCACTTAAACGAACGCGCCTGTTTCAATTTAATAAACAATTTTAATACTCCAAGCTTATCCGTAAAATACCTACAACATTTGCACTTGATCAATCCCCGCTAATTATGTAATTATTTTTTTTCCCAACACCAAAACAAAGTAATTAAAAAGTAAATTATTTTCACGGAATGCAATGGTTTTATAAAGGGAAGTAATTGTGTTTTTCCTAATTTATCAAAGGGAAGTAAGTGCTATAGGACTAAATAAAGACATAATTAGAATTTTTGTAAAAGATGATATTTTGTTTAAAACTTGTGTTTAATGAACATGCCGACAATTATTACTATAATTTGAAAAAATGAAAATTATTTCCCAACACTTTCAATAGTAATTTTTTAGCTCATAAATTTAGACAAATGCGCACGATAATTTTCTAACACTTAAATTCGTACAATTCCAACGACATACAAACGCATTACATACAGAACTGAGCTTTATATATTAGATATATATATATATATATATATATATATATAGTTATAAAAAATTTTTAGATTTACCTTCGGGGTATGTTTCTAATATTTTTTATTTGTCAAAGTCTTGGACCAATATTTTTTCCATTAAAACAATTTGCAGGAGTAAACGTAAGCAACAATTTTGTTTTACACTGACTTTAGGATATACAAGACAAATACAAATCTTATGATACACTAATATAAAGGCATAGTTTCTATCAAGCACATCTTCGTTTACCACCCCCTCCCCGAACAAAAGTTTATTCACAAAATATATACTTCATTCAATGTACACATCTCATCCCCAGAAAATTTAAGTCCGCCCCCCTCCCCATCCTCCGAAAAATTTCAATGTCCCCCAGAAAATTTATATCCAACCATCCCTCCCCCTCAAAAGTTTCAAGTGCCCCCCCCCCGCGAAAAATGTCTGAAAGAAACACTACATATAGTTACACCAAGACCAGTACAGTTTTACAAATCTCACCTGGGAGTCGAAGGGTACAGGCTGGAGATTTTCCCCCAGAAAATTTAAATCCGACCCCTCCCCCCCCCCCTCAAAAGTTTCAAGTGCCACTCCCCCCCAAGAAAAATGTCTGAAAGAAACACTGCATATAGTTACACTAAGACCAGTACAGTTTTACAAATCTTACCTGGGAGACGAAGGGTACCGGCTGGAGATTTTCTGAGCCAGGTCCGTGTATGACCTCTTGAACCGGAGGTTGTAATCGTCTCTCTCGATGGGCTCCTCCCTCTCGGGGACCTGCTACACATAAAATAAACCAAGTTTTTAATCAGCGATCACTTAAAGAATTTTTAGTTGTACCAACTATATAGGCCTTCTTCTTAGTTGTATTTTAGTAAACCCTCTAAATATCGGAAAATCATACTTGGTACTGATATATATATATATATATATATATATATATATATATATATATATATATATATATATATATATATATATATGAAACTTTGGAGAGGTGATGAGAATACTCCAGAGGTGTACGTGCCCCCCCCCCCCCCAAGGAGATGTTTGAGAGATAAGCTTACTCTGATGTAGGCCTACACATCTCTCATCCTGTCAGTAAGGTGTAGCGTATAGATCTAATTGTCTTATTGTTCTTTGCTAACCTAGCTTTTTGTTCCAGGTTGATATTTACGCGTTATGAAATCATGTTTTACCTACACTAACGCTCATTATAAAAGCGCATTGCAATAAATGGTAAGAAAATCCTGACTTAATACTTTTGGCATGCTTAGGGTTTCATCAAGTAAATAAAACCCCTAGTGTGTAAAATAAACACAGACTCATAAATACATAGATTCTAGTAAAGTTAGTTTTAAAACAAAATATTTAGTTCTATTGACTTTTAAGGTAGTTTTTGTAAAATTTTTAAAGCTTTAATTATTTATCTCAAGTCTGGATAAAGTTGTTGAAAGAAGAAAGTGCCGAATAGATCTTGTTTAAAAAAATCGGCGTTTTTAGTAATCTCAACAGAAAACTCTTGGAAATCTGAATTTAAAAAAAAAATCCGTGTTTTTTAAAATCTCATTAGAAAACGCATAGAAATGTAAAAGAAAACAAGTCCGTTTTTGATAATCTCATCAGAAAACTAAGAAATGCAAAGAAATCCATGTTTTTAATAATCTTACCAAAGAACTCTGTTTGAAAGCATTACTGGTGTAGCTGGTTTGGCCATTGGGTCTATACAGTGATGGGAGGGTCGATCTCTGAGGCTCGTCTTGCTGAACGTTGTTGCTGTGTTAGGAAAAGAGAAAAATGGGGAAAAATGAATAAAAACATAATTAAATATAAAGAGGTCTACATTTTTAAATTAAAAATCCCTAAATATAAAGAGAACAATAAAATGAATGATAATCTCATGACTAAATTATGTAAAGACAACAATAAACCAATTAATAAAAGCATCACTAATTACAGAGATAAAAATAAAAATGATTATAAAAAAAGTCACTAAATATAAAGAGAGCAAAAACAAAATTAATCAAAACACCACTAAACACAAGGAAAACAAGAAAAAAAAGTAAAAATATCAGTAAACAATGATTATGATACAAGGCTCATGTAGGTCTATAGTCTAACTTAGTCTACGTGCTGTTCAGCATACATGAAATATGATGATTAGTACGTTTAAAGTAGAACGATCCTAACAGTTTCTATCTTCTTGTAGCAGAGTTTCTATCAGGCCAATCTTCGGGGGAGGGTGTGGGGCAAGTCCACCCCCCTCCCGAAAAAATAGAAGAAATTAATTAATTAATTAATTTTATGAAAGGTCACCCTCTTCCCCATAAATTTAAGTACACCCCCCACCCCCGAAATTTTCAAGTGCTCCCCCCCCCCCGGAGAAAAATGTCTGAAAGAAACACTGCTGGGTAGGGTAAGTATTGTGATTATGGTTAGTAACAAATATAATTAGTCGATGGGTTAGGATACGAGTAAGAATAGCGACTTCAGCACATATAAGAAGTCTATATCGATGTATGTATGTGTAAATAATGTAAAGTAGAATATAGGCTATAGGACATTTTCAGCGTATGATGGGAGGCAACTGATGCTGAAGTTTGCGACTGTTGACAGGTTCGGGAACTCGTGTGAAGATCACGGGGTAGGTATTGGTTAAACAAAAGCTATTGCTATGTGATTTTAGGCGGTAAATATATAGTGTACAAACAAACTAATGGTTTAATAATAATAGTCTATTAAATTAGGTAGTAAAGTTTTGCTTTCCAATTTTCGTTAACAAAATTAATTTTAAAAATACTAATTTGAATTAAAACCAATTTAAAAATCCACAGTTTAATTTTTTTTATTTTATCAACGCCTTAATTAAGGAATCAATCAGTGAATTTGACATAAGATACAATTGTTTTCATTTTTGTTTCAGCATCTATTTCGAGCAGTATATTTTAAAACCTAATAAGCTCACAAAGTGGTGTCGTCACAGTGTTTATTATGACGACGTCACAACATGGCTGACTGTTGACTTACTTAACAAAAAAAGAACAACATTACAATTTTCATGTCCAAAAGAAAACAGTTTTCGAATGCATTGAGTTTTGTTTAGACAAAGAAAATCCATAATAGCATAGCTCATGCACTTAAATCTTCGCTTTTTTGTATAGAAACATAATATGTGGTTTTGCTTCTATGCTGATAATCTAGACTAAGTTTAAGTGGAGTATAGAAGAAAAAAAGTCGCAGTGTAAAAACGCCAATGGTGTGCATTTTACAGCAGACTTCATGATAAATACAATTCAGAGCAATTATTTAAAAGTGAATAACGGCTAAACAGCTTTAATTAAATAAAACATATCAATCAATTCACCAACAGCGCAACTTTTGAACAGACCATGGCGAAGGCATCACTGCAGCCAAATTCTACCAGTTTACCCATGATCTCCACACAGGGCATCAGCCTTTGCACACTGGACACTAAAACGAACCACAACCCTTCACCAGGGTACGCCGACATCCGATCCCCCCACTCCCTACACGTCCAGCTTCAGCCCAACACCTACACACAGGGACTCAACAGCTCCGGCACCCTGATCGGAGTCAACAACCCCATCCCCTACCCCAACTCCAATGTTAAGTACTTCGAGATTCCATTCAACCGATCAGTTGACTGGTGCTACACCCAGGTAGCCGGGGACCTAGAGTTAAAACGTACGTGTTTACATAAAATAATTAAAGAAAAAGCGGAGAAATGCAAAGAGCTGAATATGCTGCAAACGGAACCTGCCGAGTATTTCACAGCGGAAAACGACGAAGGCTACAACCAATGGGTATCGAGACAAATGCGCGAGAAAGAAGAAATTGAAATGGAAAAGGCTAAAAGAAGAATCGTGCCGAATTCAATCAAAGCCATGCCTGGTCATTATAACCCTTCTACCTTGGAGACATCCAACGAGGCGTATGGTCAGTACATTGACCTCAGACCCAAATACCCCGCCACCTACCCGCTCAGTGAAAAAATCCCACCCATGCCGATGCAAGTGCTGGTGAAATTCCGCCCCTCCAACATTTCCGATCACCCCCGGATACCGGACCACGTCTTCGCTGTCGACCCGCGCGAACTGATCACCAAGAAAGGCTGCTACTCCCGCGGTACCATCGGAGCGTTGTACTTCCCGCACGACAACAAAAACCTTTGCAAAACCGTTTACAGCTTCAAACGAAGCCAGCCCTACCTGAGCGGCGTCGCAGGGGAGAGGAAACCAGGTCACACCTGGCCTTTGTATTCGCCCACTGGACTCGAGCTTAACCGACCGGTTCCGAGGTGCGTTTCCGTCATCGCCGGAGTAGACGGTAAAGAAAAATGCCGGCTGTCCGTGCCGGCTAGGTCCGTGCCCTATGTTTACAACCGGTACGTGTCTTGCACGTGCCCCCAGTCCAAGGACCCCGAGACGGAACCCAACCCCCAGCTGCGCCAGACCAAACAGAACTGCGCGCCTTGTAATCCGCTCGTACAGTCCAATCCACGGTGTGATCCTTGCCACTTGGACTTCATCAACCCACAGTTTCTTCCCGTCCCCATGGAGATAAAACAACAACAGTCCAGTAATGTCAACAGGAAGTGAAGTAAAATATAAGTATATGCTCCATGTTTTTAAATAATCAGGTCTCACGTTTTGTAGCAATCCCATTGGCGCTACGAAATTAATTTTTGAAAACTCTCATAAGTCATAATGGTTATAGAATCTAAATGGAGAATTTTAAGAGGAGATAGAGACAATGATATAATGTTTATATACGAAAATAGTCACACTTAATTTATAGAGAGCTGAGGTAGTAGAAAAAGTTTTATGCTTAGTAGGCGTTCAAAATCTACTATAGAGGTCTATCTACATTGTTACCATGTCGATCAAGATTTAGCACAAGACCGAACTAACTTTTATGAAACCAACAAAAGGCTCAATGTGATGTCATTCAACCAGTTAGTCGTAAAATGAAGGTAATAAAAAATATAAATGAATAAAGAAAACCATTTCATCGACATGTGAAATTATTTTTTTTTGTTTCTAAAATCAAGACTAGACCAAAATGATGTACGCTATTTTGTTTATTTTTAAATTTGTCACTTTCATTCTATAATTAAATTCTTTATTGTTTCGTTTACACATTTTGTAAACATATTTTAAAAATCAGCAGCAGACGTAATCAAACAATACCGTTGGGAAGTGGGCCTAATATTTATTTTTTTGATATTTACTAAATGTAGATTTCTAGATCTATATATAAAAATCCAAAAGTGGTGCAAAATTATTTTGAAATAAACCTTTCAAAAATTGTATTTGGTCGCTTACACGGTATTGCTAATTCTACATTTGACTTTGTCTAAGATTTTTTCGCTTATTTTCTTATCACTATTTCTGACACTCTCATTTAGTGTTTAGTGAAGTATTATTCTAAATGTTATTTATTGTTTGCCATTCACACTCACCTTTTTCAATTTTGTTGAATGATCGTATTAATTTCATCATTATGAAAAAAATAAGTTGATATTATACGTTTTTTTTTTAACTTTTAGAAAGGTAAAAATTAATCATACAGTGTTTGGGTGATTTTAAGCATTTTATACCAATTCTGCAGTACACATATTATTGATTTGTTTGAAATACGTTTCATTAAGTTCCTATCAGAAGAGTTCATTCAGTTTTCACATTCCTCTTTCAAAACTTTTATCTAATCTTTTGTTATTATCATTAATTTTACTTCATATTTCATTCATTAATTACTCATATCATGCTGTTGATAAAAAGTCTCATAAATAAAAGTCATTTCGCCAAAAGTGTTATATTTCACCATTTTGTTGTAAAGTTGTTTATAATGTAACTAATATACAATTTAAAAAAAAAACATATTTGTAATAATATAAAAACGAGGTTTGTATTTAAAATAGCTTATTGTATTTAGCTTTTAAAAATGTTATAGCCCATCATTAACTAGTGTAGGGATTGTTTTCAAAACAATACTCTCTGGGGCATAGAGCAGAATGCGTTTTTAAATATGCAGTGTTAAGCAAGACATTCATGTAGGATTGAAGTTGTCAAACCGTTTTCTGGGTTTAATATTTTTAAGTATGCAATGTAAAGCAAAAAAAAAAAAAAAGAGTGTAATTAAAAATTAAATCATTTTGTCTGCGTGTGTATTTAATAAAATTAAAGGAAGTATACATTTTAAAAATGAAAAGAGAGGTTTGAGTTTGAAAAACATGAAAAGTAAGGTTTAAATTAAAGATTTAGAAAATAAACACACTAAATAACAGTATTCCGATCATGAATATCAATGAAAGAAAACAGACGCCTTATAAATTACCAGTTGATAGTTTCTAAAACATAAAACCAAATAATTAAGGTCAGGGGATGATCAGCATAGAATTAACTAATTAAATAATTAACCCATATGCTTTATTTTAGTAACATACGAATTAGCAACACTGGTCATAACAACATACTTACTAGCTAATTAAGTAGCAATTAAAAAAACAACAACAAAAAATGTAACAACCTTAGATATTCGCCAGATAAGCTTAGGTAAGTTTTAGTATTTATTTTGTTTGTAGTTGTTTACATCTAATACATACAATTATAACAACAGTTAACTTGTATATTTACACAAAATGAAAATAACTTACAATGGAATAAATAACTATAACCACAAAAAGATGTTAAAGATGTTTAATATTTCTCATAATTTGTAAACAAAACATTTATATAAAACACATATACTATATGATATTGGTATATATATATATATATATATATATATATATATATATATATATATATATATATATATATATATATATATATATACCACAAATGTAACAATTAATTAAAAACAAAACGTTCTACTCCATTTAAGAAACCTATATTAAGATATTAAAAATGGTTTTCTGTGCGAAATACATAGTTCATCTTATAATTTTAAAAGAAGTTTTCTAGAGGTTTTTACCGTGTTGTATACTTAAGATATAAAAAGATGTATCAAAATGGTTTTAATTTGGATGAATTAACGTCAACTTACGAGGCTCATTTTTAAAAATGTTTAACATGTTTTGACATTTATTAGCAATCTAAATTCAATAAATTAAAAATGTAATTAAATTAAATTTAAAAAAAATTGAAGACAAATTTTCGAAGACAAATTATTTTTTCAGTGCAGGCTATTTTTAAACGTCCAACATTGCCGTTTTGGCAGTACAAGCTGTTTCCTAAAGTTCACCTACAGTTTAGTAAATTTTCCTGGCAGCCATGACGCATTGCCGTGCGCCCGTGATGTTGTAGGTTGGCTTCATGCTTTCACACGCAGGTGCTGGGTTGTTTTCGAACTCACAAGCATTCAGTACAATCGGCGGCAGGCGACTGCGATAAGATCGGGAAAAAATCATTTTAAATCAAGAAATTTGATTAAAAAAACCCAAAAAAACAACAAACTTAAAGCGAAGTGTTCTAAATAAAACATGGTGTTGGCTGAGTTTATGACTGCTAGAGACGCCATTCAATAGACGCGGACAAATGACACATAACCAAGAGCTTGGTATAATAGGGAAGTGCATATTTCACCTTAGTGTATGGAATATGTATCTCTACCCTAAGCCTGACCCTAACCGTTAAACATTGAGCTAATAATGAAAATAGCCAGTGTTTCTTCCAGACTTTTTTCTCCGGGGGGGGGGGGCACTTGAAATCTTCGGGGGGGGGGGGCGGTAAACTTTCTTCGGGGGGGGGGGGGGCGGACACTGTTAAAAGTATATATTTTCTATATAAATTATATAAAATTCATTTCGTTCGGGGGGGGGGGGGGGGGCGGTAAAAAAATTTCGGGGGGGGGGGGCTTTGTTTCCCCCCCCCCCCCCCCCCCCCCGAAGAGATGCCTAGAAGAAACTCTGGATATAGCCTGCATCCTAATACAAATCATAACCAGCACTGTAATATTTTTTCACGTCCCGTATCTCTAACCTAAGCCTAATCCTAACCGCTAATGAGATCATTGCCTAATTCAAATCCTACTAGGATAGATAACCTGGTATCTTCATGCAAATCCTGAAAGTAACCATACAACTGATATCGAAATTGCTTTAATCCTAATAGAAACCTAAGTAACATTATTTCCGTTGAAAATTATAAACAAAAACGAAAACCCCCGCCACCAAAAAAAAAAAGGGTATAAATAAAGATACGAAACTTGTGCTTTTAGATTTTATTGAAGAGGGTGAAATTGGGAAATTTTATTATTAATTAGCATGAAAAGGTCTGTTTTTTTGGTACCTTTAACTACAACCCTAACCCCAACCCCCAAGGTGCGTGCGTGCTTTAAATTGGAGCTGTCAAAAAACGCAACGGGGCTTAACTTTTCGCGCGTGTACTTTCTGCATTAGTAGCGGGGCTTATCTGTACAAGACTCGATACTGCCTGCCGGTACTTTCAGAAGACCCAACTCACGTTTTGGTTTCTATAGCGTTTTGGATGGCGATGGCAATTTCCCTCTTCTTGTACCCAGCCGTCCAGTGCTCCAGGGGGTCGAGGTAGCCGCACTTCTTCGTGTTGCACATGCGGCCCGACATGGCCATAGAGGGGGCGTTGAAGTGGGGGAACGTGCCCGGGTACTCCATGGACTGTCCCAGGGTCCTCTCAAGGTATTGTCTGGTGGGGGGTGACAATGTAAGGCACTTAGAGCACTTTTATAGTGTAACAATGTAACATGTTATATCATTTTTATTAGCTCACTTTATAGTGTAACACTGTAACACACATAGAGCTATTTTTATTGTATAACAATGTACGGCGTTAGAGCACATTTTATAATGTAAAAATGTAACAGTTCATATTATAGTGTAACAATCTAACACATATAGAGCTCTTTATATAGTGTAACAATGACACCCATTGAGCTTATTTTGAAGTGTAACAATGTTACACTTTAGCGCTCATTTTATCATTATACAAAGTATTAATGATAACTAATTTGTGGTGTAACAATATAACACATTGAAGCTTACTATAAAAATGAAAACCACAAATGTCCACTTTTCGAATGTTTTGAGTTAGTGCCATATTCATGTAGTATTTGTGTATATCATGTATAACAATATAAAAGCGTAAAACCACCGCGATCGCCTCAATATTTAAGATTTTAAAATCATCCCATAACGGAACAGCAAGGGATTTCAAACACAAAATCTCATTTTTCTCAAAAGGAAAAACTGACAACTGTGGTTTATCAAATACACTAAAGCTGAATTCGGATGAAATAGCCACCTGATAAATGGAATCGGCTTTTTATTAAGGAAGAAAATGTCCCTAAAAAAAGGGGCAACTAAATCGACAAAACAACATAAAAAATATTTTAAAATCTGAAGACAACAACAACAACAGCAACAACAACAACAACAACAGCAACAACAACAACAACAGCAGCAGCAGCAGCAACAACAGCAACAAAAACAAAAACAGCAACAGCAACAACAACAACAGCAGCTTCAACAACAACAACAACAACAACAACAACAACAACAGAAGCAGCAACAACAACAACAGCAGCAACAACAACAACAACAGCAGCAGCAACAACAACAACAGCAACAACAACAACAACAACAGCAGCAACAACAACAACAACAACAACAACACCAACAACAGCAGCAACAACAACAACAGTAACAAAAACAACAACAAATAACAAGCCATACTGACCTGGGGTTGAGTGGCGTGGTGGTGTGGTCGGACTCAGGTTTGGGCAGGTTGGTGTTGTCCAGCAGAGACATCCCGGGGGAGATGTCGTGGATCTCGTTGACCTTGTACAGCTCATCCCGGGGGTAGGGGTTCTGGACATCGTACAGGACTAACCTGTAGGGTAGGGTGAAGGAGTCAGTTAAAGTTTACTGGGTGAAAAGTTATAATGTTTACTATGTGATTGGATGTAGATTTATTTACAAATCGAAAGCCTCAGTCGGAAATAAATCTGTATTTATTTTCCTCACGTTTATTTGAACTTTAATTAATTACTATGGTATGAGGTTCGGTAGAACGGTCATTGGGGCAAGTAAAGTAGAGTTCACCTGTTTCTGTAACCTCCGCATTTGAAGGGATAGTGTGCTCAGCGCTATGCCTAGCCGCTTTTACATACCCTAACATGAGCTAGGTACCCATCAAAACTGGATGGACTCAGGGACGTTGTACTGACGTGAACCTGAATTCGAACTCGAGACTCTCGGGTTAGCAGTCTAGCGCTCTACCGCTAGTATGAGGTCAAGGCATTTTAAAATCTGTCATAAAACTTCAATCAACACGCCTCACGCACACGCATGTAGAAGTCGTATTTACCTGGGCGGTGCCGGGCCGGGGGTGAAACCCAGCGCGCCGTTCCCGTATCCGGTTTCACGCTCGTTGACCAAGTCGTGAGCGTAGTTCGCAGCCAAATAAACGAAAGGTCTCGACTCTTCGTTTGGCCCCACGGGGTGGAACCGGAAGTCGTCGTGCAGACCCATGTTGCGGTACTGTGGCGGCCATCTTTCGGATCTGTTGGGAAAGGGAAAAAGTATTATAAAAAACAAACAAACTCACAGGTAGTATAGTAAAGTGATTAGGCATCTAGATACATCAATACAAATAGTCTACATCATACACACGCTACGAATGAACGGACTTTGCTCAAGCTACGCTTACAAGCAGTGGCGGTTGGGGGGAGGGGGGGGGGGGGGGAGGTACAGTGGGAGAAGGGTAGTTTGACGAATATCATGGATAATCCTCAACTCTATAATATAAGCAATTGTAGGTGATTTTCTTCTTCGTTCTTAATTGTATGCTATCACCAGCAATTGTAGGTAATTTTCTTCTTCTTCTTCGTTCTTAATTGTATGATATTACCAGTAATAGGTAATTTTCTTCTTCTTCTTAATTGTATACTATAGAAGATTTCTTCCAACACAATTTATCATGTGCCAAATGGCCCGTTGATCCCAATTTCAGTCTGTTTTTCTTTCTGAATTTTAGAGTTTTCTCTCCTACATTGGTTGCTGTCCCCTGCTAACGAGCCTCCTCTGCCCGGGGGTCCAAACTCGGGACTTCCGAGTTAGCAATCAAGCGCTCTCTCGTCCAACCACACCGTTCTCTAGAAAGTATTGATACCATTGGTATCCATCACCTTCGTATAACCCACCGCTACTGCGGGACATTAAATGCCACAAACTCTCACATCATTCTTTCTTACAGGCAACATCACACCAACTTTTTTAGGAACATGTTAAACTTTGCATTGTTTATACACACACTAAAAACACAACACACAGCATATGTAAAACTTAATTTAGCACATGTCTACATTAATAACAACTTTCAAACACCACCTTTCAACAGCACATATGCCGCTTACTTATGTACATGTGTACATTGATGACAAACTTTTACACACCAACTTTTAATAGCACACACACAACTTAACTTAGCACACGTGTTCACGAAACCACACAGAGATAGAAGAAACAAGGACTGACCTGGTGAACCAAGGTTCGAATCTCGCCAGACGTTTGTTGCGGTTGTATCGCCACATCCAGTTTGGGAATTTTGGATTCTCGCATGTCGACGCTTCAACTCTCTCCATCGCTAAGTTTGTTTTTTAAAAATTGTTTGTTTCGGTTCTTTTTAATTATCGATATCCGTTATACTTTTATATTCTTTGGAAAATATCACGAGTAATCAGTAAATAAACATTTTTATTTCGCCGCTTTGGGTGGGGGAATTAAAAAGTTGTAAATATGTCGGTCATGGGGAAAGTTTGCGGTAAGACAGTGATATAGAAATGTGAAGATTCAACAAGATGACACAATTACAGTAACGTTTTCCTACTTCGTTAATCGTCAATGTTAGAAATAAAACATACAATTTAGTTCTAAAGTTAACCAAAATAACGACCTATATAAATTATAGTTATTTAAAAAAAAAGATTTCTGTTAATAAAGTTAGATTATCGAAACAAAAATAAATTAATCTAAAGCTTTGTCAAAACGAATGTTTACAAAGAAGATAAAAAATATGGAGTGTTTATATTAATAAGTAGCTATACAACGGAACAAAATGTTTCACTGTTAAATAATGTGAGACTTAAGTTACACTTATTATCCAGAACAATTAGGAAAGTAGGCGGGAAGGGGGTGGGGGGTGGGAATGGTCAATAAGCAAACAAGATTGATCTTAGAAACGATCACAAATCTATTGGGCAACACAAAGATCTACTTGGTAAAAAAAAAATTTGGAATGTACTGACGTTTTTACACATTGCTATCATTTTACTGGTTAAGGATGTCTAGCGTTACTAGTCAGGATTTAAGTAAAACAATATGGGTTGCTAATCTTCTACTTCTTCTTCGTTCTTCATTGTAAAGATTTAATATATTTAGCATTAGAGGGGATTTCCTTAACACAATCAGGTCTTGTCAGAAAGAAACACATTGTGACGTATCGAATCGAACTTTCACTGCCATCGCTACCCCGACCCTAACCCTTGTCCCGATTCTTATATTAATCCTGACTACAGTCCTGAACCTGTCCAACACAAACCATAGTAAAAGTACACAAACATTCGTTACTAATTAGTAGTTTTATTCGTAGTTTAGATGTCATAGTATAGTAGAAGCCTATCATTAGAATCTTATAAGCTGGCCTATAGAGTATAGAGAGATCTATCTTAGCTTACTCCTACTTCTTTATGAATCATAACACTCAGACTTCACTTAGGTCTTAGACTAATCATCAGTGTTTCTTCCAGACTTTTTTCTGCGGGGGCGGGGGGGGGGGGGGGGGGGGGGAAAGAGGGCAGTTGATATTTTCGGGGGGGGGGGGGGCGGTGGAGGTCAACATTTTCCGGACAAGGGGGGGCGGACACTGGTAAAAGAATGTTTTCTCTATACATTTCATTTCGTTCGATGAGATGCCTGGAAGAAACTCTGCTAATCACTTAGTCAATAACAGATTCTAACTTTAATTCTTAAACCAACGAGCACACGTTTCCCCACTAAAACATTCAACAAATAAGTGTCATTTAAAGTTATTAGTTTTAGTGTACGGGCTAGTGACCCTTACAAATAGATGTTAATAAATGTATTGATAGCCGATCTAACAAATTCCCCAACAATTGATTTTTTTATGGCATACACTTTTGTTTATATTATCGTTATACATAAGAGTTGCATCCCTTGAATTTTTGGACTTCCGTTTATTTTCAATTCGTGCTAACAATTTGAGATTGATGTGCAATGGTTCGTAAAATCTTTTTTTTTTTTTTTTTTTTTAACTGGTTGTTCTGACCCAGAGTTATCGAACCTGATTGGTAATTAAAGCCCTTCAGAAAAACGGAAATCGTGAGACCAAATTTGTATAAGATCGATAATAAAAAAAAATGTTATACCTAGTCAATATTCCAAATCATTTTTAGATTACAAAATTGAACATTTATTCGTTTAATGTTGGATGCCTCTCATGTAACAAAAGACAAATAAAAAACTTGTATGTTTAATTTTTTATAGTAAGGTAAACCTACATAAGCCAACACATCACAGAATAGGGTCTCTAGATTTAAAGCAATGTATTTCTTGTATCAAAATATAGTGTTATTGTCGCACTGACATACACGTCAAAATTAGATAATGTTTTTTAGTGGTTGAAGAATAACGATAAAACAAGAAATAAAAAAGAAAGAGCTTTCATCAAATAATAATGAAAGCACATTTGAAATCTGCTTTCATTGCAAGAAAGTGTAACATGTAACTATATATATATGCTATATATATATGCTATAAATATATATATATATATATATATATATATATATATATACATATATATATATATATATATATATATATATACATATATATATATATATATATATATATATATATATATATATATATATATATATATATATATATATACACATATATATATATATATATATATATATATATATATATATATATATATATATATAGTAACTAGATGTACTACCATACTACCAATATAAGCAATAAAACTAGTTAAGGTTGCCTTGACGCAAGTTCAAAACCCATTTCAGCAACATCAACGAACACGTCAACATTCAAAATCAACAAAACACACACCAATCATCATCTGATTTTCGGATGATAAAATCTCTATTGACATATCCAGGGGCGTAGCGAGGGGGGGGGGGTGGGGCGGGGGGTGCGGACCGCACCGGATGACACCATTTAGGGGGGGGGTTACACCAAGGCAAAAAATAGCAAAATATATAGAGAAAAACTTGAGGGGGGGGGGGGTGCAAATCGAAAGTTTGAGGGGGTGCAAATCGAAAGTTTGAGGGGGGGGGTGCAAATCGATAATTTGAAAGTTTGTCCCCGGGAAGGGTCGCTACGCCTCTGGGGGTGACACCATTAAGTGCCGCACCGGGTGACACCCGACCTCGCTACGCCACTGGACATATCCATTTTCTCATCAGAATAATAGAGTAATATAGACTACTTATAACTTAATTAATGGGGATACCAGTAGATTAATTTTCTTCCCAGCATGTCTTAGCATGGGTAGCCACAGTTTTAATCCCTCATATACTTGTCACCATAATTTCTAATCATTGAGTCATACCATTAAATTATTTCGATTGTAAAGTTAAAAGACACAGGGAATATTTTCTTGTGATTGTGTGCATATCAGTTAATGAACCGTGGTAGTTAGCCAAACCCTATGAATGGTTTTAAGTTAGCTGTGTGTAATGACGTGTGTCGTTAGTACAAAGCTTAGCCGCACCTCATTGCCGTCCCATGTTGATGTCATGAACCTTTCAGTGCTAAGCTGCCTCCCCTTCCCTCCCACAGACATGGTCAGAGTTCAAAATCCATCGGCATGTAACCTATTGCCGGTCGGAAGATTTACAAGTAAAACATTTTATTGCTAGTTACCATTAACTGAACCGTATAGAATGATTTTATTAATGTGTGATTGCCCATGGCAATACAGATAGCATTCATCAAGTTTTTTTATGTATGCATAAATATATTGTCGGTGTGTTCATTCATGGCGTATATAATTAGTGGAATTTAAAACATGCACATATCCTTCATGAAATATTACAACTTAGGCTTACCCAGAGTTTCTATCAGGTATCTTTTCGAGGAAGGGGGGGGGGGGGGGGGACTGCCCACCCCCTCATCCCTCGAAGCACGTCCACCGCCCCCCCCCCTCCAATCATCAAGGACGAAATGGAAAACATAATTTAAATAAGAAATACATACTTTAACCAAGTGTCCGCCCCCTTCGAAAATCTCCCCTGAAATGCACACTGGGCGCAGCTTGCAGGGAAATAGGGGAGGGGCCATCACCACTACAAACATTTTAGTTTTAAGGAGAGTTGTATTTTCTTGACAAGTGCAAAATAAAAAGTGTGAGTCATATATATATATATATATATATATATATATATATATATATATATATATATATATATATATATATATATATATATATATTCCCTATATCGTGCTTTACTATTTGTATGTTAGCCATTTAAAAAATTTAAACTATTTCCATTAGTATGGTGTTTTAAGTATTTAATATTTAGTGTTAGTTGTATGGTTTCAATGGACTAGTTCTTGTAATACCACAGAAGTATTATAAAGGTATCAAACAGCTCCATCAATACAAACGACACAAGTAATGCAATGTGTATAAGGTATAACAAATAAAGGCTAGACACTGATACTTTGTTTAGTAGCATTTTATTAACATCTGTTATACAATACAATGAATAAGCTGTCGTGATAACAAAACATCAAAGTATCGTTCAGTCGGTGAATGTTGTCAACGTTTTTACAGCGCTGAATGATCTTCAGTCGTATGGTTTGGTTCAGTATGTTGTTTGTAGAACTGGATGATTCAAAAGCTGATGCTAAAAAATAAGACAAAGTTATATTTATACAAGTTATATATATATATATATATATATATATATATATATATATATATATATATATATATGTTCTAAAGCATATTTAAATATTTGAACTCTTGACTTAGACTATCTATTTGTCCTAAAAGATAGTTAATTTTTTTTACTGTGTTAATTTAGTATCGATCCCTACCCTTTACACAACCTTCAACAACCCTCACACAACCCCCACCTTTAGGCTCAACCCCCACCTTCACACAAACCCACCTTCACACAACCCCCACCTTTACACAACCTTCAACAACCCTCACACAACCCCCACCTTTAGGCTCAACCCCCACCTTCACACAACCCCCACCTTCACACAACCCCACCTTCACACAACCCCACCTTCACACAACCCCCACCTTTACACAACCCCCACCTTCACACAACCCCACCTTAAGGCTCAACCCCCACCTTCACACAACCCCACCTTAAGGCTCAACCCCCACCTTCACACAACCCCACCTTAAGGCTCAACCCCCACCTTCACACAACCCCCACCTTCACACAACCCCACCTTCACACAACCCCCACCTTCACACAACCCCACCTTCACACATCCCCCACCTTCACACAACCCCCACCTTCACACATCCCCCACCTTCACACAACCCCCACCTTCACACACAACCCACACCTTCACACAACCCCCACCTTCACACAACCCCCACCTTCACACACAACCCCCACCTTCACACAACCCCACCTTCACACACAACCCACACCTGCACACAACCCCACCTTCACACACAACCCACACCTTCACACAACCCACACCTTCACACAACCCCCACCTTCACACACAACCCCCACCTTCACACAACCCCACCTTCACACAACCCCCACCTTTACACACCTCCCACCTGCACACAACCCCACCTTCACACACAACCCCCACCTTCACACAACCCCATCTTCACACAACCCCACCTTCACACAACCCCCACCTTTACACACCTCCCACCTTCACACAACCCTAACCTTTACACACAACCCACACCTTCACACAACCCCCACCTTCACACAACCCCCACTTTTACACAATGCCCACCTTCACACACCCCCCCCACCTTCACACACCCCACCCTCACACACCCCACACCTTCACACACTCCTCACCCTCACACTCCCCGACCTCACAACCTCTAGCTTCACACAACCCCACACCTTCACACAACCCCCACCTTCACACAACCCTCACACACCCCACACCTTCACACACCCCTCACCTGTACACCCCAGGTAAACTACAGCTGCCTGTAGATCTGTGTCTCAGATGGCGGACCAGGTAGGTAACGGTACTTGTCCCAGGCCAGGTAACTGTCACCTCTCTGATTGGCCATGTCAGTCGTGGCCGTCCGCTGTCATGACAAGTCAACAGTTGACATGACACAATACATGATGACATTACATAATGACATTTTACAAAAGGGTACATAACGAAAAGTGGCATTAAGTTTAATATAAGTAGTTTTTCCAAAAATACTACGTCATCGTATTAAAGCTACAGTTATGACTGTTGTGAGCATAAATCACAAGATTCCGTGTTAACAAATGAAAGTGTGTTCTCTATATCCCTTCATAACGCTACAGTCAGGTCGTGATAATAGGGCTGGTAAGTAGGTAACCAACCAGTTCTATGGCTCATGCAGGTTTTATTGAGCCGTAGAACTGGTTGGTGACCTACTTACCAGCCCTATGACAGCTGTAATGGTGACATGAGATTACATATTATTTTTTTACTTTGGTGGAGAAGAAGAAAACAAAACAAATTCTTACAATGTCTCGCCCAGGGCTAGATCTGAGACCGTCAAACATAGCCGTCTGGGCGGGTGGGGCGCCGGGTGGGAAGATCGCGTTCCCGTTTCTGGAAACAAGAAAAAAATCTCAGTTCTCTCTTTGTCATTAATAAAACATCGTTTTTATTGTAATATTAAAGACATACAAGTCTTCGATGTTTTCCCGACAAAAAAGTCGTTGGCTTCATCCCTAAAGTAGACCACTCCGTCCCTTCATCCCTAAAGTACTACTACTTTATCTAGACGACATTCAGGATTGGCTGGATATGCATAGACATGATAGCAAAAGTAAAGGTACTCTTGGGGATCAATAGGGCAGTTGAAGTAGAGTTCACCAGTTTATTAGACCTCGGCATATGAAGGGGATCGTGAGGTCAGTTCTATACATAGTAGCCCATAGACATCAGAGTTTCTTTCAGACATTTCTTCGGGGAGGGGGGTGAAGGGGGGCATTTGAAAATTCCTAGGGATGCACTTGACATTTTCGGGGGTGCGGGCGGATAATGGTAGACGTTGATGCTGAAAGAAACACTGTTAGACCTGATGAACTATTCCAAGCTGGCAAAGGGTGGCACATTTAACTGCTTCGATCACAATGGACATTTCCACCTCCCATTCGACGAATTAAACGGCACGTATTTTACTAAAGTAGGTATTTACATTATTAAAGAAGGTACTTATATTACTAAAGTAAGTTCTCACATTAGTAAAGTAGGTAGTTACATTACTAAAGTAGTTACATTACTGAAGTTGGTTGTTACATTACTTAAGTAGGTAGTTACATTACTAAAGTAGTTACATTACTGAAGTTGGTTGTTACATTACTAAAGTAGGGCCTTACATTACTTAAGTAGGTAGTTACGGTACTAAAGTAGGGCTTTACATTACTAACGTAGGTATTTATATTAATAAAGTAGATGGTTAGATTACTAAAGTAAGGCCTTACATTACTAAAGTAGGGCAATACATTACTATAGTAGATAGTTTCGTTACTAAAGTAGGTATTTAGATTACTGAAAGAGGTAGTTACAATACTAAAGTAGGTTCTCACATTAGTAAAGTAGGTAGTTACATTACTTAAGTAGGTAGTGACATTACTAAAGTAGGTACTTACTTGTAACTGGGGTAAACATCAGCAGACGGCTCGAAATGGAACGATTGCGTCTGCGTGTGGAAGTCCGTCTTCGGGGGGCAAAGAATGCACCGTGAAGTGGGGGGCCCAGCAGGCGGTACATGGGGGGCCCCTGGTCCTGGTACATGAAGCGGTTGTCCAGACGGTCCTGCTTCTGGTTTCTCTGGTAGCGCCACGTCCACTCCGGGCCGTGGCAGAAAACGACGGACGCCGGCTCGGGCGATCGCGATTGGTTGTTCACCGGAAGCGCGTGCAGGTTCACGGCGTTGAGGTAGGCCATAGCGAAAGGTTTTAAACTGCTCCGCTGGGGTGTAGGTGTAGCAGCTGGTTTGGGAAGAGTCTTCGAACACCAACCGGCTTTGATGCGGCGTCAAGATGTTGTGACACTATGTCGAAACAAAAGCTATTTAAATCCCAGTTTGCTAAAATATATCGATTATTTATATCTAAAAAAAAGCAAAATAAAAATACGGAGTAAAAGAGATGACAAGAAAAACTCAACAAAACAAATCAAATTATAAATAACGGTACAAGACAGAGAAAGATGGCAAGCTTGAATCCGCATAAATTAACCCTTTCTAACCCGACGATAATGGGGTAAATGAAGTAGAATGGTTACCTTTTAACAACCACAATAACTGGTGTACTTGTAAAAAAACAACAATTGGAGTACTTGTCAAAACATTTGGCGTATTTGTAAAAAACAACTTGTCAAAACAACTGGTGTACTTGTCAAAACATTTGGCGTATTTGTAAAAACAACTTGTCAAAACAACTGGTGTACTTGTCAAAACATTTGGCGTATTTGTAAAAACAACTTGTCAAAACATCTGGTGTACTTGTCAAAACATTTGGCGTATTTGTAAAAACAACTTGTCAAAACAACTGGTGTACTTGTCAAAACATTTGGCGTATTTGTAAAAACAACTTGTCAAAACAACTGGTGTACTTGTCAAAACATTTGGCGTATTTGTAAAAACAACTTGTCAAAACAACTGGTGTACTTGTCAAAACATTTGGCGTATTTGTAAAAACAACTTGTCAAAACAACTGGTGTACTTGTCAAAACATTTGGCGTATTTGTAAAAACAACTTGTCAAAACAACTGGTGTACTTGTCAAAACATTTGGCGTATTTGTAAAAACAACTTGTCAAAACAACTGGTGTACTTGTCAAAACATTTGGCGTATTTGTAAAAACAACTTGTCAAAACAACTGGTGTACTTGTCAAAACATTTGGCGTATTTGTAAAAACAACTTGTCAAAACAACTGGTGTACTTGTCAAAACATTTGGCGTATTTGTAAAAACAACTTGTCAAAACAACTGGTGTACTTGTCAAAACATTTGGCGTATTTGTAAAAACAACTTGTCAAAACAACTGGTGTACTTGTCAAAACATTTGGCGTATTTGTAAAAACAACTTGTCAAAACAACTGGTGTACTTGTCAAAACATTTGGCGTATTTGTAAAAACAACTTGTCAAAACATCTGGTGTACTTGTCAAAACATTTGGCGTATTTGTAAAAACAACTTGTCAAAACAACTGGTGTACTTGTCAAAACATTTGGCGTATTTGTAAAAACAACTTGTCAAAACAACTGGTGTACTTGTCAAAACATTTGGCGTATTTGTAAAAACAACTTGTCAAAACAACTGGTGTACTTGTCAAAACATTTGGCGTATTTGTAAAAAACAACTTGTCAAAACAACTGGTGTACTTGTCAAAACATTTGGCGTATTTGTAAAAACAACTTGTCAAAACAACTGGTGTACTTGTCAAAACATTTTGGCGTATTTGTAAAAACAACTTGTCAAAACAACTGGTGTACTTGTCAAAACATTTGGCGTATTTGTAAAAACAACTTGTCAAAACAACTGGTGTACTTGTCAAAACGTTTGGCGTATTTGTAAAAACAACTTGTCAAAACAACTGGTGTACTTGTCAAAACATTTGGCGTATTTGTAAAAACAACTTGTCAAAACAACTGGTGTACTTGTCAAAACATTTGGCGTATTTGTAAAAACAACTTGTCAAAACAACTGGTGTACTTGTCAAAACATTTGGCGTATTTGTAAAAACAACTTGTCAAAAACAACTGGTGTACTCGTCAAAACATTTGGCGTATTTGTAAAAACAACTTGTCAAAACAACTGGTGTACTTGTCAAAACATTTGGCGTATTTGTAAAAACAACTTGTCAAAACAACTGGTGTACTTGTCAAAACATTTGGCGTATTTGTAAAAACAACTTGTCAAAACAACTGGTGTACTTGTCAAAACATTTGGCGTATTTGTAAAAACAACTTGTCAAAACAACTGGTGTACTTGTCAAAACATTTGGCGTATTTGTAAAAACAACTTGTCAAAACAACTTTGCACCAGTGCCCCAACCATTCGATGGTACTTCACACAAGCTCTAAACCAGGTCTGCCTGGAAAAATCGAGGTGGGCCCCCAGTAAAAAATCCCGATGGGCCCCCATATAGTACTATTGGAGTTGATTTAAAAATAAAATTGTTGGTATTTTACCATTCTTTCATGCCAAGGAGTTTAATCAGGCTATGATGGGGAGGGGGAATGCACAATAAAAATTTCAATCAGTGGTTGAAGGCCCATTCATAGATTCCCTGTCCTCTTGGACACAGCCAGTCCACCCCTGGCCTAAACCCAGTCGCGTAGCGAGGTCGGGTGTTACCCGGTGCAGCACTTAATGGTGTCACCCCCCGCCCCCAGAGGCGTTACGACCCTTCCCGGGGACAAACTTTCAATTTTCGATTTGCATCCCCCTCCCCTCTCAAACTTTCGATTTGCACCCCCCTCCCTCAAACCTTTAGATTTGTACCTCTTAAAAGACTATTTAACACTCGAATTAATCACTTAATTAAGTGGAATTATAATTTTTCTCTATATATTTTGCTATTTTTTTGCCTTGGTGTCACCCCCCCTAAATGGTGTCACCGGGTGCGGTCCGCACCCCCCTCGCTACGCCCCTG